>NW_027141172.1:905378-1219447 GCF_036365525.1 Heterodontus francisci | reverse complement strand
TATTGTGTGGTAAGAGTCTGTGATGTGAGCTGCCAGTGAGGAGTGACCCCATACATTGAGCAAGTTCCTCATGTTGTAATTTGCTTCAAGCTGCAGGGACAAGGCCCAGTTGTTGGAGTTTCTGTGTCTGGTCAAAGCTCCATTGCACTGTCCTGAGTCTGCTCGCTGTCTCCCTGGTGGGAGGAAAGCAGGCTGGGATCTCAGTCTGAAATTCAGAGCCAAGGTTGTGAACCCTTATACTTCCTGGGGAAGTGGAAGCTGTTCAAATCCTGGAGAGTCAGAATATCGAGATCCCCGAAGCAAACAAGGTCATTATAGCTCAGCAACAGGTCAGGGAAATTGCACAACACCCCACCAGACACTCCCGATCCCCGCTCCACCCCCCCCCACCCCGGATCCCCTCTCCTCCCCCCCCCGGATCCCCGCTCCACCCCCCGATCCCCTCTCCACACCCCCCCCCCCCACCCCGGATCCCCTCTACTCCCCCCCCCCCCGGATCCCCGCTCCACCCCCCCCCACCCCGGATCCCCTCTCCTCCCCCCCCCCCCGGATCCCCGCTCCACCCCCCCCCCACCCCGGATCCCCTCTCCTCCCCCCCCCGGATCCCCGCTCCACCCCCCGATCCCCTCTCCACACCCCCCACCCCCCCACCCCACACCCCCCCCCCCACCCCGGATCCCCTCTCCTCCCCCCCCCCGGATCCCCTCTCCTCCCCCCCCCGGATCCCCGCTCCACCCCCCCCCCCACCCCGGATCCCCTCTCCTCCCCCCCCGGATCCCCTCTCCTCCCCCCCCCGGATCCCCTCTCCTCCCCCCCCCCCCGGATCCCCTCTCCTCCCCCCCCCGGATCCCCGCTCCACCCCCCCCCACCCCAGATCCCCTCTCCTCCCCCCCCCCCCGGATCCCCTCTCCTCCCCCCCCCCGGATCCCCTCTCCTCCCCCCCCCGGATCCCCGCTCCACCCCCCGACCCTCTCCACACCCCCCCCCCCCCACCCCGGATCCCCTCTCCTCCCCCCCCCGGATCCCCTCTCCTCCCCCCCCCGGATCCCCGCTCCACCCCCCCCCACCCCGGATCCCCTCTCCTCCCCCCCCCGGATCCCCGCTCCACCCCCCCCCCGGATCCCCTCTCCACACCCCCCCCCCCCCACCCCGGATCCCCTCTACTCCCCCCCCCCCCGGATCCCCGCTCCACCCCCCCCCACCCCGGATCCCCTCTCCTCCCCCCCCCGGATCCCCTCTCCTCCCCCCACCCCGGATCCCCTCTCCTCCCCCCCCCCGGATCCCCTCTCCTCCCCCCCCCCGGATCCCCTCTCCTCCCCCCCCCCGGATCCCCTCTCCTCCCCCCCCCGGATCCCCGCTCCACCCCCCCCCACCCCAGATCCCCTCTCCTCCCCCCCCCCCGGATCCCCTCTCCTCCCCCCCCCACCCCAGATCCCCTCTCCTCCCCCCCCCCCGGATCCCCTCTCCTCCCCCCCCCCAGATCCCCTCTCCTCCCCCCCCCCAGATCCCCGCTCCACCCCCCGATCCCCTCTCCACCCCTCCCCCCCCGATCCCCTCTCCTCCCCCCCCCCGGATCCCCGCTCCACCCCCCGATCCCCTCTCCTCCCCCCCCCCCGGATCCCCGCTCCACCCCCCGATCCCCTCTCCACACCCCCCCCCCCCCCCCCGATCCCCTCTCCTCCCCCCCCCCCAGATCCCGCTCCACCCCCCGATCCCCTCTCCACCCCTCCCCCCCCGATCCCCTCTCCTCCCCCCCCCCGGATCCCCGCTCCACCCCCCGATCCCCTCTCCACCCCTCCCCCCCCGATCCCCTCTCCTCCCCCCCCGGATCCCCGCTCCACCCCCCCCCCCCCGATCCCCTCTCCTCCCCCCCCCGGATCCCCGCTCCACCCCCCGATCCCCTCTCCACACCCCCCCCCCCCCCACCCCGGATCCCTCTCCTCCCCCCCCCGGATCCCCTCTCCACCCCTCCCCCCCCGATCCCCTCTCCTCCCCTCCCCACTCCTCCTCCAATCGATCCCCCCTTCTCCCCGTCCCACCACCCCCGATCCATGCTCCCTGCTTCACCGCCCCCCCGGATCCCCGCTCCCCCCACCCCCCCCCTACCCCATCTCCAATGCTGCTCAATCAATAAGATCACTTCTCAGTATTATAAGCTCCATAGGCTACAGGCCCAACTTATTCAGTCTTTCTTCATAAGTCAACTCCTTCATCCCCGGAATTAGAGTGAGCTTTCTCTGAAGTAGCGCCCTTATTTTTCAAATAACATACGGATTAGGAGCAGGAGTAGGCCACTTGACCCCTCGAGCCTGCTCCACCATTCAATAAATTCATAGCTGAACTGATTGCACCACATTCCCGCCTACCTCCGATAACCTTTCACCCCCTTGCTTATCAATAATCTATCTACCTCTGCCTTAAAAATATTCAAAGACTCTGTTTTCACTGCCTTTTGAGGAAGAGAATTCCAAAGTCTCACGTCCCCCTGAGAGAAAAAATTGCTCCTCATCTCTGTCTTAAATGGGCGACCCCTTATTTTTAAACAGTGACCCCTGGTTCTAGATTCTCCTACAAGGGGAAACATCCTTTCCACATCCACCCTGTCAACACCCTCAGGATCATCTCTGTTTCAATCAAGTCGCCTCTTACTCTTCTAAACTCCAGCGGATACAAGCCTAGCCTGTCCAATCTTTCCTCGTAAGGCAACCCACCCGTTCCAGGTATTAGTCTAGTGAACCTTCTCTGTACTGCCTCCAACGCATTTACGTCCTTTCTTAAATAAGGAGACCAGTACTGTACACAGTATTCCAGATGTGGTCTCACCAATACCCTGTATAACTGAAGCATAACCTCCCTACTTTTGTAATCAATTCCCTTCAAATAAACGATAACATTCGATTAGCTTTCCTAATCACTTGCTGTACCTGCACACTAACCTTTTGTGATTCATGTACCAGGACACCCAGATCCTTCGGTACCACTGGGTTCTGCAATCTCTCTGTATTTAAATAATCTGCCAAATTTTTGCCCACACTCAACCTATTTGTATCCCTTTGTATACTCAACCTCCTTTTTACAATTTTCTTTCCTTCCTATCTTGGTGTCATTGGCAAATTTAGCTACCATACTTTCAGTCCCTTCATCCAAGTCATTGATATAGATTGTAAATACTTGAAGCCCCAGCACTGATCCCTCTGGCACTCCACTAGTTACAGCTTGCCAACCTGAAAAAGACACATTTATCCCTATTCTGTGCTTCCTATTGACTAACTAATCCGTTATCCATGTGACTATGTTATCCCTGACACCATGTGCTCTTGTGGTACCTTATCGAATGCCTTTTGGAAATCTAAGTACACCACAGTTACAGGTTCCCCTATATTCACCTTCCTTGTTAATTCCTTGAATAACTCTAATAAATTAGTCAAACATGATTTCTCTTTCACAAAACCATGTTGACTCTGTGATCCCAATATGAATCAAGTATCCTGCTATCACCTCCTTAATAATGGATTCTAATAATTTCAATTTGACAAATGTTCGGCTAACTGGCCAAACGCTCCTTTCTGTCTCCCTCCTTTCTTGCATAAAGTTGTTGCATTTGCTATTTTCCAATCTGTTGGGACCCTTCCAGAATCTAAAACATTTTGGAAGATTATAACCAAAGTCTCTACTATCTCTGCAGCCATGCAGGCCATCTGGTCCTGGGGACATGTCAGCTTTTAAATCTAATTGTTTTCCAAACACCTCTTCCGTGGTGATTGTTATGAATTCAGCACTTTCACCTCTTGATTTTCAAATATCGTTGGGGAGACTGTATGTCCTGGATCGGGGTCAGTGATGTATTGGGAGACTGTGTGTCCTGGATCGGGGTTAGTGATGTATTGGGGAGACTGTATGTCCTGTATCGGGGTCAGTGATGTATTGGGAAGACTGTGTGTCCTGGATCGGGGTCAGTGATGTATTTGGAGACTGTGTCCCTGATCGGGGTCAGTGATGTATTGGGGAGACTGTGTGTCCCGGATCGAGGTCAGTGATGTATTTGGAGACTGTGTCCCTGATCGGGGTCAGTGATGTATTGGGAAGACTGTGTGTCCCGGATCGGGGTCAGTGATGTATTTGGAGACTGTGTGTCCCTGATCGGGGTCAGTGATGTATTGGGGAGACTGTGTGTACCGGATCGGGGTCAGTGATGTATTTGGAGACTCTGTGTCCCTGATCGGTGTCAGTGATGTATTGGGAAGACTGTGTGTACCGGATCGGGGTCAGTGATGTATTGGGGAGACTGTGTCCCCCGGATCGGGGTCAGTGATGTATTGGGGAGACTGTGTGTCCCGGATCGGGGTCAGTGATGTATTGGGGAGACTGTGTCCCCCGGATCGGGGTCAGTGATGTATTGGGGAGACTGTGTGTCCCGGATCGGGGTCAGTGATGTATTTGGAGACTGTGTGTCCCTGATCGGGGTCAGTGATGTATTGGGGAGACTGTGTGTACCGGATCGGGGTCAGTGATGTATTGGGGAGACTGTGTCCCTGATCGGGGTCAGTGATGTATTGGGAAGACTGTGTGTCCCGGATCGGGGTCAGTGATGTATTTGGAGACTGTGTGTCCCTGATCGGTGTCAGTGATGTATTGGGGAGACTGTGTCCCCCGGATCGGGGTCAGTGATGTATTGGGGAGACTGTGTGTCCCGGATCGGGGTCAGTGATGTATTGGGGAGACTGTGTCCCCCGGATCGGAGTCAGTGATGTATTGGGGAGACTGTGTCCCTGATCGGGGTTAGTGATGTATTGGGGAGACTGTGTGTCCCGGATCGGGGTCAGTGATGTATTGGGGAGACTGTGTCCTTGATCGGGGTCAGTGATGTATTGGGGAGACTGTGTGTCCCTGATCCGTGTCAGTGATGTATTGGGGAGACTGTGTCCCCCGGATCGGGGTCAGTGATGTATTGGGAGACTGTGTCCCCCGGATCGGGGTCAGTGATGTATTGGGGAGACTGTGTGTACCGGATCGGGGTCAGTGATGTATTGGGAAGACTGTGTGTCCCGGATCGGGGTCAGTGATGTATTTGGAGACTGTGTCCCCCGGATCGGAGTCAGTGATGTATTTGGAGACTGTGTCCCCCGGATCGGAGTCAGTGATGTATTGGGGAGACTGTGTGTCCTGATCGGGGTCAGTGATGTATTGGGGAGACTGTGTGTCCCTGATCGGGGTCAGTGATGTATTGGGGAGACTGTGTCCTTGATTGGGGTGAGTGATGTATTGGGGAGACTGTGTGTCCCGGATCGGGGTCAGTGATGTATTGGGGAGACTGTGTGTCCCTGATCGGGATTAGTGATGTATTGGGGAGACTGTGTGTCCCTGATCGGGGTCAGTGATGTATTGGGGAGACTGTGTGTCCCTGATCGGGGGTAGTGATGTATTGGGGAGACTGTGTGTCCCTGATCGGGGTCAGTGATGTATTGGGGAGACTGTGTGTCCCTGATCAGGGTCAGTGATGTATTGGGGAGACTGTGTCCTTGATCGGGGTCAGTGATGTATTGGGGAGAATGTGTCCCCCGGATCGGGGTCAGTGATGTATTGGGGAGACTGGGTCAGTGATCTATTAGAATTAGAATTAGAACATTACAGCGCAGTACAGGCCCTTCGGCCCTCGATGTTGTGCCGACCTGTGAAACCATCTGACCTACACTATTCCATTTTCATCCATATGTCTATCCAATGACCACTTAAATGCCCTTAAAGTTGGCGAGTCTACTACTGCTGCAGGCAGGGCGTTCAACGCCCCTACTACTCTCTGAGTAAAGAAACTACCTCCAACATCTGTCCTATATCTATCACCCCTCAACTTAAAGCTATGTCCCCTCGTGTTTGCCATCACCATCCGAGGAAAAAGACTCTCACTATCCACCCTATCTAACCCTCTGATTATCTTATATGTCTCTATTAAGTCACCTCTCCTCCTCCTCCTCTCCAACGAAAACAACCTCAAGTCCCTCAGCCTTTCCTCGTAAGACCTTCCCTCCATACCAGGCAACATCCTAGTATATCTCCTCTGCACCCTTTCCATAGCTTCCACATCCTTCCTACAATGCGGTGACCAGAACTGCACGCAATACTCCAGGTGCAGTCTCACCAGAGTTTTGTACAGCTGCAGCATGACCTCGTGGCTCCGAAACTCGACCCCCCTACTAATAAAAGCTAACACACCATATGCCTTCTTAACAGCCCTATTAACCTGGGTAGCAACCTTCAGGGATTTATGCACCTGGACACCAAGATCTCTCTGTTCATCTACACTACCAAGAATCTTCCCATTAGCCCAGTACTCTGCATTCCTGTTACTCCTTCCAAAGTGAATCACCTCACACTTTTCCGCATTAAACTCCATTTGCCATCTCTCAGCCCAGCTCTGCAGCCTATCTATGTCCCTCTGTACCCTACAACATCCTTCGGCACTATCCACAACTCCACCGACCTTAGTGTCATCCGCAAATTTACTAACCCACCCTTCTACACCCTCTTCCAGGTCATTTATAAAAATGACAAACAGCAGTGGCCCCAAAACAGATCCTTGCGGTACACCACTAATAATTAAACTCCAGGATGAACATTTGTCATCAACCACCACCCTCTGTCTTCTTTCAGCTAGCCAATTTCTGATCCAAAGCTCTAAATCACCTTCAACCCCATACTTCTGTAATTTCTGCAATAGCCTACCATGGGGAACCTTATCAAACGCCTTACTGAAATCCATATACACCACATCCACTGCTTTACCCTCATCCACCTGTTTGGTCACCTTCTCGAAAAACTCAATAAGGTTTGTGAGGCACGACCTACCCGTCACAAAACCGTGCTAACTATCGCTAATGAACTTATTCTTTTCAAGATGATTATAAATCCTGTCTCTTATAACCTTTTCCAACATTTTACCCACAACCGAAGTAAGGCTCACAGGTCTATAATTACCAGGGCTGTCTCTACTCCCCTTCTTGAACAAGGGGACAACATTTGCTATCCTCCAGTCTTCCGGCACTATTCCTGTCGACAATGACGACATAAAGATCAACAACAACAGCTCTGCAATCTCCTCCCGAGCTTCCCAGAGAATCCTAGGATAAATCCCATCTGGCCCAGGGGACTTATCTATTTTCACACTTTCCAAAATTGATAACACCTCCTCCTTGTGAACCTCAATCCCATCTAGCCTAGTAGTCTGAATCTCAGTATTCTCCTCAACAACATTTTCTTTCTCTACTGTAAATACTGACGCAAAATATTCATTTAACACTTCCCCTATCTCCTCTGATTCCACACACAACTTCCCACTACTATCCTTGATTGGCCCTAATCTAACTCTAGTCATTCTTTTATTCCTGATATACCTATAGAAAGCCTTCGGGTTTTCCCTGATCCTATCCGCCAATGACTTCTCGTGTCCTCTCCTTGCTCGTCTTAGCTCTCCCTTTCGATCCTTCCTGGCTAGCTTGTAACTCTCAAGCGCCCTAACTAAGCCTTCACGTCTCATCCTGACATAAGCCTTCTTCTTCCTCTTGACAAGCGCTTCAACTTCTTTAGTAAACCACGGCTCCCTCGCTCGACAACTTCCTCCCTGCCTGACAGGTACATACTTATCAAGGACACGCAGTAGCTGCTCCTTGCATAAGCTCCACATTTCAATTGTTCCCATCCCCTGCAGTTTCCTTCCCCATCCTACGCATCCTAAATCTTGCCTAATCGCATCATAATTTCCTTTCCCCCAGCTATAATTTTTGCCCTGCGGTATATACCTGTCCCTGCCCATCGCTAAGGTAAACCTAACCGAATTGTGATCACTATCACCAAAGTGCTCACCTACATCTAAATCTAACACCTGGCCGGGTTCATTACCCAGTACCAAATCCAATGTGGCATCGCTCCTGGTTGGCCTGTCTACATACTGTGTCAGAAAACCCTCCTGCACACACTGGACAAAAACTGACCCATCTAAGGTACTCGAACTATAGTATTTCCAGTCGATATTTGGAAAGTTAAAGTCCCCCATAACAACTACCCTGTTACTCTCGCCCCTGTCGAGAATCATCTTCGCTATCCTTTCCTCTACATCTCTGGAACTATTTGGAGGTCTATAAAAGACTCCCAACAGGGTGACCTCACCTCTCCTGTTTCTAACCTCGGCCCATACTACCTCCGTAGACGTGTCCTCAAACGTCCTTTCTGTCGCTGTAATACTCTCCTTGATTAACAATGCCACACCCCCCCCCCTCTTTTACCATCTTCTCTGTTCTTAGTGAAACATCTAAATCCCGGAACCTGCAACATCCATTCCTGCCCCTGCTCTACCCATGTCTCCGAAATGGCCACGACATCGAGATCCCAGGCACCAACCCATGCTGCAAGCTCACCCACCTTATTCCGGATGCTCCTGGCGTTGAAGGAGACACACTTTAAACCAGGTTCTTGGGGAGACTGTGTCCCTGATCGGGGTTAGTGATGTATTGGGGAGACTGCGTGTCCCTGATCGGGGTCAGTGATGTATTGGGGAGACTGTGTCCCTGATCGGGGTTAGTGATGTATTGGGGAGACTGGGTCAGTGATGTATTGGGGAGACTGTGTCCCTGATCAGGGTTAGTGATGTATTGGGGAGACTGTGTGTCCCTGATCGGGGTCAGTGATGTATTTGGTGACTGTGTGTCCCTGATCGGGGTCAGTGATGTATTGGGGAGACTGTGTGTCCCTGATCGGGGTCAGTGATGTATTGGGGAGACTGTGTGTCCCTGATCGGGGTCAGTGATGTATTGGGGAGACTGTGTGTCCCTGATCGGGGTCAGTGATGTATTGGGGAGACTGGGTCAGTGATGTATTGGGGAGACTGTGTCCCTGATCGGGGTCAGTGATGTATTGGGGAGACTGTGTGTCCTGATCGGGGTCAGTGATGTATTGGGGAGACTGTGTGTCCCTGATCGGGGTCAGTGATGTATTGGGGAGACTGTGTGTTCCTGATCGGGGTCAGTGATGTATTGGGGAGACTGTGTTTCCTGATCGGGGTCAGTGATGTATTGGGGAGACTGTGTGTCCCTGATCGGGGTCAGTGATGTATTGGGGAGACTGTGTGTCCCTGATCGGGGTCAGTGATGTATTGGGGAGACTGTGTGTCCCTGATCGGGGTCAGTGATGTATTGGGGAGACTGTGTGTCCCTGATCGGGGTCAGTGATGTATTGGGGGGACTGTGTCCCTGATCGGGGTCAGTGATGTATTGGGGAGACTGTGTGTCCCTGATCGGGATCCGTGATGTAATTGGTGACTGTGTGTCCCTGATCGGGGTCAATGATGTTTTGGGGAGACTGAACACGGCTCAGTGAAGTGGGGATCTGGGTATTTGAGTTTTTCATCATCACTGACATTCCTCTGTAGCTGTATCTGACGATTAATCAGCACAAGCACATGTCTGACTCAGTGGGTGGAGGTACGCTGAGCCTTTGTGCTATTGCTGCCCGCACTGTTCCAACCACAGGATCCACATAGATGCTCCACATAGCTGACGTGCAGGATCATAGGCTATGATATGAAGAGAGGTTGGAAAAACTCGGATTGTTTTCACTGGAACGACGGAGGTGGAGGGGTGACATGATAGAGGTTTACAAAGTTATGAGCGGCATGGACAGAGTGGATAGTCAGAAGCTTTTTCCCAGGGTGGAAGAGTCAGTCACTAGGGGACATAGGTTTAAGGTGAGAGGGGCAAAGTTTGGAGGGGGTGTGCGAGGCAAGTTCTTTACACAGAGGGTGGTGAGTGCCTGGAACTTGCTGCCAGGGGAGGTGGTGGAAGCAGGTATGATAGCGACGTTTAAGACACATCTTGACAACTATATGAATAGGAAGTGAATAGAGGGAGATGGGTTCTGGAAGTGCAGAAGGTTTTAGTTTTGGCAGGCAGCAAGATCGGCGCAGACTTGGAGGGCTGAATGGCCTGTTCCTGTGCTGTACTGTTCTTTGTTCTTGGTGAGAGGCCTGATGCTGTTCCCATGGATCAACTAGCTGCTGGGCCAGCTTTGACACCTGTATCCCTGTGTTATATCGTGATGGCCCTGTACCCCCAGTACTGTAACACAGTGATAGACCCGTACCCCCAGTACTGTACCACAGTGATAGACCCGTACCCCCAGTACTGTACCACAGTGATAGACCTGTACCCCCAGTACTGTACCACAGTGATAGACCCGTACCCCCAGTACTGTACCACAGTGATAGACCTGTACCCCCAGTACTGTACCACAGTGATAGACCTGTACCCCCAGTACTGTACCACAGTGATAGACCTGTACCCCCAGTACTGTACCACAGTGATAGAGCTGTACCCCCAGTACTGTATCACAGTGATAGACCTGTACCCCCAGTACTGTACCACAGTGATAGACCTGTACCCCCAGTACTGTACCACAGTGATAGACCTGTACCCCCAGTACTGGACCACAGTGATAGACCTGTACCCCCAGGACTGTACCACAGTGATAGACCTGTACCCCCAGTACTGTACCACAGTGATAGACCTGTACCCCCAGTACTGTACCACAGTGATAGACCCGTACCCCCAGTACTGTACCACAGTGATAGACCTGTACCCCCAGTACTGTACCACAGTGATAGACCCGTACCCCCAGTACTGTACCACAGTGATAGACCCGTACCCCCAGTACTGTACCACAGTGATAGACCCGTACCCCCAGTACTGTACCACAGTGATAGACCTGTACCCCCAGTACTGTACCACAGTGATAGACCTGTACCCCCAGTACTGTACCACAGTGATAGACCTGTACCCCCAGTACTGTACCACAGTGATAGACCTGTACCCCCAGTACTGTACCACAGTGATAGACCTGTACCCCCAGCACTGCACCACAGTGATAGACCTGTACCCCCAGCACTGCACCACAGTGATAGACCTGTACCCCCAGCACTGTACCACAGTGATAGACCTGTACCCCCAGTACTGTACCACAGTGATAGAGCTGTACCCCCAGTACTGTACCACAGTGATAGACCTGTACCCCCAGCACTGTACCACAGTGATAGACCTGTACCCCCAGTACTGTACCACAGTGATAGAGCTGTACCCCCAGTACTGTACCACAGTGATAGAGCTGTACCCCCAGTACTGTACCACAGTGATAGAGCTGTACCCCCAGTACTGTACCACAGTGATAGAGCTGTACCCCCAGTACTGGACCACAGTGATAGACCTGTACCCCCAGTACTGTATCACAGTGATAGACCTGTACCCCCAGTACTGTACCACAGTGATAGACCTGTACCCCCAGTACTGTACCACAGTGATAGACAGTGATAGGCCCGTACCCCCAGTACTGTACCACAGTGATAGACCCGTACCCCCAGTACTGTACCACAGTGATAGAGCTGTACCCCCAGTACTGTACCACAGTGATAGACCTGTACCCCCAGTACTGTACCACAGTTGTCGACCTGTACCCCCAGTACTGTACCACAGTGATAGACCTGTACCCCCAGTACTGTACCACAGTGATAGACAGTGATAGACCTGTACCCCCAGTACTGTACCACAGTGATAGACCTGTACCCCCAGTACTGTACCACAGTGATAGACCTGTACCCCCAGTACTGTACCACAGTGATAGACCTGTACCCCCAGTACTGTACCACAGTGATAGACAGTGATAGACCTGTACCCCCAGTACTGTACCACAGTGATAGACCTGTACCCCCAGTACTGTACCACAGTTGTCGACCTGTACCCCCAGTACTGTACCACAGTGATAGACCTGTACCCCCAGTACTGTACCACAGTGATAGACAGTGATAGACCTGTACCCCCAGTACTGTACCACAGTGATAGACCTGTACCCCCAGTACTGTACCACAGTGATAGACCTGTACCCCCAGTACTGTACCACAGTGATAGACCTGTAACCCCAGTACTGTACCACAGTGATAGACCTGTAACCCCAGTACTGTACCACAGTGATAGACCTGTACCCCCAGTACTGTACCACAGTGATAGACCCGTACCCCCAGTACTGTACCACAGTGATAGACCCGTACCCCCAGTACTGTACCACAGTGATAGACCTGTAACCCCAGTACTGTACCACAGTGATAGACCTGTACCCCCAGTACTGTACCACAGTGATAGACCTGTACCCCCAGTACTGTACCACAGTGATAGACCTGTACCCCCAGTACTGTACCACAGTGATAGACCTGTACCCCCAGTACTGTACCACAGTGATAGACCTGTACCCCCAGTACTGTACCACAGTGATAGACCTGTACCCCCAGTACTGTACCACAGTGATAGACCTGTACCCCCAGTACTGTACCACAGTGATAGAGCTGTACCCCCAGTACTGTACCACAGTGATAGACCCGTACCCCCAGTACTGTACCACAGTGATAGACCTGTAACCCCAGTACTGTACCACAGTGATAGACCTGTACCCCCAGTACTGTACCACAGTGATAGACCTGTACCCCCAGTACTGTACCACAGTGATAGACCTGTACCCTCAGTACTGTACCACAGTGATAGACCTGTACCCTCAGTACTGTACCACAGTGATAGACCTGTACCCCCAGTACTGTACCACAGTGATAGACCTGTACCCCCAGTACTGTACCACAGTGATAGACCTGTACCCCCAGTACTGTACCACAGTGATAGACCTGTACCCCCAGTACTGTACCACAGTGATAGACCCGTACCCCCAGTACTGTACCACAGTGATTGACCTGTACCCCCAGTACTGTACCACAGTGATAGACCTGTACCCCCAGTACTGTACCACAGTGATAGACCTGTACCCCCAGTACTGTACCACAGTGATAGACCCGGACCCCCAGTACTGTACCACAGTGATAGACCTGTACCCCCAGTACTGTACCACAGTGATAGACCTGTACCCCCAGCACTGTACCACAGTGATAGACCTGTACCCCCAGCACTGTACCACAGTGATAGACCTGTACCCCCAGTACTGTACCACAGTGATAGACCTGTACCCCCAGTACTGTACCACAGTGATAGACCTGTAACCCCAGTACTGTCCCAAAGTGATGTACCTGTACCCCCAGTACTGTACCACAGTGATAGACCTGTACCCCCTGTTCTGTACCACAGTGATAGACCCGTACCCCCAGTGCTGTACCACAGTGATAGACAGTGATCAACCTGTACCCCCAGTACTGTACCACAGTGATAGACCTGTACCCCCTGTTCTGTACCACAGTGATGGACCCGTACCCCCAGTACTGTACCACAGTGATAGACCTGTACCCCCAGTACTGTACCACAGTGATAGACCTGTACCCCCAGTACTGTACCACAGTGATAGACCTGTACCCCCTGTACTGTACCACAGTGATAGACCTGTACCCCCTGTACTGTGCCACAGTGATAGACCTGTACCCCCAGTACTGTACCACAGTGATAGACCTGTTACCCCAGTACTGTACCACAGTGATAGACCCGTACCCCCAGTGCTGTACCACAGTGATAGACAGTGATCAACCTGTACCCCCAGCACTGTACCACAGTGATAGACCTGTACCCCCAGTACTGTACCACAGTGATAGAGCTGTACCCCCAGTACTGCACCACAGTGATCGACAGTGATAGACCTGTACTCCCAGTACTGTACCACAGTGATAGACCTGTACCCCCAGTACTGTACCACAGTGATAGACCCGTACCCCCAGTACTGTACCACAGTGATTGACCTGTACCCCCAGTACTGTACCACAGTGATAGACCTGTACCGCCAGTACTGTACCACAGTGATAGACCTGTACCCCCAGTACTGTACCACAGTGATAGACCTGTACCCCCAGTACTGTACCACAGTGATAGACAGTGATAGACCTGTACCCCCAGTACTGTACCACAGTGATAGACCTGTACCCCCAGTACTGTACCACAGTGATAGACCTGTACCCCCAGTACTGCACCACAGTGATAGACCTGTACCCCCAGCACTGCACCACAGTGATAGACCTGTACCCCCAGCACTGTACCACAGTGATAGACCTGTACCCCCAGTACTGTACCACAGTGATAGACCTGTACCCCCAGTACTGTACCACAGTGATAGAGCTGTACCCCCAGTACTGTACCACAGTGATAGAACTGTACCCCCAGTACTGTACCACAGTGATAGACCTGTATCCCCAGTACTGGACCACAGTGATAGACCTGTACCCCCAGTACTGGACCACAGTGATAGACCTGTACCCCCAGTACTGTATCACAGTGATAGACCTGGACCCCCAGTACTGTACCACAGTGATGGACAGTGATAGGCCCGTACCCCCAGTACTGTACCACAGTGATAGAGCTGTACCCCCAGTACTGTACCACAGTGATAGACCTGTACCCCCAGTACTGTACCACAGTGATAGACCTGGACCCCCAGTACTGTACCACAGTGATGGACAGTGATAGGCCCGTACCCCCAGTACTGTACCACAGTGATAGAGCTGTACTCCCAGTACTGTACCACAGTGATAGACCCGTACCCCCAGTACTGTACCACAGTGATAGAGCTGTACCCCCAGTACTGTACCACAGTGATAGACCTGTACCCCCAGTACTGTACCACAGTTGTCGACCTGTACCCCCAGTACTGTACCACAGTGATAGACCTGTACCCCCAGTACTGTACCACAGTGATAGACAGTGATAGACCCGTACCCCCAGTACTGTACCACAGTGATAGACCCGTACCCCCAGTACTGTACCACAGTGATAGACCTGTACCCCCAGTACTGTACCACAGTGATAGACAGTGATAGACCTGTACCCCCAGTACTGTACCACAGTGATAGACCTGTACCCCCAGTACTGTACCACAGTTGTCGACCTGTACCCCCAGTACTGTACCGCCAGTACTGTACCACAGTGATAGACCTGTACCCCCAGTACTGTACCACAGTGATAGACCTGTACCCCCAGTACTGTACCACAGTGATAGACCCGTACCCCCAGTACTGTACCACATTGATAGACCTGTACGCCCAGTACTGTACCACAGTGATAGACCCGTACCCCCAGCACTGTACCACAGTGATAGAGCTGTAACCCCAGTACTGTACCACAGTGATAGACCTGTACCCCCAGTACTGTACCACAGTGATAGACCTGTACCCCCAGTACTGTACCACAGTGATAGACCTGTACCCCCAGTACTGTACCACAGTGATAGACCTGTAACCCCAGTACTGTACCACAGTGATAGACCTGTACCCCCAGTACTGTACCACAGTGATCGAGCTGTACCCCCAGTACTGTACCACAGTGATAGACCTGTACCCCCAGTACTGTACCACAGTGATAGACCTGTACCCCCAGTACTGTACCACAGTGATAGACCCGTACCCCCAGTACTGTACCACAGTGATTGACCTGTACCCCCAGTACTGTACCACAGTGATAGACCTGTACCCCCAGTACTGTACCACAGTGATAGACCCGTACCCCCAGTACTGTACCACAGTGATAGACCTGTACCCCCAGTACTGTACCACAGTGATAGACCTGTACCCCCAGTACTGTACCACAGTGATAGACCTGTACCCCCAGCACTGTACCACAGTGATAGACCCGTACCCCCAGTACTGTACCACAGTGATAGACCTGTACCCCCAGTACTGTACCACAGTGATAGACCTGTAACCCCAGTACTGTCCCAAAGTGATGGACCTGTACCCCCAGTACTGTACCACAGTGATAGACCTGTACCCCCTGTTCTGTACCACAGTGATAGACCCGTACCCCCAGTGCTGTACCACAGTGATAGACAGTGATCAACCTGTACCCCCAGTACTGTACCACAGTGATAGACCTGTACCCCCTGTTCTGTACCACAGTGATGGACCCGTACCCCCAGTACTGTACCACAGTGATAGACCTGTACCCCCAGTACTGTACCACAGTGATAGACCTGTACCCCCAGTACTGTACCACAGTGATAGACCTGTACCCCCTGTACTGTACCACAGTGATAGACCTGTACCCCCTGTACTGTACCACAGTGATAGACCTGTACCCCCAGTACTGTACCACAGTGATAGACCTGTTACCCCAGTACTGTACCACAGTGATAGACCCGTACCCCCAGTGCTGTACCACAGTGATAGACAGTGATCAACCTGTACCCCCAGCACTGTACCACAGTGATAGACCTGTACCCCCCGTACTGTACCACAGTGATAGAGCTGTACCCCCAGTACTGCACCACAGTGATCGACAGTGATAGACCTGTACTCCCAGTACTGTACCACAGTGATAGACCTGTACCCCCAGTACTGTACCACAGTGATAGACCTGTACCCCCAGTACTGTACCACAGTGATAGACCCGTACCCCCAGTACTGTACCACAGTGATTGACCTGTACCGCCAGTACTGTACCACACTGATAGACCTGTACCCCCAGTACTGTACCACAGTGATAGACCTGTACCCCCAGTACTGTACCACAGTGATAGACCTGTACCCCCAGTACTGTACCACAGTGATAGACAGTGATAGACCTGTACCCCCAGTACTGTACCACAGTGATAGACCTGTACCCCCAGTACTGTACCACAGTGATAGACCTGTAACCCCAGTACTATACCACAGTGATTGACCTGTACCCCCAGTACTGTACCACAGTGATTGACCTGTACCCCCAGTACTGTACCACAGTGATAGACCTGTACCCCCAGTACTGTACCACAGTGATAGACCTGTACCGCCAGTACTGTACCACAGTGATAGACCTGTACCCCCAGTACTGTACCACAGTGATAGACCTGTACCCCCAGTACTGTACCACAGTGATAGACCTGTACCCCCAGTACTGTACCACAGTGATAGACCTGTACCCCCAGTACTGTACCACAGTGATAGACCTGTACCCCCAGTACTGTACCACAGTGATAGACAGTGATAGACCTGTACCCCCAGTACTGTACCACAGTGATAGACCTGTACCCCCAGTACTGTACCACAGTGATAGACCTGTACCCCCAGTACTGTACCAGAGTGATAGACCTGTACCCCCAGTACTGTACCACAGTGATAGACCTGTACGCCCAGTACTGTACCACAGTGATAGACCTGTACCCCCAGTACTGTACCACAGTGATGGACAGTGATAGACCCGTACCCCCAGTACTGTACCACAGTGATAGACCCGTACCCCCAGTACTGTACCACAGTGATGGACAGTGATAGACCCGTACCCCCAGTACTGTACAACAGTGATAGTCCCGTACCCCCAGTACTGTACCACAGTGATAGACCTGTACCCCCTGTACTGTACCACAGTGATAGACCCGTACCCCCAGTAATGTACCACAGTGATAGACCCGTACCCCCAGTACTGTACCACAGTGATAGACTGTAACCCCTGTACTGTACCACAGTGATAGACCCGTACCCCCAGTGCTGTACCACAGTGATAGACAGTGATCAACCTGTACCCCCAGTACTGTACCACAGTGATGGACCCGTACCCCCAGTACTGTACCACAGTGATGGACAGTGATAGACCTGTACCCCCAGTACTGTACCACAGTGATAGACCTGTACCCCCTGTACTGTACCACAGTGATAGACCTGTAACCCCAGTACTGTACCACAGTGATAGACCTGTAACCCCAGTACTGTACCACAGTGATAGACCTGTAACCCCAGTACTGTACCACAGTGATAGACCTGTACCCCCAGTACTGTACCACAGTGATAGACCTGTAACCCCAGTACTGTACCACAGTGATAGACCTGTACCCCCAGTACTGTACCACAGTGATAGACCTGTACCCCCAGTACTGTACCACAGTGATAGACCTGTACCCCCAGTACTGTACCACAGTGATAGACCTGTAACCCCAGTACTGTACCACAGTGATAGACCCGTACCCCCAGTGCTGTACCACAGTGATAGACAGTGATCAACCTGTCCCCCCAGTACTGTACCACAGTGATAGACCTGTACCCCCAGTACTGTACCACAGTGATAGAGCTGTACCCCCAGTACTGTACCACAGTGATAGACAGTGATCAACCTGTCCCCCCAGTACTGTACCACAGTGATAGACCTGTACCCCCAGTACTGTACCACAGTGATAGAGCTGTACCCCCAGTACTGTACCACAGTGATAGACCTGTACCCCCAGTACTGTACCACAGTGATAGACCTGTACCCCCAGTACTGTACCAAAGTGATCGACCTGTACCCCCAGTACTGTACCACAGTGATAGACCTGTACCCCCAGTACTGTACCAAAGTGATCGACCTGTACCCCCAGTACTGTACCACAGTGATAGACCCGTACCCCCAGTACTGTACCACAGTGATGGACAGTGATAGACCCGTACCCCCAGTACTGTACAACAGTGATAGACCCGTACCCCCAGTACTGTACCACAGTGATAGACCTGTACCCCCTGTACTGTACCACAGTGATAGACCCGTACCCCCAGTAATGTACCACAGTGATAGACCTGTACCCCCAGTACTGTACCACAGTGATAGACCTGTACCCCCAGTACTGTACCACAGTGATAGACAGTGATCAACCTGTACCCCCAGCACTGTACCACAGTGATAGACCTGTACCCCCAGTACTGTACCACAGTGATAGAGCTGTACCCCCAGTACTGCACCACAGTGATCGACAGTGATAGACCTGTACTCCCAGTACTGTACCACAGTGATAGACCTGTACCCCCAGTACTGTACCACAGTGATAGACCTGTACCCCCAGTACTGTACCACAGTGATAGACCCGTACCCCCAGTACTGTACCACAGTGATTGACCTGTACCGCCAGTACTGTACCACAGTGATAGACCTGTACCCCCAGTACTGTACCACAGTGATAGACCTGTACCCCCAGTACTGTACCACAGTGATAGACCTGTACCCCCAGTACTGTACCACAGTGATAGACAGTGATAGACCTGTACCCCCAGTACTGTACCACAGTGATAGACCTGTACCCCCAGTACTGTACCACAGTGATAGACCTGTACCCCCTGTACTGTACCACAGTGATGGACCTGTACCCCCAGTACTGTACCACAGTGATAGACCTGTACCCCCAGTACTGTAAAACAGTGATAGACCCGTACCCCCAGTACTGTACCACAGTGATGGAAAGTGATAGACCTGTACCCCCAGTACTGTACCACAGTGATAGACCTGTACCCCCAGTACTGTACCACAGTGATAGAAAGTGATAGACCTGTACCCCCAGTACTGTACCACATTGATAGACCTGTACCCCCAGTACTGTACCACAGTGATAGACAGTGATCAACCTGTGCCCCCAGTACTGTACCACAGTGATAGACCTGTACCCCCAGTACTGAACCACAGTGATAGACCTGTACCCCCAGTACTGTACCACAGAGATAGACCCGTACCCCCAGTACTGTACCACAGTGATAGACCTGTACCCCCAGTACTGTACCACAGTGATAGAGCTGTACCCCCAGTACTGTACCACAGTGATCGACCTGTACCCCCAGTACTGTACCACAGTGATAGACCCGTACCCCCAGTACTGTACCACAGTGATAGACAGTGATAGACCTGTACCCCCAGTACTGTACCACAGTGATAGACCTGTAACCCCAGTACTGTACCACATTGATAGACCTGTACCCCCAGTACTGTACCACAGTGATAGACCTGTACCCCCAGTACTGTACCACAGTGATAGACCTGTACCCCCAGTACTGTACCACAGTGATAGACAGTGATAGACCTGTAACCCCAGTACTGTACCACAGTGATAGACCTGTACCCCCAGTACTGTACCACAGTGATAGACACTGATAGACCTGTACCCCCAGTACTGTACCACAGTGATAGACAGTGATAGACCTGTACCCCCAGTACTGTACCACAGTGATATACCTGTACCCCCAGTACTGTACCACAGTGATAGACAGTGATAGACCTGTACCCACAGTACTGTACCACAGTGATAGACCTGTACCCCCAGTACAGTACCACAGTGATAGAAAGTTATTGACCTGTACCCCCAGTACTGTACCACAGTGATAGACAGTGATAGACCTGTATCCCCAGTACTGTTCCACAGTGATAGACAGTGATAGACCTGTACCCCCAGTACTGTACCACAGTGAGAGACCTGTACCCCCTGTACTGTACCACAGTGATAGACCTGTACCCCCAGTGCTGTACCACAGTGATAGACCTATACCCCCAGTACTGTACCACAGTGATAGACCCGTACCCCCAGTACTGTACCACAGTGATACACCTGTAACCCCAGTACTGTACCACAGTGATAGAGCTGTACCCCCAGTACTGTACCACAGTGATCGACAGTGATAGACCTGTACTCCCAGTACTTTACCACAGTGATAGACCCGTACCCCCAGTACTGTACCACAGTGATTGACCTGTACCCCCAGTACTGTACCACAGTGATAGACCTGTACCCCCAGTACTGTACCACAGTGATAGACCTGTACCCCCAGTACTGTACCACAGTGATAGACCTGTACCCCCAGTACTGTACCACAGTGATAGACCTGTACCCCCTGTACTGTACCACAGTGATAGACTTGTACCCCCAGTACTGTACCACAGTGATAGACCTGTACCCCCAGTACTGTACCACAGTGATAGACCTGTACCCCCTGTACTGTACCACAGTGATAGACCTGTACCCCCAATACTGTACCACAGTGATAGAATTGTACCCCCAGTACTGTACCACAGTGATAGACCCGTACCCCCAGTCCTGTTCCACAGTGATAGACCTGTACCCCCAGTACTGTACCACAGTGATAGACCTGTACCCCCAGTACTGTACCACAGTGATAGACCTGCACCCCCAGTACTGGAACAAAGAACAAAGATAATTACAGCACAGGAACAGGCCCTTCGGCCCTCCAAGCCTGCGCCAATCCAGATCCTCTCTCTAAACATGTCGCCTATTTTCTAAGGTTCTGTATCTCTTTTCTTCCTGCCCATTCATGTATCTGTCTAGATACATCTTAAAAGACTCCATCGTGCCCGCGTCTACCACCTCCGCTGGCAACGCGTTCCAGGTGCCCACCACCCTCTGCGTAAAGAACTTTCCACGCATATCCCCCCTAAACATTTCCCCTTTCACTTTGAACTCGTGTCCTCTAGTAATTGAAACCCCCACTCTGGGAAAAAGCCTCTTGCTGTCCACCCTGTCTATACCTCTCATGATTTTGTACACCTCAATCAGGTCCCCCCTCAACCTCCGTCTTTCTAATGAAAATAATCCTAATCTACTCAACCTCTCTTCATAGCTAGCGCCCTCTATACCAGGCAACATCCTGGTGAACCTCCTCTGCACCCTCTCCAAAGCATCCATATCCTTTTGATAATGTGGCGACCAGAACTGTACGCAGTATTCCAAATGTGGCCGAACCAAAGTCCTATACTGTAACATGACCTGCCAACTCTTGTACTCAATGCCCCGTCCGATGAAGGAAAGCATGCCGTATGCCTTCCTGACCACTCTATTTACCTGCGTTGCCACCTTCAGGGAACAGTGGACCTGAACACCCAAATCTCTCTGGACATCAATTTTCCCCAGGACTTTTCCATTTACTGTATAGTTCACTCTTGAATTGGATCTTCCAAAATGCATCACCTCGCATTTGCCCTGATTGAACTCCATCTGCCATTTCTCTGCCCAACTCTCTAATCTATCGATATTCTGCTGTATTCTCTGACAGTCCCCTTCACTATCTGCTACTCCACCAATCTTAGTGTCGTCTGCAAACTTGCTAATCAGTCCACCTATACTTTCCTCCAAATCATTAATGTATATCACAAACAACAGTGGTCCCAGCACGGATCCCTGTGGAACACCACTGGTCACACGTCTCCATTTTGAGAAACTCCCCTCTACTGCTACTCTCTGTCTCCTGTTGCACAGCCAGTTCTTTATCCATCTAGCTAGTACACCTTGGACCCCAAGCGCCTTCACTTTCTCCATCAACCTGCCATGGGGAACCTTATCAAACGCCTTACTGAAGTCCATGTATATGACATCGACAGCCCTTCCCTCATCAATCAACTTTGTCACTTCCTCAAAGAATTCTATTAAGTTGGTAAGACATGACCTTCCCTGCACAAAACCATGTTGCCTATCACTGATAAGCCCATTTTCTTCCAAATGGGAATAGATCCTATCCCTCAGTATCTTCTCCAACAGCTTCCCTACCACTGACGTCAGGCTCACCGGTCTATAATTACCTGGATTATCCCTGCTACCCTTCTTAAACAAGGGGACAACATTAGCAATTCTCCAGTCCTCCGGGACTTCACCCGTGTTTAAGGATGCTGCAAAGATATCTGTTAAGGCCCCAGCTATTTCCTCTCTCGCTTCCCACAGTAACCTGGGATAGATCCCATCCGGACCTGGGGACTTGTCCACCTTAATGCCCTTTAGAATACCCAACACTTCCTCCCTCCTTATGCCGACTTGACCTAGAGTAATCAAACATCTGTTCCTAACCTCAACATCCGTCATGTCCCTCTCCTCGGTGAATACCGATGCAAAGTACTCGTTTAGAATCTCACCCATTTTCTCTGAGTCCAAGCATAACATTCCTCCTTTGTCCTTTAGTGGGCCAATCCTTTCTCTAGTTACCCTCTTTCTCCTTATATATGAATAAAAGGCTTTGGGATTTTCCTTAACCCTGTTTGCTAAAGATATTTCATGACCCCTTTTAGCCCTCTTAATTCCTCGTTTCAGATTGGTCCTACATTCCCGATATTCTTTCAAAGCTTCGTCTTTCATCAGCCGCCTAGACCTTATGTATGCTTCCTTTTTCCTCTTAGCTCGTCTCACAATTTCACCTGTCATCCATGGTTCCCTAATCTTGCCATTTCTATCCCTCATTTTCACAGGAACATGTCTCTCCTGAACGCTAATCAACCTCTCTTTAAAAGCCTCCCACATATCACATGTGGATTTACCTTCAAACAGCTGCTCCCAATCTACATTTCCCAGCTCCTGCCGAATTTTGGTATAGTTGGCCTTCCCCCAATTTAGCACTCTTCCTTTAGGACCACTCTCGTCTTTGTCCATGAGTATTTTAAAGCTTACGGAATTGTGATCACTATTCCCAAAGTAGTCCCCTACTGAAACTTCAACCACCTGGCCGGGCTCATTCCCCAACACCAGGTCCAGTATGGCCCCTTCCCGAGTTGGACTATTTACATACTGCTCTAGAAAACCCTCCTGGATGCTCCTTACAAATTCTGCTCCATCTGGACCTCTAACACTAAGCGAATCCCAGTCAATGTTGGGAAAATTAAAATCTCCTATCACCACCACCCTGTTGCTCCTACATCTTTCCATAATCTGTTTACATATTTGTACCTCTATCTCACGCTCGCTGTTGGGAGGCCTGTCGTACAGCCCCAAAATTGTTACCGCACCCTTCCTATTTCTGAGTTCTGTCCATATTGCCTCACTGCTCGAGTCCTCCATAGTGCCCTCCTTCAGCACAGCTGTGATATCCTCTTTGACCAGTAATGCAACTCCTCCACCCCTTTTACCTCCCTCTCTATCCCGCCTGAAGCATCGATATCCTGGGATATTTAGTTGCCAATCATGCCCTTCCCTCAACCAAGTCTCAGTAATAGCAATAACATCATACTCCCAGGTACTAATCCAAGCCCTAAGTTCATCTGCCTTACCTACTACACTTCTTGCATTAAAACAAATGCACCTCAGACCACCAGTCCCTTTATATTCATCATCTGCTCCCTGCCTGCTCTTCCCCTTAGTCACACTGACTTCATTATCTAGTTCCTTACAGGCTTTTGTTACTACCTCCTTACTGTCAACTGACCTCAATTGGTTCCCATCCCCCTGCCACATTAGTTTAAACCCTCCCCAACAGCGTTAGCAAAAGCACCTCCAAGGACATTGGTTCCAGTCCGGCCCAGGTGTAGACCGTCCAATTTGTAATCGTCCCACCTCCCCCAGAACCGGTCCCAATGTCCCAAAAATCTGAACCCCTCCTTCCTGCACCATCTCTCAAGCCACGCATTCATCCTGACTATTCTTTCATTTTTACTCTGACTATCACGTGGCACTGGTAGTAATCCTGAGATTACTACCTCTGAGGTCCTACTTTTTAACTTGGCTCCTAACTCCCTAAACTCTGTTTGTAGGACCTCATCCCGTTTTTTACCTATATCATTAGTGCCTATGTGCACAATGACAACTGGCTGTTCACCCTCCCCCTTCAGAATGTTCTGCAGCCG
Source organism: Heterodontus francisci (assembly GCF_036365525.1). Classification (NCBI taxonomy): domain Eukaryota; kingdom Metazoa; phylum Chordata; class Chondrichthyes; order Heterodontiformes; family Heterodontidae; genus Heterodontus; species Heterodontus francisci. The sequence continues at coordinate 1,195,124 of NW_027141172.1, read as the reverse complement.
ATCGGAGACATCCCTGACCCGTGCACCTGGGAGGCAACATACCATTCGGGAGTCTCGTTTTCGACCACAGAACCGCCTATCTACTCCCCTTCCAATCGAATCCCCTACGACTATAGCCCTTCCACTCTTTTTCCCGCCCTTCTGAACAGCAGAGCCAGCCACGGTGCCATGGACCTGGCTGCTGCTGCCTTCCCCTGGTGAGCCATCTCCCCCAACAATATCCAAAACGGTATACTTGTTTTGGAGGGAGATGACCGCAGGGGACTCCTGTGCTGCCTTCCTGCTCTTTCTCTGCCTTTTGGTCACCCATTCCCTTTCTCCCTCAGCAATCCTAATCTGCGGTGTGACCAATTCACTAAACGTGCTATCCACGACCTCCTCAGCATCGCGCATGCTCCAAAGTGAGTCCATCCGCAGCTCGAGAGCCGTCATGCGGTCTAACAAGAGCTGCAGTTGGACACACTTCCTGCACGTGAAGGAGTCAGGGACATCAGCCGTGTACCACAGTGATAGACAGTGATAGACCTGTACCCCCAGTACTGTACCACAGTGATAGAGCTGTACCCCCAGTGCTGTACCACAGTGATCGACAGTGATAGACCTGTACCCCCAGTACTGTACCACAGTGATAGACCTGTACCCCCAGTACTGTACCACTGTGATCGACAGTGATAGACCTGTACTCCCAGTACTGTACCACAGTGAAAGAGCTGTACCCCCAGTACTGTACCACAGTGATAGACCTGTACCCCCAGTACTGTACCACAGTGATAGAGCTGTACCCCCAGTACTGCACCACAGTGATAGACAGTGATAGACCTGTACCCCCAGTACTGTACCACAGTGATAGAGCTGTACCCCCAGTACTGTACCACAGTGATAGACCTGTACCCCCTGTACTGTACCACAGTGATAGACCTGTAACCCCAGTACTGTACCACAGTGATAGACCTGTAACCCCAGTACTGTACCACAGTGATAGACCTGTAACCCCAGTACTGTACCACAGTGATAGACCTGTACCCCCAGTACTGTACCACAGTGATAGACCTGTACCCCCAGTACTGTACCACAGTGATAGACCTGTACCCCCAGTACTGTACCACAGTGATAGACCTGTAACCCCAGTACTGTACCGCAGTGATAGACCCGTACCCCCAGTGCTGTACCACAGTGATAGACAGTGATCAACCTGTCCCCCCAGTACTGTACCACAGTGATAGACCTGTACCCCCAGTACTGTACCACAGTGATAGAGCTGTACCCCCAGTACTGTACCACAGTGATAGACAGTGATCAACCTGTCCCCCCAGTACTGTACCACAGTGATAGACCTGTACCCCCAGTACTGTACCACAGTGATAGAGCTGTACCCCCAGTACTGTACCACAGTGATAGACCTGTACCCCCAGTACTGTACCACAGTGATAGACCTGTACCCCCAGTACTGTACCAAAGTGATCGACCTGTACCCCCAGTACTGTACCACAGTGATAGACCTGTACCCCCAGTACTGTACCACAGTGATAGACCTGTACCCCCAGTACTGTACCACAGTGATAGACAGTGATCAACCTGTACCCCCAGCACTGTACCACAGTGATAGACCTGTACCCCCAGTACTGTACCACAGTGATAGAGCTGTACCCCCAGTACTGCACCACAGTGATCGACAGTGATAGACCTGTACTCCCAGTACTGTACCACAGTGATAGACCTGTACCCCCAGTACTGTACCACAGTGATAGACCTGTACCCCCAGTACTGTACCACAGTGATAGACCCGTACCCCCAGTACTGTACCACAGTGATTGACCTGTACCGCCAGTACTGTACCACAGTGATAGACCTGTACCCCCAGTACTGTACCACAGTGATAGACCTGTACCCCCAGTACTGTACCACAGTGATAGACCTGTACCCCCAGTACTGTACCACAGTGATAGACAGTGATAGACCTGTACCCCCAGTACTGTACCACAGTGATAGACCTGTACCCCCTGTACTGTACCACAGTGATGGACCTGTACCCCCAGTACTGTACCACAGTGATAGACCTGTACCCCCAGTACTGTAAAACAGTGATAGACCCGTACCCCCAGTACTGTACCACAGTGATGGAAAGTGATAGACCTGTACCCCCAGTACTGTACCACAGTGATAGACCTGTACCCCCAGTACTGTACCACAGTGATAGAAAGTGATAGACCTGTACCCCCAGTACTGTACCACAGTGATAGACCTGTACTCCCGGTACTGTACCACAGTGATAGAGCTGTACCCCCAGTACTGTACCACAGTGATCGACAGTGATAGACCTGTACTCCCAGTACTGTACCACACTGATGGACAGTGATAGACCCGTACCCCCAGTACTGTACCACAGTGATAGACCTGTACCCCCATTACTGTACCACAGTGATAGACCTGTACCCCCAGTACTGGACCACAGTGATAGACAGTGATAGACCTGTACCCCCAGTACTGTACCACAGTGATAGAGCTGTACCCCCAGTACTGTACCACAGTGATCGACAGTGATAGACCTGTACTCCCAGTACTGTACCACAGTGATAGACCTGTACCCCCAGTCCTGTACCACACTGATGGACAGTGATAGAACCGTACCCCCAGTACTGTACCACAGTGATAGACCAGTACCCCCAGTACTGTACCACAGTGATAGACAGTGATAGAACCGTACCCCCAGTACTGTACCACAGTGATAGACCTGTACCCCCAGTACTGTACCAGAGTGATAGACCTGTACCCCCAGTACTGTACCACAGTGATAGACAGTGATAGACCTTTACCCCCAGTACTGTACCACAGTGATAGAGCTGTACCCCCGGTACTGTACCACAGTGATCGACAGTGATAGACCTGTACCCCCAGTACTGTACCACAGTGATAGAGCTGTACCCCCAGTACTGTACCACAGTGATAGACCTGTACCCCCAGTACTGTACCACAGTGATACACAGTGATAGACCTGTACCCCCAGTACTGTACCACAGTGATAGACAGTGATAGACCTGTACTCCCAGTACTGTACCACAGTGATAGACCTGTCCCCCCAGTACTGTACCACAGTGATCGACAGTGATAGACCTGTACTCCCAGTACTGTACCACAGTGATAGAGCTGTACCCCCAGTACTGTACCACAGTGATAGACCTGTACTCCCAGTACTGTACCACAGTGATAGACCTGTACTCCCAGTACTGTATCACAGTGATAGAGCTGTACCCCCAGTACTGTACCACAGTGATAGACAGTGATAGACCTGTACCCCCAGTACTGTACCACAGTGATAGACAGTGATCGACCTGTACTCCCAGTACTGTACCACAGTGATAGAGCTGTACCCCCAGTACTGTACCACAGTGATAGACAGTGATAGACCTGTACTCCCAGTACTGTGCCACACTGATGGACAGTGATAGACCTGTACCCCCAGTACTGTACCACAGTGATAGACCCGTACCCCCAGTACTGTACCACACTGATGGACAGTGATAGACCCGTACCCCCGGTACTGTACTACAGTGATAGACCTGTCCCCCCAGTACTGTACCACAGTGATAGACCTGTACCCCCGGTACTGTACCACAGTGATAGACCTGTACCCCCGGTACTGTACCACAGTGATAGACCTGTACCCCCGGTACTGTACCACAGTGATAGACCTATACCCCCGGTACTGTACCACAGTGATAGACCTGTACCCCCAGTACTGTACCACAGTGATAGACAGTGATAGACCTGTACCCCCAGTACTGTACCACAGTGATAGACCTGTAGCCCCAGTACTGTACCACAGTGTTAGACCTGTACCCCAAGTACTGTACCACAGTGATAGACAGTGATCGACCTGTACCCCCAGTACTTTACCACAGTGATAGACCTGTACCCCCAGTACTGTACCACAGTGATAGACAGTGATAGACCTGTACCCCCAGTACTGTACCACAGTGATAGACCTGTACCCCCAGTACTGTACCACAGTGATAGACAGTGATAGACCTGTACCCCCAGTACTGTACCACAGTGATAGACCTGTACCCCCAGTACTGTACCACAGTGATAGACAGTGATAGACCTGTACCCCCAGTACTGTACCACAGTGATAGACCTGTACCCCCAGTACTGTACCACAGTGATAGACAGTGATAGACCTGTACCCCCAGTACTGTACCACAGTGATAGACATGTCCCCCCAGTACTGTACCACAGTGATAGACCTGTACCCCCGGTACTGTACCACAGTGATAGACCTATACCCCCGGTACTGTACCACAGTGATAGACCTGTACCCCCAGTACTGTACCACAGTGATAGACAGTGATAGACCTGTACCCCCAGTACTGTACCACAGTGATAGACCTGTACCCCCAGTACTGTACCACAGTGTTAGACCTGTACCCCCAGTACTGTACCACAGTGATAGACCTGTACCCCCAGTACTTTACCACAGTGATAGACCTGTACCCCCAGTACTGTACCACAGTGATAGACCTGTACCCCCAGTACTGTACCACAGTGATAGACCTGTACCCCCAGTACTGTACCACAGTGATAGACAGTGATAGACCTGTACCCCCAGTACTGTACCACAGTGATAGACCTGTACCCCAGTACTGTACCACAGTGATAGACCTGTACCCCCAGTACTGTACCACAGTGATAGACCTGTACCCCCAGTACTGTACCACACTGATGGACAGTGATAGACCTGTACCCCCGGTACTGTACTACAGTGATAGACCTGTACCCCCAGTACTGTACGACAGTGATAGACATGTACCCCCAGTACTGTACCACAGTGATAGAGCTGTACCCCCAGTACTGTACCACAGTGATAGACCTGTACTCCCAGTACTGTACCACAGTGATAGAGCTGTGCCCCCAGTACTGTGCCACAGTGATAGACAGTGATAGACCTGTACCCCCAGTACTGTACCACAGTGATAGAGCTGTACCCCCAGTACTGTACCACAGTGATCGACAGTGATAGACCTGTACTCCCAGTACTGTACCACAGTGATAGACCTGTACCCCCAGTCCTGTACCACACTGATGGACAGTGATCGAACCGTACCCCCGGTACTGTACCACAGTGATAGACAGTGATAGAACCGTACCCCCAGTACTGTACCACAGTGATAGACCTGTACCCCCAGTACTGTACCAGAGTGATAGACCTGTACCCCCAGTACTGTACCACAGTGATAGAGCTGTACCCCCAGTACTGTACCACAGTGATAGAGCTGTACCCCCAGTACTGTACCACAGTGATAGACAGTGATAGAACCGTACCCCCAGTACTGTACCACAGTGATAGACCTGTACCCCCAGTACTGTACCAGAGTGATAGACCTGTACCCCCAGTACTGTACCACAGTGATAGACAGTGATAGACCTTTACCCCAGTACTGTACCACAGTGATAGAGCTGTACCCCCAGTACTGTACCACAGTGATCGACAGTGATAGACCTGTACTCCCAGTACTGTACCACAGTGATAGAGCTGTACCCCCAGTACTGTACCACAGTGATAGAGCTGTACCCCCAGTACTGTACCACAGTGATAGACAGTGATAGACCTGTACTCCCAGTACTGTACCACAGTGATAGACAGTGATAGACTTGTACCCCCAGTACTGTACCACAGTGATAGACCTGTCCCCCCAGTACTGTACCACAGTGATAGACAGTGATAGACCTGTACTCCCAGTACTGTACCACAGTGATAGACCTGTCCCCCCAGTACTGTACCACAGTGATCGACAGTGATAGACCTGTACTCCCAGTACTGTACCACACTGATGGACAGTGATAGACCCGTACCCCCGGTACTGTATACAGTGATAGACCTGTACCCCCAGTACTGTACCACAGTGATAGACCCGTACCCCCAGTACTGTACCACACTGATGGACAGTGATAGACCCGTACCCCCGGTACGGTACTACAGTGATAGACCTGTCCCCCCAGTACTGTACCACAGTGATAGACCTGTACCCCCAGTACTGTACCACACTGATGGACAGTGATAGACCCGTACCCCCAGTACTGTACCACAGTGATAGACCTATACCCCCGGTACTGTACCACAGTGATAGACCTGTACCCCCAGTACTGTACCACAGTGATAGACAGTGATAGACCTGTACCCCCAGTACTGTACCACAGTGATAGACAGTGATAGACCTGTACCCCCAGTACTGTACCACAGTGATAGACCTGTACCCCCAGTACTGTACCACAGTGATAGACCTGTACCCCCAGTACTGTACCACAGTGATAGACAGTGATAGACCTGTACCCCCAGTACTGTACCACAGTGATAGACCTGTACCCCCAGTACTGTACCACAGTGTTAGACCTGCACCCCCAGTACTGTACCACAGTGATAGACAGTGATAGACCTGTACCCCCAGTACTGTACCACAGTGATAGACCTGTACCCCCAGTACTGTACCACAGTGATAGACAGTGATAGACCTGTACCCCCAGTACTGTACCACAGTGATAGACCTGTACCCCCAGTACTGTACCACAGTGATAGACAGTGATAGACCTGTACCCCCAGTACTGTACCACAGTGATAGACCTGTACCCCAGTACTGTACCACAGTGATAGACCTGTACCCCCAGTACTGTACCACAGTGATAGACAGTGATAGACCCGTACACCCAGTACTGTACCACAGTGATAGACCTGTACCCCCAGTACTGTACCACAGTGATAGACCTGTACCCCCAGTACTGTACCACAGTGATAGACCTGTACCCCCAGTACTGTACCACAGTGATAGACCTGTACCCCAGTACTGTACCACAGTGATAGACCTGTACCCCCAGTACTGTACCACAGTGATAGACCTGTACCCCCAGTACTGTACCACACTGATGGACAGTGATAGACCTGTACCCCCGGTACTGTACTACAGTGATAGACCTGTACCCGCAGTACTGTACCACAGTGATAGAGCTGTACCCCCAGTACTGTACCACAGTGATAGAGCTGTGCCCCCAGTACTGAGCCACAGTGATAGACAGTGATAGACCTGTGCCCCCAGTACTGTACCACAGTGATAGGCAGTGATAGACCTGTACCCCCAGTACAGTACCACAGTGACAGAGCTGTACCCCCAGTACTGTACCACACTGATGGACAGTGATAGACCCGTACCCCCAGTACTGTACCACAGTGATCGACAGTGATAGACCTGTACTCCCAGTACAGTACCACAGTGATAGAGCTGTACCCCCAGTACTGTACCACAGTGACAGAGCTGTACCCCCAGTACTGTACCACACTGATGGACAGTGATAGACCTGTACCTCCAGTACTGTACTACAGTGATAGACCTGTACCCCCAGTACTGTACCACAGTGATAGACAGTGATAGACCTGTACCCCCAGTACTGTACCACAGTGATAGACCTGTACCCCCAGTACTGTACCACACTGATGGACAGTGATAGACCTGTACCCCCAGTACTGTACCGCAGTGATAGACAGTGATAGACCTGTACCCCCAGTACTGTACCACAGTGATAGAGCTGTACCCCCAGTACTGTACCACAGTGATAGACCTGTACTCCCAGTACTGTTCCACAGTGATAGACCTGTACCCCCAGTACTGTACCACAGTGATAGGCAGTGATAGACCTGTAACCCCAGTACAGTACCACAGTGATAGACCTGTACTCCCAGTACTGTACCACAGTGATAGAGCTGTGCCCCCAGTACTGTACCACAGTGATCGACAGTGATAGACCTGTACTCCCAGTACAGTACCACAGTGATAGAGCTGTACCCCCAGTACTGTACCACACTGATGGACAGTGATAGACCCGTACCCCCAGTACTGTACCACAGTGATAGACCTGTACCCCCAGTACTGTACCACAATGATAGACCTGTACCCCCAGTACTGTACCACAGTGATAGACCTGTACCCCCAGTACTGTACCACAGTGATAGACAGTGATAGACCTGTACCCCCAGTACTGTACCACAGTGATAGAGCTGTACCCCCAGTACTGTACCACAGTGATCGACAGTGATAGACCTGTACTCCCAGTACAGTACCACAGTGATAGAGCTGTACCCCCAGTACTGTACCACACTGATGGACAGTGATAGACCCGTACCCCCAGTACTGTACCACAGTGATAGACCTGTACCCCCAGTACTGTACCACAATGATAGACCTGTACCCCCAGTACTGTACCACAGTGATAGACCTGTACCCCCAGTACTGTACCACAGTGATAGACAGTGATAGACCTGTACCCCCAGTACTGTACCACAGTGATAGAGCTGTACCCCCAGTACTGTACCACAGTGATCGACAGTGATAGACCTGCACTCCGAGTACTGTACCACAGTGATAGACCTGTACCCTCAGTCCTGTACCACACTGATGGACAGTGATAGAACCGTACCCCCAGTACTGTACCATAGTGATAGACCTGTACCCCCAGTACTGTACCAGAGTGATAGACCTGTACCCCCAGTACTGTCCCACAGTGATAGACAGTGATAGACCTTTACCCCCAGTACTGTACCACAGTGATAGAGCTGTACCCCCAGTACTGTACCACAGTGATCGACAGTGATAGACCTGTACCCCCAGTACTGTACCACAGTGATAGAGCTGTCCCCCCAGTACTGTACCACAGTGATAGACCTGTACCCCCAGTACTGTACCACAGTGATAGACAGTGATAGACCTGTACCCCCAGTACTGTACCACAGTGATAGACAGTGATAGACCTGTACTCCCAGTACTGTACCACAGTGATAGACCCGTACCCCCAGTACTGTACCACAGTGATAGACAGTGATAGACCTGTACTCCCAGTACTGTACCACAGTGATAGACCTGTACTCCCAGTACTGTACCACAGTGATAGAGCTGTACCCCCAGTACTGTACCACAGTGATCGACAGTGATGGACCTGTACTCCCAGTACTGTACCACAGTGATAGAACCGTACCCCCAGTACTGTACCACAGTGATTGACCTGTACCCCCAGTACTGTACCACAGTGATAGACCTGTACCGCCAGTACTGTACCACAGTGATAGACCTGTACCCCCAGTACTGTACCACAGTGATAGACCTGTACCCCCAGTACTGTACCACAGTGATAGACCTGTACCCCCAGTACTGTACCACAGTGATAGACAGTGATAGACCTGTACCCACAGTACTGTACCACAGTGATAGACCTGTACCCCCAGTACTGTACCACAGTGATAGACCTGTACCCCCAGTACTGTACCACAGTGATAGACCTGTACCCCCAGTACTGTACCACAGTGATAGACCTGTACCCCCAGTACTGTACCACAGTGATAGACCTGTAACCCCAGTACTGTACCACAGTGATAGACAGTGATAGACCTGTGCCCCCAGTACTGTACCACAGTGATAGACCTGTACCCCCAGTACTGTACCACAGTGATAGACCTGTACCCCCAGTACCGTAGCACAGTGATAGACCTGTACCCCCAGTACTGTACCACAGTGATAGACAGTGACAGATCTGTACCCCCATGTACTGTACCACAGTGATAGACCTGTACCCCCAGTACTGTACCACAGTGATAGACCTGTACCCCCAGTACTGTCCCACAGTGATAGACCTGTACCCCCAGTACTGTCCCACAGTGATAGACCTGTACCCCCAGTACTGTACCACAGTGATAGACCTGTACCCCCAGTACTGTACCACAGTGATAGACCTGTACCCCCAGTACTGTACCACAGTGATAGACCTGTACCCCCAGTACTGTACCACAGTGATAGACCTGTACCCCCAGTACTGTACCACAGTGATAGACCTGTACCCCCAGTACTGTACCACAGTGATAGAAAGTGATAGACCTGTACCCCCAGTACTGTACCACAGTGATAGACCTGTACCCCCAGTACTGTACCACAGTGATAGACCTGTACCCCCTGTACTGTACCACAGTGATAGACCTGTACCCCCAGTACTGTACCACAGTGATAGACTGTAACCCCAGTACGGTACCACAGTGATAGACCCGTACCCCCAGTGCTGTACCACAGTGATAGACAGTGATCAACCTGTACCCCCAGTAATGTACCACAGTGATAGACCTGTACCCCCAGTAATGTACCACAGTGATAGACCCGTACCCCCAGTGCTGTACCACAGTGATAGACAGTGATCAACCTGTACCCCCAGTACTGTACCACAGTGATAGACCTGTACCCCCAGTACTGTACCACAGTGATAGACCTGTACCCCCTGTACTGTACCACAGTGATAGACCTGTACCCCCTGTACTGTACCACAGTGATAGACCTGTACCCCCTGTACTGTACCACAGTGATTGACCTGTAACCCCAGTACTGTACCACAGTGATAGAGCTGTACCCCCAGTACTGTACCACAGTGATCGACCTGCACCCCCAGTACTGTACCACAGTGATAGACCCGTACCCCCAGTACTGTACCACAGTGATAGACCCGTACCCCCAGTACTGTACCACAGTGATAGACCCGTACCCCCAGTACTGTACCACAGTGATCGACCCGTACCCCCAGTACTGTACCACAGTGATAGACCCGTACCCCCAGTACTGTACCACAGTGATAGACCCGTACCCCCAGTACTGTACCACAGTGATAGACCCGTACCCCCAGTACTGTACCACAGTGATAGACCTGTACCCCCAGTACTGTACCACAGTGATAGACCTGTACCCCCAGTACTGTACCACAGTGATAGACCCGTACCCCCAGTACTGTACCACAGTGATAGACCCGTACCCCCAGTACTGTACCACAGTGATAGACCTGTACCCCCAGTACTGTACCACAGTGGTAGACCTGTACCCCCTGTACTGTACCACAGTGATAGACCCGTACCCCCAGTGCTGTACCACAGTGATAGACAGTGATCAACCTGTACCCCCAGTACTGTACCACAGTGATCAACCTGTACCCCCAGTACTGTACCACAGTGATAGAGCTGTACCCCCAGTACTGTACCACAGTGATCGACAGTGATAGACCTGTACCCCCAGTACTGTACCACAGTGATAGACCTGTACCCCCAGTACTGTACCACAGTGATAGACAGTGATAGACCTGTACCCCCAGTACTGTACCACAGTGATAGACCTGTACCCCAGTACTGTACCACAGTGATAGACCTGTACCCCCAGTACTGTACCACAGTGATAGACCTGTACCCCCAGTACTGTACCACACTGATGGACAGTGATAGACCTGTACCCCCGGTACTGTACTACAGTGATAGACCTGTACCCCCAGTACTGTACCACAGTGATAGACCTGTACCCCCAGTACTGTACCACAGTGATAGACCTGTACCCCCAGTACTGTACCACAGTGATAGACCTGTACTCCCAGTACTGTACCACAGTGATAGAGCTGTGCCCCCAGTACTGTGCCACAGTGATAGACAGTGATAGACCTGTACCCCCAGTACTGTACCACAGTGATAGAGCTGTACCCCCAGTACTGAACCACAGTGATCGACAGTGATAGACCCGTACCCCCGGTACTGTACCACAGTGATAGAGCTGTACCCCCAGTACTGTACCACAGTGATAGACCTGTACCCCCAGTACTGTACCACAGTGATAGACAGTGATAGAACCGTACCCCCAGTACTGCACCACAGTGATAGACCTGTACCCCCAGTACTGTACCAGAGTGATAGACCTGTACCCCCAGTACTGTACCACAGTGATAGACAGTGATAGACCTTTACCCCAGTACTGTACCACAGTGATAGAGCTGTACCCCCAGTACTGTACCACAGTGATCGACAGTGATAGACCTGTACTCCCAGTACTGTACCACAGTGATAGAGCTGTACCCCCAGTACTGTACCACAGTGATAGAGCTGTACCCCCAGTACTGTACCACAGTGATAGACATGTACCCCCAGTACTGTACCACAGTGATAGACAGTGATAGACCTGTACCCCCAGTACTGTACCACAGTGATAGACAGTGATAGACCTGTACTCCCAGTACTGTACCACAGTGATAGACCTGTCCCCCCAGTACTGTACCACAGTGATAGAGCTGTACCCCCAGTACTGTACCACAGTGATCGCAGTGATAGACCTGTACTCCCAGTACTGTACCACACTGATGGACAGTGATAGACCCGTACCCCCGGTACTGTACTACAGTGATAGACCTGTACCCCCAGTACTGTACCACAGTGATAGACCCGTACCCCCAGTACTGTACCACACTGATGGACAGTGATAGATCCGTACCCCCGGTACTGTACTACAGTGATAGACCTGTCCCCCCAGTACTGTACCACAGTGATAGACCTGTACCCCCAGTACTGTACCACACTGATGGACAGTGATAGACCCGTACCCCCGGTACTGTACCACAGTGATAGACCTGTACCCCCAGTACTGTACCACAGTGATAGACCTATACCTCCGGTACTGTACCACAGTGATAGACCTGTACCCCCAGTACTGTACCACAGTGATAGACAGTGATCAACCTGTACCCCAAGTACTGTACCACAGTGATAGACCTGTACCCCCAGTACTGTACCACAGTGATAGACTGTAACCCCAGTACGGTACCACAGTGATAGACCCGTACCCCCAGTGCTGTACCACAGTGATAGACAGTGATCAACCTGTACCCCCAGTACTGTACCACAGTGATAGACCTGTCCCCCCTGTACTGTACCACAGTGATTGACCTGTACCCCCAGTACTATACCACAGTGATCAACCTGTACCCCCAGTACTGTACCACAGTGATAGACCTGTAACCCCAGTACTGTACCACTGTGATAGAGCTGTCCCCCCAGTACTGTACCACAGTGATCGACCTGCACCCCCAGTACTGTACCACAGTGATAGACCCGTACCCCCAGTACTGTACCACAGTGATAGACCCGTACCCCCAGTACTGTACCACAGTGATCGACCCGTACCCTCAGTACTGTACCACAGTGATAGACCCGTACCCCCAGTACTGCACCACAGTGATCGACCCGTACCCTCAGTACTGTACCACAGTGATAGACCTGTACCCCCAGTACTGTACCACAGTGATCGACCCGTACCCTCAGTACTGTACCACAGTGATAGACCCGTACCCCCAGTACTGTACCACAGTGATAGACCCGTACCCTCAGTACTGTACCACAGTGATAGACCTGTACCCCCAGTACTGTACCACAGTGATAGACCTGTACCCCCAGTACTGTACCACAGTGATAGACCTTTACCCCAGTACTGTACCACAGTGATAGAGCTGTACCCCCAGTACTGTACCACAGTGATCGACCTGCACCCCCAGTACTGTACCACAGTGATAGACCCGTACCCCCAGTACTGTACCACAGTGATAGACCCGTACCCCCAGTACTGTACCACAGTGATAGACCTGTACCCCCAGTACTGTACCACAGTGATCGACAGTGATAGACCTGTACTCCCAGTACTGTACCACAGTGATAGACCTGTACGCCCAGTACTGTACCACAGTGATAGACCTGTACCCCCAGTACTGTACCACAGTGATAGACCTGTACCCCCAGTACTGTACCACAGTGATAGACCTTTACCCCAGTACTGTACCACAGTGATAGAGCTGTACCCCCAGTACTGTACCACAGTGATAGACCTGTACTCCCAGTACTGTACCACAGTGATAGACCTGTACTCCCAGTACTGTACCACAGTGATAGACCTGTACGCCCAGTACTGTACCACAGTGATAGACCTGTACCCCCAGTACTGTACCACAGTGATAGACCTGTACCCCCAGTACTGTACCACAGTGATAGACCTTTACCCCAGTACTGTACCACAGTGATAGAGCTGTACCCCCAGTACTGTACCACAGTGATAGACCTGTACTCCCAGTACTGTACCACAGTGATAGACCTGTACTCCCAGTACTGTACCACAGTGATAGACCTGTACGCCCAGTACTGTACCACAGTGATAGACCTGTACGCCCAGTACTGTACCACAGTGATAGACCTGCACCCCCAGTACTGTACCACAGTGATAGAGCTGTACCCCCAGTACTGTACCACAGTGATAGACCTGTACGCCCAGTACTGTACCACAGTGATAGACCTGCACCCCCAGTACTGTACCACAGTGATAGAGCTGTACCCCCAGTACTGTACCACAGTGATAGACCTGTACCCCCAGTACTGTACCACAGTGATAGACCTGTACGCCCAGTACTGTACCACAGTGATAGACCTGTACCCCCAGTACTGTACAACAGTGATAGACCTGTACCCCCAGTACTGTACCACAGTGATAGACCTGTACCCCCAGTACTGTACCACAGTGATAGACCTGTACCCCCAGTACTGTACCACAGTGATCGACCCGTACCCTCAGTACTGTACCACAGTGATAGACCCGTACCCCCAGTACTGTACCACAGTGATAGACCCGTACCCCCAGTACTGTACCACAGTGATAGACCCGTACCCTCAGTACTGTACCACAGTGATAGACCTGTACCCCCAGTACTGTACCACAGTGATAGACCTTTACCCCAGTACTGTACCACAGTGATAGAGCTGTACCCCCAGTACTGTACCACAGTGATCGACCTGCACCCCCAGTACTGTACCACAGTGATAGACCCGTACCCCCAGTACTGTACCACAGTGATAGACCCGTACCCCCAGTACTGTACCGCAGTGATAGACCTTTACCCCAGTACTGTACCACAGTGATAGAGCTGTACCCCCAGTACTGTACCACAGTGATCGACAGTGATAGACCTGTACTCCCAGTACTGTACCACAGTGATAGACCTGTACGCCCAGTACTGTACCACAGTGATCGACAGTGATAGACCTGTACTCCCAGTACTGTACCACAGTGATAGACCTGTACGCCCAGTACTGTACCACAGTGATAGACCTGTACCCCCAGTACTGTACCACAGTGATAGACCTGTACCCCCAGTACTGTACCACAGTGATAGACCTTTACCCCAGTACTGTACCACAGTGATCGACAGTGATAGACCTGTACTCCCAGTACTGTACCACAGTGATAGACCTGTACCCCCAGTACTGTACCACAGTGATAGAGCTGTACCCCCAGTACTGTACCACAGTGATAGACCTGTACTCCCAGTACTGTACCACAGTGATAGACCTGTACTCCCAGTACTGTACCACAGTGATAGACCTGTACGCCCAGTACTGTACCACAGTGATAGACCTGTACCCCCAGTACTGTACCACAGTGATAGACCTGTACCCCCAGTACTGTACCACAGTGATAGACCTTTACCCCAGTACTGTACCACAGTGATAGAGCTGTACCCCCAGTACTGTACCACAGTGATAGACCTGTACTCCCAGTACTGTACCACAGTGATAGACCTGTACGCCCAGTACTGTACCACAGTGATAGACCTGTACGCCCAGTACTGTACCACAGTGATAGACCTGCACCCCCAGTACTGTACCACAGTGACAGAGCTGTACCCCCAGTACTGTACCACAGTGATCGACAGTGATAGACCTGTACTCCCAGTACTGTACCACAGTGATAGACCTGTACTCCCAGTACTGTACCACAGTGATAGACCTGTACGCCCAGTACTGTACCACAGTGATAGACCTGTACGCCCAGTACTGTACCACAGTGATAGACCTGCACCCCCAGTACTGTACCACAGTGACAGAGCTGTACCCCCAGTACTGTACCACAGTGATCGACAGTGATAGACCTGTACTCCCAGTACTGTACCACAGTGATAGACCTGTACTCCCAGTACTGTACCACAGTGATAGACCTGTACGCCCAGTACTGTACCACAGTGATAGACCTGTACGCCCAGTACTGTACCACAGTGATAGACCTGTACGCCCAGTACTGTACCACAGTGATAGACCTGTACGCCCAGTACTGTACCACAGTGATAGACCTGTACCCCCAGTACTGTACAACAGTGATAGACCTGTACCCCCAGTACTGTACCACAGTGATAGACCTGTACCCCCAGTACTGTACCACAGTGATAGACCTGTACCCCCAGTACTGTACCACAGTGATCGACCCGTACCCCCAGTACTGTACCACAGTGATAGACCCGTACCCCCAGTACTGTACCACAGTGATAGACCCGTACCCCCAGTACTGTACCACAGTGATAGACCCGTACCCCCAGTACTGTACCACAGTGATAGACCCGTACCCCCAGTACTGTACCACAGTGATAGACCTGTACCCCCAGTACTGTACCACAGTGATAGACCTGTACCCCCAGTACTGTACCACAGTGATAGACCTTTACCCCAGTACTGTACCACAGTGATAGAGCTGTACCCCCAGTACTGTACCACAGTGATCGACCTGCACCCCCAGTACTGTACCACAGTGATAGACCCGTACCCCCAGTACTGTACCACAGTGATAGACCCGTACCCCCAGTACTGTACCACAGTGATAGACCCGTACCCCCAGTACTGTACCGCAGTGATAGACCTTTACCCCAGTACTGTACCACAGTGATAGAGCTGTACCCCCAGTACTGTACCACAGTGATCGACAGTGATAGACCTGTACTCCCAGTACTGTACCACAGTGATAGACCTGTACGCCCAGTACTGTACCACAGTGATAGACCTGTACCCCCAGTACTGTACCACAGTGATAGACCTGTACGCCCAGTACTGTACCACAGTGATAGACCTGCACCCCCAGTACTGTACCACAGTGAGACCTGTACCCCCAGTACTGTACCACAGTGATAGACCTGTACCCCCAGTACTGTACCACAGTGATAGACCTGTACCCCCAGTACTGTACCACAGTGATAGACCTGTACCCCCAGTACTGTACCACAGTGATAGACCTGTACCCCCAGTACTGTACCACAGTGATAGACCTGTACGCCCAGTACTGTACCACAGTGATAGACCTGTACCCCCAGTACTGTACCACAGTGATAGACCTGTACCCCCAGTACTGTACCACAGTGATAGACCTGTACCCCCAGTACTGTACCACAGTGATAGACCTGTACCCCCAGTACTGTACCACAGTGATAGACCTGTACGCCCAGTACTGTACCACAGTGATAGACCTGTACCCCCAGTACTGTACAACAGTGATAGACCTGTACCCCCAGTACTGTACCACAGTGATAGACATGTACCCCCAGTACTGTACCACAGTGATAGACCTGTACCCCCAGTACTGTACCACAGTGATAGACCTGTACCCCCAGTACTGTACCACAGTGATAGACCTGTACGCCCAGTACTGTACCGCAGTGATAGACCCGTACCCCCAGTACTGTACCACAGTGATAGACCTGTACCCCCAGTACTGTACCACAGTGATAGACCTGTACCCCCAGTACTGTACCACAGTGATAGACCTGTACCCCCAGTACTGTACCACAGTGATAGACAGTGATAGACCTGTATCCCCAGTACTGTACCACAGTGATAGTCCTGTACCCCCAGTACTGTACCACAGTGATAGACAGTGATAGACCTGTACCCCCAGTACTGTACCACAGTGATAGACCTGTACCCCCAGTACTGTACCACAGTGATAGACCTGTACCCCCAGTACTGTACCACAGTGATAGACCTGTACCCCCAGTACTGTACCACACTGATGGACAGTGATAGACCTGTACCCCCGGTACTGTACTACAGTGATAGACCTGTACCCCCAGTACTGTACCACAGTGATAGACCTGTACCCCCAGTACTGTACCACAGTGATAGAGCTGTACCCCCAGTACTGTACCACAGTGATAGACCTGTACTCCCAGTACTGTACCACAGTGATAGAGCTGTGCCCCCAGTACTGTGCCACAGTGATAGACAGTGATAGACCTGTACCCCCAGTACTGTACCACAGTGATAGAGCTGTACCCCCAGTACTGAACCACAGTGATCGACAGTGATAGACCCGTACCCCCGGTACTGTACCACAGTGATAGACAGTGATAGAACCATACCCCCAGTACTGTACCAGAGTGATAGACCTGTACCCCCAGTACTGTACCAGAGTGATAGACCTGTACCCCCAGTACTGTACCACAGTGATAGACGGTGATAGACCTTTACCCCCAGTACTGTACCACAGTGATAGAGCTGTACCCCCAGTACTGTACCACAGTGATAGACCTGTACCCCCAGTACTGTACCACAGTGATAGACAGTGATAGAACCGTACCCCCAGTACTGTACCACAGTGATAGACCCGTACCCCCAGTACTGTACCACAGTGATAGACCTGTACCCCCAGTACTGTACTACAGTGATAGACCTGTCCCCCCAGTACTGTACCACAGTGATAGACCTGTACCCCCAGTACTGTACCAGAGTGATAGACCTGTACCCCCAGTACTGTACCACAGTGATAGACCTGTCCCCCCAGTACTGTACCACAGTGATAGACCTGTACCCCCAGTACTGTACCAGAGTGATAGACCTGTACCCCCAGTACTGTACCACAGTGATAGACAGTGATAGACCTTTACCCCAGTACTGTTCCACAGTGATAGAGCTGTACCCCCAGTACTGTACCACAGTGATCGACAGTGATAGACCTGTACCCCCAGTACTGTACCAGAGTGATAGACCTGTACCCCCAGTACTGTACCACAGTGATAGACAGTGATAGACCTTTACCCCAGTACTGTACCACAGTGATAGAGCTGTAACCCCAGTACTGTACCACAGTGATAGAGCTGTACCCCCAGTACTGTACCACAGTGATAGACATGTACCCCCAGTACTGTACCACAGTGATAGACAGTGATAGACCTGTACCCCCAGTACTGTACCACAGTGATAGACAGTGATAGACCTGTACCCCCAGTACTGTACCACAGTGATAGACCTGTCCCCCCAGTACTGTACCACAGTGATAGAGCTGTACCCCCAGTACTGTACCACAGTGATCGCAGTGATAGACCTGTACTCCCAGTACTGTACCACACTGATGGACAGTGATAGACCCGTACCCCCGGTACTGTACTACAGTGATAGACCTGTACCCCCAGTACTGTACCACAGTGATAGACCCGTACCCCCAGTACTGTACCACACTGATGGACAGTGATAGACCCGTACCCCCGGTACTGTACTACAGTGATAGACCTGTCCCCCCAGTACTGTACCACAGTGATAGACCTGTACCCCCAGTACTGTACCACACTGATGGACAGTGATAGACCCGTACCCCCGGTACTGTACTACAGTGATAGACCTGTACCCCCAGTACTGTACCACAGTGATAGACCCGTACCCCCAGTACTGTACCACACTGATGGACAGTGATAGACCCGTACCCCCGGTACTGTACTACAGTGATAGACCTGTCCCCCCAGTACTGTACCACAGTGATAGACCTGTCCCCCCAGTACTGTACCACAGTGATAGAGCTGTACCCCCAGTACTGTACCACAGTGATCGCAGTGATAGACCTGTACTCCCAGTACTGTACCACACTGATGGACAGTGATAGACCCGTACCCCCGGTACTGTACTACAGTGATAGACCTGTACCCCCAGTACTGTACCACAGTGATAGACCCGTACCCCCAGTACTGTACCACACTGATGGACAGTGATAGACCCGTACCCCCGGTACTGTACTACAGTGATAGACCTGTACCCCCAGTACTGTACCACAGTGATAGACAGTGATAGACCTGTACCCCCAGTACTGTACCACAGTGATAGACCTATACCTCCGGTACTGTACCACAGTGATAGACCTGTACCCCCAGTACTGTACCACAGTGATAGACAGTGATCAACCTGTACCCCCAGTACTGTACCACAGTGATAGACCTGTACCCCCAGTACTGTACCACAGTGATAGACCTGTACCCCCAGTACTGTACCACAGTGATAGACCTATACCTCCGGTACTGTACCACAGTGATAGACTGTAACCCCAGTACGGTACCACAGTGATAGACCCGTACCCCCAGTGCTGTACCACAGTGTTAGACAGTGATCAACCTGTACCCCCAGTACTGTACCACAGTGATAGACCTGTACCCCCTGTACTGTACCACAGTGATAGAGCTGTACCCCCAGTACTGTACCACAGTGATAGACAGTGATCAACCTGTACCCCCAGTACTGTACCACAGTGATAGACCTGTACCCCCTGTACTGTACCACAGTGATAGACCTGTACCCCCAGTACTGTACCACAGTGATAGACAGTGATCAACCTGTACCCCCAGTACTGTACCACAGTGATAGACCTGTACCCCCAGTACTGTACCACAGTGATAGACAGTGATCAACCTGTACCCCCAGTACTGTACCACAGTGATAGACAGTGATCAACCTGTACCCCCAGTACTGTACCACAGTGATAGACCTGTACCCCCAGTACTGTACCACAGTGATAGACCTATACCTCCGGTACTGTACCACAGTGATAGACTGTAACCCCAGTACGGTACCACAGTGATAGACCCGTACCCCCAGTGCTGTACCACAGTGTTAGACAGTGATCAACCTGTACCCCCAGTACTGTACCACAGTGATAGACCTGTACCCCCTGTACTGTACCACAGTGATAGAGCTGTACCCCCAGTACTGTACCACAGTGATAGACAGTGATCAACCTGTACCCCCAGTACTGTACCACAGTGATAGACCTGTACCCCCTGTACTGTACCACAGTGATAGACCTGTACCCCCAGTACTGTACCACAGTGATAGACAGTGATCAACCTGTACCCCCAGTACTGTACCACAGTGATAGACCTGTACCCCCAGTACTGTACCACAGTGATAGACTGTAACCCCAGTACGGTACCACAGTGATAGACCCGTACCCCCAGTACTGTACCACAGTGATAGACAGTGATCAACCTGTACCCCCAGTACTGTACCACAGTGATAGACCTGTACCCCCTGTACTGTACCACAGTGATAGACCTGTACCCCCAGTACTGTACTACAGTGATTGACCTGTACCCCCAGTACTATACCACAGTGATAGACCTGTACCCCCCGTACTGTACCACAGTGATAGACCCGTACCCCCAGTACTGTACAACAGTGATAGACCTGTAACCCCAGTACTGTACCACTGTGATAGAGCTGTACCCCCAGTACTGTACCACAGTGATCGACCTGCACCCCCAGTACTGTACCACAGTGATAGACCCGTACCCCCAGTACTGTACCACAGTGATAGACCCGTACCCCCAGTACTGTACCACAGTGATAGACCCGTACCCCCAGTACTGTACCACAGTGATCGACCCGTACCCTCAGTACTGTACCACAGTGATAGACCTGTACCCCCAGTACTGTACCACAGTGATAGACCCGTACCCTCAGTACTGTACCACAGTGATAGACCCGTACCCTCAGTACTGTACCACAGTGATAGACCTGTACCCTCAGTACTGTACCACAGTGATAGACCCGTACCCCCAGTACTGTACCACAGTGATCGACCCGTACCCTCAGTACTGTACCACAGTGATAGACCTGTACCCCCAGTATTGTACCACAGTGATAGACCTGTACCCCCAGTACTGTACCACAGTGATAGACCTTTACCCCAGTACTGTACCACAGTGATAGAGCTGTACCCCCAGTACTGTACCACAGTGATCGACCCGTACCCCCAGTACTGTTCCACAGTGATAGACCCGTACCCCCAGTACTGTACCACAGTGATAGACCCGTACCCCCAGTACTGTACCACAGTGATAGACCTGTACCCCCAGTACTGTACCACAGTGATAGACCCGTACCCCCAGTACTGTACAACAGTGATAGACCTGTAACCCCAGTACTGTACCACTGTGATAGAGCTGTACCCCCAGTACTGTACCACAGTGATCGACCTGCACCCCCAGTACTGTACCACAGTGATAGACCCGTACCCCCAGTACTGTACCACAGTGATAGACCCGTACCCCCAGTACTGTACCACAGTGATAGACCCGTACCCCCAGTACTGTACCACAGTGATCGACCCGTACCCTCAGTACTGTACCACAGTGATAGACCCGTACCCCCAGTACTGTACCACAGTGATCGACCCGTACCCCCAGTACTGTACCACAGTGATAGACCCGTACCCTCAGTACTGTACCACAGTGATAGACCTGTACCCTCAGTACTGTACCACAGTGATAGACCCGTACCCCCAGTACTGTACCACAGTGATCGACCCGTACCCTCAGTACTGTACCACAGTGATAGACCCGTACCCTCAGTACTGTACCACAGTGATAGACCTGTACCCTCAGTACTGTACCACAGTGATAGACCCGTACCCCCAGTACTGTACCACAGTGATCGACCCGTACCCCCAGTACTGTACCACAGTGATAGACCTGTACCCCCAGTATTGTACCACAGTGATAGACCTGTACCCCCAGTACTGTACCACAGTGATAGACCTTTACCCCAGTACTGTACCACAGTGATAGAGCTGTACCCCCAGTACTGTACCACAGTGATCGACCCGTACCCCCAGTACTGTACCACAGTGATAGACCCGTACCCCCAGTACTGTACCACAGTGATAGACCCGTACCCCCAGTACTGTACCACAGTGATAGACCCGTACCCCCAGTACTGTACCACAGTGATAGACCTTTACCCCAGTACTGTACCACAGTGATAGACCTGTACCCCCAGTACTGTACCACAGTGATAGACCCGTACCCCCAGTACTGTACCACAGTGATAGACCCGTACCCCCAGTACTGTACCACAGTGATAGACCCGTACCCCCAGTACTGTACCACAGTGATAGACCTTTACCCCAGTACTGTACCACAGTGATAGACCCGTACCCCCAGTACTGTACCACAGTGATAGACCCGTACCCCCAGTACTGTACCACAGTGATCGACCCGTACCCCCAGTACTGTACCACAGTGATAGACCCGTACCCCCAGTACTGTACCACAGTGATAGACCTGTACCCCCAGTACTGTACCACACTGATGGACAGTGATAGACCTGTACCCCCGGTACTGTACTACAGTGATAGACCTGTACCCCCAGTACTGTACCACAGTGATAGACCTGTACCCCCAGTACTGTACCACAGTGATAGAGCTGTACCCCCAGTACTGTACCACAGTGATAGACCTGTACTCCCAGTACTGTACCACAGTGATAGAGCTGTGCCCCCAGTACTGTGCCACAGTGATAGACAGTGATAGACCTGTACCCCCAGTACTGTACCACAGTGATAGAGCTGTACCCCCAGTACTGAACCACAGTGATCGACAGTGATAGACCCGTACCCCCGGTACTGTACCACAGTGATAGACCTGTACCCCCAGTACTGTACCACAGTGATAGACGGTGATAGACCTTTACCCCCAGTACTGTACCACAGTGATAGAACCATACCCCCAGTACTGTACCAGAGTGATAGACCTGTACCCCCAGTACTGTACCAGAGTGATAGACCTGTACCCCCAGTACTGTACCACAGTGATAGACGGTGATAGACCTTTACCCCCAGTACTGTACCACAGTGATAGACCTGTACCCCCAGTACTGTACCAGAGTGATAGACCTGTACCCCCAGTACTGTACCACAGTGATAGACCTGTACCCCCAGTACTGTACCAGAGTGATAGACAGTGATAGAACCGTACCCCCAGTACTGTACCACAGTGATAGACCTGTACCCCCAGTACTGTACCACAGTGATAGACAGTGATAGAACCGTACCCCCAGTACTGTACCACAGTGATAGACCTGTACCCCCAGTACTGAACCACAGTGATCGACAGTGATAGACCCGTACCCCCGGTACTGTACCACAGTGATAGACCTGTACCCCCAGTACTGTACCACAGTGATAGACGGTGATAGACCTTTACCCCCAGTACTGTACCACAGTGATAGAACCATACCCCCAGTACTGTACCAGAGTGATAGACCTGTACCCCCAGTACTGTACCACAGTGATAGACCTGTACCCCCAGTACTGTACCAGAGTGATAGACAGTGATAGAACCGTACCCCCAGTACTGTACCACAGTGATAGACCTGTACCCCCAGTACTGTACCACAGTGATAGACAGTGATAGAACCGTACCCCCAGTACTGTACCACAGTGATAGACCTGTACCCCCAGTACTGTACCAGAGTGATAGACCTGTACCCCCAGTACTGTACCAGAGTGATAGACCTGTACCCCCAGTACTGTACCACAGTGATAGACGGTGATAGACCTTTACCCCCAGTACTGTACCACAGTGATAGACAGTGATAGAACCGTACCCCCAGTACTGTACCACAGTGATAGACCTGTACCCCCAGTACTGTACCAGAGTGATAGACCTGTACCCCCAGTACTGTACCACAGTGATAGACAGTGATAGACCTTTACCCCAGTACTGTACCACAGTGATAGAGCTGTACCCCCAGTACTGTACCAGAGTGATAGACCTGTACCCCCAGTACTGTACCAGAGTGATAGACCTGTACCCCCAGTACTGTACCACAGTGATAGACGGTGATAGACCTTTACCCCCAGTACTGTACCACAGTGATAGACCTGTACCCCCAGTACTGTACCAGAGTGATAGACCTGTACCCCCAGTACTGTACCACAGTGATAGACCTGTACCCCCAGTACTGTACCAGAGTGATAGACAGTGATAGAACCGTACCCCCAGTACTGTACCACAGTGATAGACCTGTACCCCCAGTACTGTACCACAGTGATAGACAGTGATAGAACCGTACCCCCAGTACTGTACCACAGTGATAGACCTGTACCCCCAGTACTGAACCACAGTGATCGACAGTGATAGACCCGTACCCCCGGTACTGTACCACAGTGATAGACCTGTACCCCCAGTACTGTACCACAGTGATAGACGGTGATAGACCTTTACCCCCAGTACTGTACCACAGTGATAGAACCATACCCCCAGTACTGTACCAGAGTGATAGACCTGTACCCCCAGTACTGTACCACAGTGATAGACAGTGATAGAACCGTACCCCCAGTACTGTACCACAGTGATAGACCTGTACCCCCAGTACTGTACCACAGTGATAGACAGTGATAGAACCGTACCCCCAGTACTGTACCACAGTGATAGACCTGTACCCCCAGTACTGTACCAGAGTGATAGACCTGTACCCCCAGTACTGTACCAGAGTGATAGACCTGTACCCCCAGTACTGTACCACAGTGATAGACGGTGATAGACCTTTACCCCCAGTACTGTACCACAGTGATAGACAGTGATAGAACCGTACCCCCAGTACTGTACCACAGTGATAGACCTGTACCCCCAGTACTGTACCAGAGTGATAGACCTGTACCCCCAGTACTGTACCACAGTGATAGACAGTGATAGACCTTTACCCCAGTACTGTACCACAGTGATAGAGCTGTACCCCCAGTACTGTACCACAGTGATCGACAGTGATAGACCTGTACCCCCAGTACTGTACCAGAGTGATAGACCTGTACCCCCAGTACTGTACCACAGTGATAGACAGTGATAGACCTTTACCCCAGTACTGTACCACAGTGATAGAGCTGTACCCCCAGTACTGTACCACAGTGATAGAGCTGTACCCCCAGTACTGTACCACAGTGATAGACATGTACCCCCAGTACTGTACCACAGTGATAGACAGTGATAGACCTGTACCCCCAGTACTGTACCACAGTGATAGACAGTGATAGACCTTTACCCCAGTACTGTACCACAGTGATAGAGCTGTACCCCCAGTACTGTACCACAGTGATAGACATGTACCCCCAGTACTGTACCACAGTGATAGACAGTGATAGACCTGTACCCCCAGTACTGTACCACAGTGATAGACAGTGATAGACCTGTACCCCCAGTACTGTACCACAGTGATAGACCTGTCCCCCCAGTACTGTACCACAGTGATAGAGCTGTACCCCCAGTACTGTACCACAGTGATCGCAGTGATAGACCTGTACTCCCAGTACTGTACCACACTGATGGACAGTGATAGACCCGTACCCCCGGTACTGTACTACAGTGATAGACCTGTACCCCCAGTACTGTACCACAGTGATAGACCCGTACCCCCAGTACTGTACCACAGTGATAGACAGTGATCAACCTGTACCCCCAGTACTGTACCACAGTGATAGACAGTGATCAACCTGTACCCCCAGTACTGTACCACAGTGATAGACCTGTACCCCCAGTACTGTACCACAGTGATAGACCTGTACCCCCAGTACTGTACCACAGTGATAGACCTATACCTCCGGTACTGTACCACAGTGATAGACTGTAACCCCAGTACGGTACCACAGTGATAGACCCGTACCCCCAGTGCTGTACCACAGTGTTAGACAGTGATCAACCTGTACCCCCAGTACTGTACCACAGTGATAGACCTGTACCCCCTGTACTGTACCACAGTGATAGAGCTGTACCCCCAGTACTGTACCACAGTGATAGACAGTGATCAACCTGTACCCCCAGTACTGTACCACAGTGATAGACCTGTACCCCCTGTACTGTACCACAGTGATAGACCTGTACCCCCAGTACTGTACCACAGTGATAGACAGTGATCAACCTGTACCCCCAGTACTGTACCACAGTGATAGACCTGTACCCCCAGTACTGTACCACAGTGATAGACTGTAACCCCAGTACGGTACCACAGTGATAGACCCGTACCCCCAGTACTGTACCACAGTGATAGACAGTGATCAACCTGTACCCCCAGTACTGTACCACAGTGATAGACCTGTACCCCCTGTACTGTACCACAGTGATAGACCTGTACCCCCAGTACTGTACTACAGTGATTGACCTGTACCCCCAGTACTATACCACAGTGATAGACCTGTACCCCCCGTACTGTACCACAGTGATAGACCCGTACCCCCAGTACTGTACAACAGTGATAGACCTGTAACCCCTGTACTGTACCACTGTGATAGAGCTGTACCCCCAGTACTGTACCACAGTGATCGACCTGCACCCCCAGTACTGTACCACAGTGATAGACCCGTACCCCCAGTACTGTACCACAGTGATAGACCCGTACCCCCAGTACTGTACCACAGTGATAGACCCGTACCCCCAGTACTGTACCACAGTGATCGACCCGTACCCTCAGTACTGTACCACAGTGATAGACCTGTACCCCCAGTACTGTACCACAGTGATAGACCCGTACCCTCAGTACTGTACCACAGTGATAGACCCGTACCCTCAGTACTGTACCACAGTGATAGACCTGTACCCTCAGTACTGTACCACAGTGATAGACCCGTACCCCCAGTACTGTACCACAGTGATCGACCCGTACCCTCAGTACTGTACCACAGTGATAGACCTGTACCCCCAGTATTGTACCACAGTGATAGACCTGTACCCCCAGTACTGTACCACAGTGATAGACCTTTACCCCAGTACTGTACCACAGTGATAGAGCTGTACCCCCAGTACTGTACCACAGTGATCGACCCGTACCCCCAGTACTGTACCACAGTGATAGACCCGTACCCCCAGTACTGTACCACAGTGATAGACCCGTACCCCCAGTACTGTACCACAGTGATAGACCTGTACCCCCAGTACTGTACCACAGTGATAGACCCGTACCCCCAGTACTGTACAACAGTGATAGACCTGTAACCCCAGTACTGTACCACTGTGATAGAGCTGTACCCCCAGTACTGTACCACAGTGATCGACCTGCACCCCCAGTACTGTACCACAGTGATAGACCCGTACCCCCAGTACTGTACCACAGTGATAGACCCGTACCCCCAGTACTGTACCACAGTGATAGACCCGTACCCCCAGTACTGTACCACAGTGATAGACCTGTACCCCCAGTACTGTACCACAGCGATAGACCCGTACCCCCAGTACTGTACAACAGTGATAGACCTGTAACCCCAGTACTGTACCACTGTGATAGAGCTGTACCCCCAGTACTGTACCACAGTGATCGACCTGCACCCCCAGTACTGTACCACAGTGATAGACCCGTACCCCCAGTACTGTACCACAGTGATAGACCCGTACCCCCAGTACTGTACCACAGTGATAGACCCGTACCCCCAGTACTGTACCACAGTGATCGACCCGTACCCTCAGTACTGTACCACAGTGATAGACCTGTACCCCCAGTACTGTACCACAGTGATAGACCCGTACCCTCAGTACTGTACCACAGTGATAGACCTGTACCCTCAGTACTGTACCACAGTGATAGACCCGTACCCCCAGTACTGTACCACAGTGATCGACCCGTACCCTCAGTACTGTACCACAGTGATAGACCTGTACCCCCAGTATTGTACCACAGTGATAGACCTGTACCCCCAGTACTGTACCACAGTGATAGACCTTTACCCCAGTACTGTACCACAGTGATAGAGCTGTACCCCCAGTACTGTACCACAGTGATCGACCCGTACCCCCAGTACTGTACCACAGTGATAGACCCGTACCCCCAGTACTGTACCACAGTGATAGACCCGTACCCCCAGTACTGTACCACAGTGATAGACCCGTACCCCCAGTACTGTACCACAGTGATAGACCTTTACCCCAGTACTGTACCACAGTGATAGACCTGTACCCCCAGTACTGTACCACAGTGATCGACCCGTACCCCCAGTACTGTACCACAGTGATAGACCCGTACCCCCAGTACTGTACCACAGTGATAGACCCGTACCCCCAGTACTGTACCACAGTGATAGACCCGTACCCCCAGTACTGTACCACAGTGATAGACCTTTACCCCAGTACTGTACCACAGTGATAGACCCGTACCCCCAGTACTGTACCACAGTGATAGACCCGTACCCCCAGTACTGTACCACAGTGATCGACCCGTACCCCCAGTACTGTACCACAGTGATCGACCCGTACCCCCAGTACTGTACCACAGTGATAGACCCGTACCCCCAGTACTGTACCACAGTGATAGACCTGTACCCCCAGTACTGTACCACACTGATGGACAGTGATAGACCTGTACCCCCGGTACTGTACTACAGTGATAGACCTGTACCCCCAGTACTGTACCACAGTGATAGACCTGTACCCCCAGTACTGTACCACAGTGATAGAGCTGTACCCCCAGTACTGTACCACAGTGATAGACCTGTACCCCCAGTACTGTACCACAGTGATAGAGCTGTACCCCCAGTACTGTACCACAGTGATAGACCTGTACTCCCAGTACTGTACCACAGTGATAGAGCTGTGCCCCCAGTACTGTGCCACAGTGATAGACAGTGATAGACCTGTACCCCCAGTACTGTACCACAGTGATAGAGCTGTACCCCCAGTACTGAACCACAGTGATCGACAGTGATAGACCCGTACCCCCGGTACTGTACCACAGTGATAGACCTGTACCCCCAGTACTGTACCACAGTGATAGACGGTGATAGACCTTTACCCCCAGTACTGTACCACAGTGATAGAACCATACCCCCAGTACTGTACCAGAGTGATAGACCTGTACCCCCAGTACTGTACCAGAGTGATAGACCTGTACCCCCAGTACTGTACCACAGTGATAGACGGTGATAGACCTTTACCCCCAGTACTGTACCACAGTGATAGAACCATACCCCCAGTACTGTACCAGAGTGATAGACCTGTACCCCCAGTACTGTACCACAGTGATAGACCTGTACCCCCAGTACTGTACCAGAGTGATAGACCTGTACCCCCAGTACTGTACCACAGTGATAGACCTGTACCCCCAGTACTGTACCAGAGTGATAGACCTGTACCCCCAGTACTGTACCACAGTGATAGACGGTGATAGACCTTTACCCCCAGTACTGTACCACAGTGATAGACCTGTACCCCCAGTACTGTACCAGAGTGATAGACCTGTACCCCCAGTACTGTACCACAGTGATAGACCTGTACCCCCAGTACTGTACCAGAGTGATAGACAGTGATAGAACCGTACCCCCAGTACTGTACCACAGTGATAGACCTGTACCCCCAGTACTGTACCACAGTGATAGACAGTGATAGAACCGTACCCCCAGTACTGTACCACAGTGATAGACCTGTACCCCCAGTACTGTACCAGAGTGATAGACCTGTACCCCCAGTACTGTACCAGAGTGATAGACCTGTACCCCCAGTACTGTACCACAGTGATAGACGGTGATAGACCTTTACCCCCAGTACTGTACCACAGTGATAGACAGTGATAGAACCGTACCCCCAGTACTGTACCACAGTGATAGACCTGTACCCCCAGTACTGTACCAGAGTGATAGACCTGTACCCCCAGTACTGTACCACAGTGATAGACAGTGATAGACCTTTACCCCAGTACTGTACCACAGTGATAGAGCTGTACCCCCAGTACTGTACCACAGTGATCGACAGTGATAGACCTGTACCCCCAGTACTGTACCAGAGTGATAGACCTGTACCCCCAGTACTGTACCACAGTGATAGACAGTGATAGACCTTTACCCCAGTACTGTACCACAGTGATAGAGCTGTACCCCCAGTACTGTACCACAGTGATAGAGCTGTACCCCCAGTACTGTACCACAGTGATAGACATGTACCCCCAGTACTGTACCACAGTGATAGACAGTGATAGACCTGTACCCCCAGTACTGTACCACAGTGATAGACAGTGATAGACCTTTACCCCAGTACTGTACCACAGTGATAGAGCTGTACCCCCAGTACTGTACCACAGTGATAGACATGTACCCCCAGTACTGTACCACAGTGATAGACAGTGATAGACCTGTACCCCCAGTACTGTACCACAGTGATAGACAGTGATAGACCTGTACCCCCAGTACTGTACCACAGTGATAGACCTGTCCCCCCAGTACTGTACCACAGTGATAGAGCTGTACCCCCAGTACTGTACCACAGTGATCGCAGTGATAGACCTGTACTCCCAGTACTGTACCACACTGATGGACAGTGATAGACCCGTACCCCCGGTACTGTACTACAGTGATAGACCTGTACCCCCAGTACTGTACCACAGTGATAGACCCGTACCCCCAGTACTGTACCACACTGATGGACAGTGATAGACCCGTACCCCCGGTACTGTACTACAGTGATAGACCTGTCCCCCCAGTACTGTACCACAGTGATAGACCTGTACCCCCAGTACTGTACCACACTGATGGACAGTGATAGACCCGTACCCCCGGTACTGTACCACAGTGATAGACCTGTACCCCCAGTACTGTACCACAGTGAAACACCTATACCTCCGGTACTGTACCACAGTGATAGACCTGTACCCCCAGTACTGTACCACAGTGATAGACAGTGATCAACCTGTACCCCCAGTACTGTACCACAGTGATAGACCTGTACCCCCAGTACTGTACCACAGTGATAGACCTGTACCCCCAGTACTGTACCACAGTGATAGACCTATACCTCCGGTACTGTACCACAGTGATAGACTGTAACCCCAGTACGGTACCACAGTGATAGACCCGTACCCCCAGTGCTGTACCACAGTGTTAGACAGTGATCAACCTGTACCCCCAGTACTGTACCACAGTGATAGACCTGTACCCCCTGTACTGTACCACAGTGATAGAGCTGTACCCCCAGTACTGTACCACAGTGATAGACAGTGATCAACCTGTACCCCCAGTACTGTACCACAGTGATAGACCTGTACCCCCTGTACTGTACCACAGTGATAGACCTGTACCCCCAGTACTGTACCACAGTGATAGACAGTGATCAACCTGTACCCCCAGTACTGTACCACAGTGATAGACCTGTACCCCCAGTACTGTACCACAGTGATAGACAGTGATCAACCTGTACCCCCAGTACTGTACCACAGTGATAGACCTGTACCCCCTGTACTGTACCACAGTGATAGACCTGTACCCCCAGTACTGTACCACAGTGATAGACAGTGATCAACCTGTACCCCCAGTACTGTACCACAGTGATAGACCTGTACCCCCAGTACTGTACCACAGTGATAGACTGTAACCCCAGTACGGTACCACAGTGATAGACCCGTACCCCCAGTACTGTACCACAGTGATAGACAGTGATCAACCTGTACCCCCAGTACTGTACCACAGTGATAGACCTGTACCCCCTGTACTGTACCACAGTGATAGACCTGTACCCCCAGTACTGTACTACAGTGATTGACCTGTACCCCCAGTACTATACCACAGTGATAGACCCGTACCCCCAGTACTGTACCACAGTGATAGACCCGTACCCCCAGTACTGTACCACAGTGATAGACCTGTAACCCCAGTACTGTACCACTGTGATAGAGCTGTACCCCCAGTACTGTACCACAGTGATCGACCTGCACCCCCAGTACTGTACCACAGTGATAGACCCGTACCCCCAGTACTGTACCACAGTGATAGACCCGTACCCCCAGTACTGTACCACAGTGATAGACCCGTACCCCCAGTACTGTACCACAGTGATCGACCCGTACCCTCAGTACTGTACCACAGTGATAGACCTGTACCCCCAGTACTGTACCACAGTGATCGACCCGTACCCCCAGTACTGTACCACAGTGATCGACCCGTACCCTCAGTACTGTACCACAGTGATAGACCTGTACCCTCAGTACTGTACCACAGTGATAGACCCGTACCCCCAGTACTGTACCACAGTGATAGACCCGTACCCCCAGTACTGTACCACAGTGATAGACCCGTACCCCCAGTACTGTACTACAGTGATAGACCTGTACCCCCAGTACTGTACCACAGTGATAGACCCGTACCCTCAGTACTGTACCACAGTGATAGACCCGTACCCTCAGTACTGTACCACAGTGATAGACCTGTACCCTCAGTACTGTACCACAGTGATAGACCCGTACCCCCAGTACTGTACCACAGTGATAGACCTGTACCCCCAGTATTGTACCACAGTGATAGACCCGTACCCCCAGTACTGTACCACAGTGATAGACCCGTACCCCCAGTACTGTACTACAGTGATAGACCCGTACCCCCAGTACTGTACCACAGTGATAGACCCGTACCCCCAGTACTGTACCACAGTGATAGACCCGTACCCCCAGTACTGTACTACAGTGATAGACCTGTACCCCCAGTACTGTACCACAGTGATAGACCCGTACCCTCAGTACTGTACCACAGTGATAGACCCGTACCCTCAGTACTGTACCACAGTGATAGACCTGTACCCTCAGTACTGTACCACAGTGATAGACCCGTACCCCCAGTACTGTACCACAGTGATAGACCTGTACCCCCAGTATTGTACCACAGTGATAGACCCGTACCCCCAGTACTGTACCACAGTGATAGACCCGTACCCCCAGTACTGTACCACAGTGATCGACCCGTACCCTCAGTACTGTACCACAGTGATAGACCTGTACCCCCAGTACTGTACCACAGTGATAGACCCGTACCCTCAGTACTGTACCACAGTGATAGACCCGTACCCTCAGTACTGTACCACAGTGATAGACCCGTACCCCCAGTACTGTACCACAGTGATAGACCTGTACCCCCAGTACTGTACCACAGTGATAGACCTGTACCCTCAGTACTGTACCACAGTGATAGACCCGTACCCCCAGTACTGTACCACAGTGATAGACCTGTACCCTCAGTACTGTACCACAGTGATAGACCCGTACCCTCAGTACTGTACCACAGTGATAGACCTGTACCCCCAGTATTGTACCACAGTGATAGACCTGTACCCCCAGTACTGTACCACAGTGATAGACCTTTACCCCAGTACTGTACCACAGTGATAGAGCTGTACCCCCAGTACTGTACCACAGTGATCGACCCGTACCCCCAGTACTGTACCACAGTGATAGACCCGTACCCCCAGTACTGTACCACAGTGATAGACCCGTACCCCCAGTACTGTACCACAGTGATAGACCCGTACCCCCAGTACTGTACCACAGTGATAGACCTTTACCCCAGTACTGTACCACAGTGATAGACCTGTACCCCCAGTACTGTACCACAGTGATCGACAGTGATAGACCTGTACTCCCAGTACTGTACCACAGTGATAGACCCGTACCCCCAGTACTGTACCACAGTGATAGACCCGTACCCCCAGTACTGTACCACAGTGATCGACCCGTACCCCCAGTACTGTACCACAGTGATAGACCCGTACCCCCAGTACTGTACCACAGTGATAGACCTGTACCCCCAGTACTGTACCACAGTGATAGACCCGTACCCCCAGTACTGTACCACAGTGATAGACCCGTACCCCCAGTACTGTACCACAGTGATAGACCCGTACCCCCAGTACTGTACCACAGTGATAGACCTGTACCCCCTGTACTGTACCACAGTGATAGACCCGTACCCCCAGTGCTGTACCACAGTGATAGACCTGTACCCCCAGTACTGTACCACAGTGATAGACCTGTACCCCCAGTACTGTACCACAGTGATAGACCTGTACCCCAGTACTGTACCACAGTGATAGACCTGTACCCCCAGTACTGTACCACAGTGATAGACCTGTACCCCCAGTACTGTACCACACTGATGGACAGTGATAGACCTGTACCCCCGGTACTGTACTACAGTGATAGACCTGTACCCCCAGTACTGTACCACAGTGATCAACCTGTACCCCCAGTACTGTACCACAGTGATAGACCTGTACCCCCAGTACTGTACCACAGTGATAGACCTGTACCCCCAGTACTGTACCACAGTGATAGACCTGTACCCCAGTACTGTACCACAGTGATAGACCTGTACCCCCAGTACTGTACCACAGTGATAGACCTGTACCCCCAGTACTGTACCACACTGATGGACAGTGATAGACCTGTACCCCCGGTACTGTACTACAGTGATAGACCTGTACCCCCAGTACTGTACCACAGTGATAGACCTGTACCCCCAGTACTGTACCACAGTGATAGAGCTGTACCCCCAGTACTGTACCACAGTGATAGACCTGTACTCCCAGTACTGTACCACAGTGATAGAGCTGTGCCCCCAGTACTGTGCCACAGTGATAGACAGTGATAGACCTGTACCCCCAGTACTGTACCACAGTGATAGAGCTGTACCCCCAGTACTGAACCACAGTGATAGACAGTGATAGACCTGTATCCCCAGTACTGTACCACAGTGATAGACCTGTACCCCCAGTACTGTACCACAGTGATAGACAGTGATAGACCTGTACCCCCAGTACTGTACCACAGTGATAGACCTGTACCCCAGTACTGTACCACAGTGATAGACCTGTACCCCCAGTACTGTACCACAGTGATAGACCTGTACCCCCAGTACTGTACCACACTGATGGACAGTGATAGACCTGTACCCCCGGTACTGTACTACAGTGATAGACCTGTACCCCCAGTACTGTACCACAGTGATAGACCTGTACCCCCAGTACTGTACCACAGTGATAGAGCTGTACCCCCAGTACTGTACCACAGTGATAGACCTGTACTCCCAGTACTGTACCACAGTGATAGAGCTGTGCCCCCAGTACTGTGCCACAGTGATAGACAGTGATAGACCTGTACCCCCAGTACTGTACCACAGTGATAGAGCTGTACCCCCAGTACTGAACCACAGTGATCGACAGTGATAGACCTGTACTCCCAGTACTGTAACACAGTGATAGACCTGTACCCCCAGTCCTGTACCACACTGATGGACAGTGATAGAACCGTACCCCCGGTACTGTACCACAGTGATAGACAGTGATAGAACCATACCCCCAGTACTGTACCAGAGTGATAGACCTGTACCCCCAGTACTGTACCAGAGTGATAGACCTGTACCCCCAGTACTGTACCACAGTGATAGACGGTGATAGACCTTTACCCCCAGTACTGTACCACAGTGATAGAGCTGTACCCCCAGTACTGTACCACAGTGATAGACAGTGATAGAACCGTACCCCCATTACTGTACCACAGTGATAGACCTGTACCCCCAGTACTGTACCAGAGTGATAGACCTGTACCCCCAGTACTGTACCACAGTGATAGACAGTGATAGACCTTTACCCCAGTACTGTACCACAGTGATAGAGCTGTACCCCCAGTACTGTACCACAGTGATCGACAGTGATAGACCTGTACTCCCAGTACTGTACCACAGTGATAGAGCTGTACCCCCAGTACTGTACCACAGTGATAGAGCTGTACCCCCAGTACTGTACCACAGTGATAGACAGTGATAGACCTGTACCCCCAGTACTGTACCACAGTGATAGACAGTGATAGACCTGTACTCCCAGTACTGTACCACAGTGATAGACCTGTCCCCCCAGTACTGTACCACAGTGATAGAGCTGTACCCCCAGTACTGTACCACAGTGATCGCAGTGATAGACCTGTACTCCCAGTACTGTACCACACTGATGGACAGTGATAGACCCGTACCCCCGGTACTGTACTACAGTGATAGACCTGTACCCCCAGTACTGTACCACAGTGATAGACCCGTACCCCCAGTACTGTACCACACTGATGGACAGTGATAGACCCGTACCCCCGGTACTGTACTACAGTGATAGACCTGTCCCCCCAGTACTGTACCACACTGATGGACAGTGATAGACCCGTACCCCCGGTACTGTACCACAGTGATAGACCTGTACCCCCAGTACTGTACCACAGTGATAGACCTGTACCCCCAGTACTGTACCACACTGATGGACAGTGATAGACCCGTACCCCCGGTACTGTACCACAGTGATAGACCTATACCTCCGGTACTGTACCACAGTGATAGACCTGTACCCCCAGTACTGTACCACAGTGATAGACTGTAACCCCAGTACGGTACCACAGTGATAGACCCGTACCCCCAGTGCTGTACCACAGTGATAGACAGTGATCAACCTGTACCCCCAGTACTGTACCACAGTGATAGACCTGTACCCCCTGTACTGTACCACAGTGATTGACCTGTACCCCCAGAACTATACCACAGTGATAGACCTGTACCCCCAGTACTGTACCACAGTGATAGACCCGTACCCCCAGTACTGTACCACAGTGATAGACCTGTAACCCCAGTACTGTACCACTGTGATAGAGCTGTACCCCCAGTACTGTACCACAGTGATCGACCTGCACCCCCAGTACTGTACCACAGTGATAGACCCGTACCCCCAGTACTGTACCACAGTGATAGACAGTGATAGACCTGTATTCCCAGTACTGTACCACAGTGATAGACCTGTCCCCCCAGTACTGTACCACAGTGATAGAGCTGTACCCCCAGTACTGTACCACAGTGATCGCAGTGATAGACCTGTACTCCCAGTACTGTACCACACTGATGGACAGTGATAGACCCGTACCCCCGGTACTGTACTACAGTGATAGACCCGTACCCCCAGTACTGTACCACAGTGATAGACCCGTACCCCCGGTACTGTACTACAGTGATAGACCTGTACCCCCAGTACTGTACCACAGTGATAGACCCGTACCCCCAGTACTGTACCACAGTGATAGACCTATACCTCCGGTACTGTACCACAGTGATAGACCTGTACCCCCAGTACTGTACCGCAGTGATAGACCTGTACGCCCAGTACTGTACCACAGTGATAGACAGTGATAGACCTGTACCCCCAGTACTGTACCACAGTGATAGACAGTGATAGACCTGTACCCCCAGTACTGTACCACAGTGATAGACCTGTAGCCCCAGTACTGTACCACAGTGTTAGACCTGTACCCCCAGTACTGTACCACAGTGATAGACAGTGATTGACCTGTACCCCCAGTACTGTACCACAGTGATAGACCTGTACCCCCAGTACTGTACCACAGTGATAGACAGTGATAGACCTGTACCCCCAGTACTGTACCACAGTGATAGACCTGTACCCCCAGTACTGTACCACAGTGATAGACCTGTACCCCCAGTACTGTACCACAGTGATAGATCTGTACCGCTGTACTGTACCACAGTGATAGACCTGTACCCCCAGTACTGTACCACAGTGATAGACAGTGATAGACCCGTACCCCCAGTACTGTACCACAGTGATAGACCTGTACCCCCAGTACTGTACCACAGTGATAGAGAGTGATAGACCTGTACCCCCAGTACTGTACCACAGTGATAGACAGTGATAGACCTGTACCCCCAGTACTGTACCACAGTGATAGACCTGTACCCCAGTACTGTACCACAGTGATAGACCTGTACCCCAGTACTGTACCACAGTGATAGACCTGTACCCCAGTACTGTACCACAGTGATAGACCTGTACCCCCAGTACTGTACCACAGTGATAGACCTGTACCCCCAGTACTGTACCACACTGATGGACAGTGATAGACCTGTACCCCCGGTACTGTACTACAGTGATAGACCTGTACCCCCAGTACTGTACCACAGTGATAGAGCTGTGCCCCCAGTACTGTGCCACAGTGATAGACAGTGATAGACCTGTACCCCCAGTACTGTACCACAGTGATAGGCAGTGATAGACCTGTACCCCCAGTACAGTACCACAGTGACAGAGCTGTACCCCCAGTACTGTACCACACTGATGGACAGCGATAGACCCGTACCCCCAGTACTGTACCACAGTGATCGACAGTGATAGACCTGTACTCCCAGTACAGTACCACAGTGATAGAACTGTACCCCCAGTACTGTACCACAGTGACAGAGCTGTACCCCCAGTACTGTACCACACTGATGGACAGTGATAGACCCGTACCCCCAGTACTGTACCACAGTGATAAACCTGGACCCCCAGTACTGTACCACAGTGATAGACCTGTACCCCCAGTACTGTACCACACTGATGGACAGTGATAGACCTGTACCCCCGGTACTGTACTACAGTGATAGACCTGTACCCCCAGTACTGTACCACAGTGATAGACAGTGATAGACCTGTACCCCCAGTACTGTACCACAGTGATAGACCTGTCCCCCCAGTACTGTACCACACTGATGGACAGTGATATACCTGTACCCCCAGTACTGTACCACAGTGATAGGCAGTGATAGACCTGTACCCCCTGTACAGTACCACAGTGATAGAGCTGTACCCCCAGTACTGTACCACAGTGATAGACCTGTACTCCCAGTACTGTACCACAGTGATAGAGCTGTGCCCCCAGTACTGTACCACAGTGATCGACAGTGATAGACCTGTACTCCCAGTACAGTACCACAGTGATACAGCTGTACCCCCAGTACTGTACCACAGTGATAGACCTGTACTCCCAGTACTGTTCCACAGTGATAGACCTGTACCCCCAGTACTGTACCACAGTGATAGGCAGTGATAGACCTGTACCCCCAGTACAGTACCACAGTGATAGAGCTGTACCCCCAGTACTGTACCACAGTGATAGACCTGTACTCCCAGTACTGTACCACAGTGATAGAGCTGTACCCCCAGTACTGTACCACACTGATGGACAGTGATAGACCTGTACCCCCAGTACTGCACCACAGTGATAGACAGTGATAGACCTGTACTCCCAGTACAGTACCACAGTGATAGAGCTGTACCCCCAGTACTGTACCACACTGATGGACAGTGATAGACCTGTACCCCCAGTACTGCACCACAGTGATAGACAGTGATAGAACCGTACCCCCAGTACTGTACCACAGTGATAGACCTGTACCCCCAGTACTGTACCAGAGTGATAGAGCTGTACCCCCAGTACTGTACCACAGTGATCGACCTGCACCCCCAGTACTGTACCACAGTGATAGACCCGTACCCCCAGTACTGTACCACAGTGATAGACCCGTACCCCCAGTACTGTACCACAGTGATAGACCCGTACCCCCAGTACTGTACCACAGTGATAGACCCGTACCCCCAGTACTGTACCACAGTGATAGACCCGTACCCCCAGTACTGTACCACAGTGATAGACCCGTACCCCCAGTACTGTACCACAGTGATAGACCTGTACCCCCAGTACTGTACCACAGTGATAGACCTGTACCCCCAGTACTGTACCACAGTGATAGACCTGTACCCCCAGTACTGTACCACAGTGATAGACCCGTACCCCCAGTACTGTACCACAGTGATAGACCTGTACCCCCAGTACTGTACCGCAGTGATAGACCTGTACCCCCAGTACTGTACCACAGTGATAGACCTGTACCCCCTGTACTGTACCACAGTGATAGACCCGTACCCCCAGTGCTGTACCACAGTGATAGACAGTGATCAACCTGTACCCCCAGTACTGTACCACAGTGATAGAGCTGTACCCCCAGTACTGTACCACAGTGATAGACAGTGATAGACCTGTACCCCCAGTACTGTACCACAGTGATAGGCAGTGATAGACCTGTACCCCCAGTACTGTACCACACTGATGGACAGCGATAGACCCGTACCCCCAGTACTGTACCACAGAGATCGACAGTGATAGACCTGTACTCCCAGTACTGTACCACAGTGATAGACCTGTCCCCCCAGTACTGTACCACAGTGATAGACAGTGATAGAACCGTACCCCCAGTACTGTACCAGAGTGATAGAACCGTACCCCCAGTACTGTACCAGAGTGATAGAGCTGTACCCCCAGTCCTGTACCACACTGATGGACAGTGATAGAACCGTACCCCCAGTACTGTACCACAGTGATAGACCTGTCCCCCCAGTACTGTACCACAGTGATAGACAGTGATAGAACCGTACCCCCAGTACTGTACCAGAGTGATAGAACCGTACCCCCAGTACTGTACCAGAGTGATAGAGCTGTACCCCCAGTACTGTACCACAGTGATAGACAGTGATAGACCTGTACCCCCAGTACTATACCACAGTGATAGACCTGTACCCCAGTACTGTACCACAGTGATAGACCTGTACCCCCAGTACTGTACCACAGTGATAGACCTGTACCCCCAGTACTGTACCACACTGATGGACAGTGATAGACCTGTACCCCCGGTACTGTACTACAGTGATAGACCTGTACCCCCAGTACTGTACCACAGTGATAGAGCTGTGCCCCCAGTACTGTGCCACAGTGATAGACAGTGATAGACCTGTACCCCCAGTACTGTACCACAGTGATAGGCAGTGATAGACCTGTACCCCCAGTACTGTACCACAGTGATAGGCAGTGATAGACCTGTACCCCCCGTACAGTACCACAGTGACAGAGCTGTACCCCCAGTACTGTACCACACTGATGGACAGCGATAGACCCGTACCCCCAGTACTGTACCACAGTGATCGACAGTGATAGACCTGTACTCCCAGTACAGTACCACAGTGATAGAACTGTACCCCCAGTACTGTACCAGAGTGATAGAGCTGTACCCCCAGTACTGTACCACAGTGATAGACAGTGATAGACCTGTACCCCCAGTACTATACCACAGTGATAGACCTGTACCCCAGTACTGTACCACAGTGATAGACCTGTACCCCCAGTACTGTACCACAGTGATAGACCTGTACCCCCAGTACTGTACCACACTGATGGACAGTGATAGACCTGTACCCCCGGTACTGTACTACAGTGATAGAGCTGTACCCCCAGTACTGTACCACAGTGATAGAGCTGTGCCCCCAGTACTGTGCCACAGTGATAGACAGTGATAGACCTGTACCCCCAGTACTGTACCACAGTGATAGGCAGTGATAGACCTGTACCCCCAGTACTGTACCACAGTGATAGGCAGTGATAGACCTGTACCCCCCGTACAGTACCACAGTGACAGAGCTGTACCCCCAGTACTGTACCACACTGATGGACAGCGATAGACCCGTACCCCCAGTACTGTACCTCAGTGATCGACAGTGATAGACCTGTACTCCCAGTACAGTACCACAGTGATAGAACTGTACCCCCAGTACTGTACCACAGTGACAGAGCTGTACCCCCAGTACTGTACCACACTGATGGACAGTGATAGACCCGTACCCCCAGTACTGTACCACAGTGATAAACCTGGACCCCCAGTACTGTACCACAGTGATAGACCTGTACCCCCAGTACTGTACCACACTGATGGACAGTGATAGACCTGTACCCCCGGTACTGTACTACAGTGATAGACCTGTACCCCCAGTACTGTACCACAGTGATAGACAGTGATAGACCTGTACCCCCAGTACTGTACCACAGTGATAGACCTGTCCCCCCAGTACTGTACCACACTGATGGACAGTGATAGACCTGTACCCCCAGTACTGTACCACAGTGATAGGCAGTGATAGACCTGTACCCCCAGTACAGTACCACAGTGATAGAGCTGTACCCCCAGTACTGTACCACAGTGATAGACCTGTACTCCCAGTACTGTACCACAGTGATCGACAGTGATAGACCTGTACTCCCAGTACAGTACCACAGTGATACAGCTGTACCCCCAGTACTGTACCACAGTGATAGACCTGTACTCCCAGTACTGTTCCACAGTGATAGACCTGTACCCCCAGTACTGTACCACAGTGATAGGCAGTGATAGACCTGTACCCCCAGTACAGTACCACAGTGATAGAGCTGTACCCCCAGTACTGTACCACAGTGATAGACCTGTACTCCCAGTACTGTACCACAGTGATAGAGCTGTACCCCCAGTACTGTACCACACTGATGGACAGTGATAGACCTGTACCCCCAGTACTGCACCACAGTGATAGACAGTGATAGACCTGTACTCCCAGTACAGTACCACAGTGATAGAGCTGTACCCCCAGTACTGTACCACACTGATGGACAGTGATAGACCTGTACCCCCAGTACTGCACCACAGTGATAGACAGTGATAGAACCGTACTCCCAGTACTGTACCACAGTGATAGACCTGTACCCCCAGTACTGTACCAGAGTGATAGACCCGTACCCCCAGTACTGTACCACAGTGATCGACCTGCACCCCCAGTACTGTACCACAGTGATAGACCCGTACCCCCAGTACTGTACCACAGTGATAGACCCGTACCCCCAGTACTGTACCACAGTGATAGACCCGTACCCCCAGTACTGTACCACAGTGATAGACCCGTACCCCCAGTACTGTACCACAGTGATAGACCCGTACCCCCAGTACTGTACCACAGTGATAGACCCGTACCCCCAGTACTGTACCACAGTGATAGACCTGTACCCCCAGTACTGTACCACAGTGATAGACCTGTACCCCCAGTACTGTACCACAGTGATAGACCTGTACCCCCAGTACTGTACCACAGTGATAGACCTGTACCCCCAGTACTGTACCACAGTGATAGACCTGTACCCCCAGTACTGTACCACAGTGATAGACCCGTACCCCCAGTACTGTACCACAGTGATAGACCTGTACCCCCAGTACTGTACCACAGTGGTAGACCTGTACCCCCTGTACTGTACCACAGTGATAGAGCTGTACCCCCAGTACTGTACCACAGTGATAGACAGTGATAGAACCGTACCCCCAGTACTGTACCACAGTGATAGAGCTGTACCCCCAGTACTGTACCACAGAGATCGACAGTGATAGACCTGTA
This sequence comes from Heterodontus francisci, assembly GCF_036365525.1. Lineage (NCBI taxonomy): Eukaryota > Metazoa > Chordata > Chondrichthyes > Heterodontiformes > Heterodontidae > Heterodontus > Heterodontus francisci. Next base: position 1,151,576 of record NW_027141172.1, on the reverse strand, counting down.
CTCCCAGTACTGTACCACAGTGATAGACCTGTACCCCCAGTCCTGTACCACACTGATGGACAGTGATAGAACCGTACCCCCAGTACTGTACCACAGTGATAGACCTGTCCCCCCAGTACTGTACCACAGTGATAGACAGTGATAGAACCGTACCCCCAGTACTGTACCAGAGTGATAGACCTGTACCCCCAGTTCTGTACCAGAGTGATAGACCTGTACCCCCAGTACTGTACCACAGTGATAGACAGTGATAGACCTTTACCCCCAGTACTGTACCACAGTGATAGAGCTGTACCCCCAGTACTGTACCACAGTGATCGACAGTGATAGACCTGTACCCCCAGTACTGCACCACAGTGATAGAGCTGTACCCCCAGTACTGTGCCACAGTGATAGACCTGTACCCCGAGTACTGTACCACAGTGATAGACAGTGATAGACCTGTACTCCCAGTACTGTACCACAGTGATAGACCCGTACCCCCAGTGCTGTACCACAGTGATAGACAGTGATCAACCTGTACCCCCAGTACTGTACCACAGTGATAGACCTGTACCCCCAGTACTGTACCACAGTGATAGACCTGTACCCCCAGTACTGTACCACAGTGATAGACAGTGATAGACCTGTACCCCCAGTACTGTACCACAGTGATAGATCTGTACCGCAGTACTGTACCACAGTGATAGACCTGTACCCCCAGTACTGTACCACAGTGATAGACAGTGATAGACCCGTACCCCCAGTACTGTACCACAGTGATAGACCTGTACCCCCAGTACTGTACCACAGTGATAGACAGTGATAGACCTGTACCCCCAGTACTGTACCACAGTGATAGACAGTGATAGACCTGTACCCCCAGTTCTGTACCACAGTGATAGACCTGTACCCCAGTACTGTACCACAGTGATAGACCTGTACCCCCAGTACTGTACCACAGCGATAGACCTGTACCCCCAGTACTGTACCACACTGATGGACAGTGATAGACCTGTACCCCCGGTACTGTACTACAGTGATAGACCTGTACCCCCAGTACTGTACCACAGTGATAGAGCTGTACCCCCAGTACTGTACCACAGTGATAGAGCTGTGCCCCCAGTACTGTGCCACAGTGATAGACAGTGATAGACCTGTACCCCCAGTACAGTACCACAGTGACAGAGCTGTACCCCCAGTACTGTACCACACTGATGGACTGCGATAGACCCGTACCCCCAGTACTGTACCACAGTGATCGACAGTGATAGACCTGTACTCCCAGTACAGTACCACAGTGATAGAACTGTACCCCCAGTACTGTACCACAGTGACAGAGCTGTACCCCCAGTACTGTACCACACTGATGGACAGTGATAGACCCGTACCCCCAGTACTGTACCACAGTGATAGACCTGGACCCCCAGTACTGTACCACAGTGATAGACCTGTACCCCCAGTACTGTACCACACTGATGGACAGTGATAGACCTGTACCCCCGGTACTGTACTACAGTGATAGACCTGTACCCCCAGTACTGTACCACAGTGATAGACAGTGATAGACCTGTACCCCCAGTACTGTACCACAGTGATAGACCTGTCCCCCCAGTACTGTACCACACTGATGGACAGTGATAGACCTGTACCCCCAGTACTGTACCACAGTGATAGGCAGTGATAGACCTGTACCCCCAGTACAGTACCACAGTGATAGAGCTGTACCCCCAGTACTGTACCACAGTGATAGACCTGTACTCCCAGTACTGTACCACAGTGATAGAGCTGTGCCCCCAGTACTGTACCACAGTGATCGACAGTGATAGACCTGTACTCCCAGTACAGTACCACAGTGATACAGCTGTACCCCCAGTACTGTACCACAGTGATAGACCTGTACTCCCAGTACTGTTCCACAGTGATAGACCTGTACCCCCAGTACTGTACCACAGTGATAGGCAGTGATAGACCTGTACCCCCAGTACAGTACCACAGTGATAGAGCTGTACCCCCAGTACTGTACCACAGTGATAGACCTGTACTCCCAGTACTGTACCACAGTGATAGAGCTGTGCCCCCAGTACTGTACCACAGTGATCGACAGTGATAGACCTGTACTCCCAGTACAGTAACACAGTGATAGAGCTGTACCCCCAGTACTGTACCACACTGATGGACAGTGATAGACCTGTACCCCCAGTACTGCACCACAGTGATAGACCTGTACCCCCAGTACTGTACCAGAGTGATAGAGCTGTACCCCCAGTACTGTACCACAGTGATCGACCTGCACCCCCAGTACTGTACCACAGTGATAGACCCGTACCCCCAGTACTGTACCACAGTGATAGACCCGTACCCCCAGTACTGTACCACAGTGATAGACCCGTACCCCCAGTACTGTACCACAGTGATACACCTGTACCCCCAGTACTGTACCACAGTGATAGACCTGTACCCCCAGTACTGTACCACTGTGATAGACCTGTACCCCCAGTACTGTACCACAGTGATAGACCCGTACCCCCAGTACTGTACCACAGTGATAGACCTGTACCCCCAGTACTGTACCACAGTGATAGACCTGTACCCCCAGTACTGTACCACAGTGATAGACCTGTACCCCCAGTACTGTACCACAGTGATAGACCTGTACCCCCAGTACTGTACCACAGTGGTAGACCTGTACCCCCAGTACTGTACCACAGTGATAGAACCGTACCCCCAGTACTGTACCACAGTGATAGAGCTGTACCCCCAGTACTGTACCACAGAGATCGACAGTGATAGACCTGTACTCCCAGTACTGTACCACAGTGATAGACCTGTACCCCCAGTCCTGTACCACATTGATGGATAGTGATAGAACCGTACCCCCAGTACTGTACCACAGTGATAGACCTGTACCCCCAGTACTGTACCACAGTGATAGACCTGTACCCCCAGTACTGTACCAGAGTGATAGACCTGTACCCCCAGTACTGTACCACAGTGATAGACAGTGATAGACCTTTACCCCCAGTACTGTACCACAGTGATAGAGCTGTACCCCCAGTACTGTACCACAGTGATCGACAGTGATAGACCTGTACCCCCAGTACTGTACCACAGTGATAGAGCTGTACCCCCAGTACTGTGCCACAGTGATAGACCTGTACCCCCAGTACTGTACCACAGTGATAGACAGTGATAGACCTGTACCCCCAGTACTGTACCACAGTGATAGACAGTGATAGACCCGTACCCCCAGTGCTGTACCACAGTGATAGACAGTGATCAACCTGTACCCCCAGTACTGTACCACAGTGATAGACCTGTACCCCCAGTACTGTACCACAGTGATAGAGCTGTACCCCCAGTACTGTACCACAGTGATAGACCTGTACCCCCAGTACTGTACCACAGTGATAGACCCGTACCCCCAGTACTGTACCACAGTGATTGACCTGTACCCCCAGTACTGTACCACAGTGATAGACCTGTACCCCCAGTACTGTACCACAGTGATAGACCTGTACCCCCAGTACTGTACCACAGTGATAGACCTGTACCCCCAGTACTGTACCACAGTGATAGACCTGTACCCCCAGTACTGTACCACAGTGATAGACCTGTACCCCCAGTACTGTACCACAGTGATAGACCTGTAACCCCAGTACTGTACCACAGTGATAGACAGTGATAGACCTGTACCCCCAGTACTGGACCACAGTGATAGACCTGTACCCCCAGTACTGTACCACAGTGATAGACCTGTACCCCCAGTACTGTACCAAAGTGATAGACCTGTACCCCCAGTACTGTACCACAGTGATAGACCTGTACGCCCAGTACTGTACCACAGTGATAGACCTGTACCCCCAGTACCGTAGCACAGTGATAGACCTGTACCCCCAGTACTGTACCACAGTGATAGACCTGTACCCCCAGTACTGTACCACAGTGATAGACCTGTACCCCCAGTACTGTACCACAGTGATAGACCTGTACCCCCAGTACTGTACCACAGTGATAGACTGTACCCCCAGTACTGTACCACAGTGATAGACCTGTACCCCCAGTACTGTACCACAGTGATAGACCTGTACCCCCAGTACTGTACCACAGTGATAGACCTGTACCCCCAGTACTGTACCACAGTGATAGACCTGTAACCCCAGTACTGTCCCACAGTGATAGACAGTGATAGACCTGTACCCCCAGTACTGTACCACAGTGATAGACCTGTACCCCCAGTACTGTACCACAGTGATAGACCTGTACCCCCAGTACTGTACCAAAGTGATAGACCTGTACCCCCAGTACTGTACCACAGTGATAGACCTGTACGCCCAGTACTGTACCACAGTGATAGACCTGTACCCCCAGTACTGTACCACAGTGATAGACCTGTACCCCCAGTACTGTACCAAAGTGATAGACCTGTACCCCCAGTACTGTACCACAGTGATAGACCTGTACCCCCAGTACTGTACCACAGTGATAGACCTGTACCCCCAGTACTGTACCACAGTGATAGACCTGTACCCCCAGTACTGTACCACAGTGATAGACTGTACCCCCAGTACTGTACCACAGTGATAGACCTGTACCCCCAGTACTGTACCACAGTGATAGAAAGTGATAGAACCGTACCCCCAGTACTGTACCACAGTGATAGACCTGTACCCCCAGTACTGTACCACAGTGATAGACCTGTACCCCCAGTACTGTACCACAGTGATAGACCTGTACCCCCAGTACTGTACCACAGTGATAGACCTGTACCCCCAGTACTGTACCACAGTGATAGACTGTAACCCCAGTACGGTACCACAGTGATAGACCCGTACCCCCAGTGCTGTACCACAGTGATAGACAGTGATCAACCTGTACCCCCAGTACTATACCACAGTGATAGACCTGTACCCCCAGTACTGTACCACAGTGATAGACCTGTAACCCCAGTACTGTACCACAGTGATAGAGCTGTACCCCCAGTACTGTACCACAGTGATCGACCTGCACCCCCAGTACTGTACCACAGTGATAGACCCGTACCCCCAGTACTGTACCACAGTGATAGACCCGTACCCCCAGTACTGTACCACAGTGATAGACCTGTACCCCCAGTACTGTACCACAGTGATAGACCTGTACCCCCAGTACTGTACCACAGTGATAGACCTGTACCCCCAGTACTGTACCACAGTGATAGACCCGTACCCCCAGTACTGTACCACAGTGATAGACCTGTACCCCCAGTACTGTACCACAGTGATAGACCTGAACCCCAGTACTGTACCACAGTGGTAGACCTGTACCCCCTGTACTGTACCACAGTGATAGACCTGTACCCCCAGTACTGTACCACAGTGATAGACCCGTACCCCCAGTACTGTACCACAGTGATAGACCTGTACCCCCAGTACTGTACCACAGTGATAGACCTGAACCCCAGTACTGTACCACAGTGGTAGACCTGTACCCCCTGTACTGTACCACAGTGATAGACCTGTACCCCCAGTACTGTACCACAGTGATAGACCTGTACCCCCAGTACTGTACCACAGTGATAGACCCGTACCCCCAGTACTGTACCACAGTGATAGACCTGTACCCCCAGTACTGTACCACAGTGATAGACCCGTACCCCCAGTACTGTACCACAGTGATAGACCTGTACCCCCAGTACTGTACCACAGTGATAGACCTGTACCCCCAGTACTGTACCACAGTGATAGACCCGTACCCCCAGTACTGTACCACAGTGATAGACCCGTACCCCCAGTGCTGTACCACAGTGATAGACAGTGATCAACCTGTACCCCCAGTACTGTACCACAGTGATCAACCTGTACCCCCAGTACTGTACCACAGTGATGGACCTGTACCCCCAGTACTGTACCACAGTGATGGACCTGTACCCCCAGTACTGTACCACAGTGATAGACCTGTACCCCCAGTACTGTACCACAGTGATAGACCTGTACTCCCAGTACTGTACCACAGTGATAGACCCGTACCCCCAGTACTGTACCACAGTGATTGACCTGTACCCCCAGTACTGTACCACAGTGATAGACCTGTACCCCCAGTACTGTACCACAGTGATAGACCTGTACCCCCAGTACTGTACCACAGTGATAGACCTGTACCCCCAGTACTGTACCACAGTGAGACCTGTACCCCCAGTACTGTAACACAGTGATAGACCTGTACCCCCAGTACTGTACCACAGTGATAGACCTGTACCCCCAGTACTGTACCACAGTGATAGACCTGTACCCCCAGTACTGTACCACAGTGATAGACCTGTACCCCCAGTACTGTACCACAGTGATAGACCTGTACCCCCAGTACTGTACCACAGTGATAGACCTGTACGCCCAGTACTGTACCACAGTGATAGACCTGTACCCCCAGTACTGTATCACAGTGATAGACCTGTACCCCCAGTACTTTACCACAGTGATAGACCTGTACCCCCAGTACTGTACCACAGTGATAGACCTGTACGCCCAGTACTGTACCACAGTGATAGACCTGTACCCCCAGTACTGTACCACAGTGAGACCTGTCCCCCCAGTACTGTACCACAGTGATAGACCTGTACCCCCAGTACTGTACCACAGTGATAGACCTGTACCCCCAGTACTGTACCACAGTGATAGACCTGTACCCCCAGTACTGTACCACAGTGATAGACCTGTACCCCCAGTACTGTACCACAGTGATAGACCTGTACCCCCAGTACTGTACCACAGTGATAGACCTGTACCCCCAGTACTGTACCACAGTGATAGACCTGTACCCCCAGTACTGTACCACAGTGATAGACCTGTACGCCCAGTACTGTACCACAGTGATAGACCTGTACGCCCAGTACTGTACCACAGTGATAGACCTGTACCCCCAGTACTGTACCACAGTGATAGACCTGTACCCCCAGTACTGTACCACAGTGATAGACCTGTACCCCCAGTACTGTACCACAGTGATAGACCTGTACCCCCAGTACTGTACCACAGTGATAGACCTGTACCCCCAGTACTGTACCACAGTGATAGACCTGTACCCCCAGTACTGTACCACAGTGATAGACCTGTACCCCCAGTACTGTACCACAGTGATAGACCTGTACGCCCAGTACTGTACCACAGTGATAGACCCGTACCCCCAGTACTGTACCACAGTGATAGACCTGTACCCCCAGTACTGTACCACAGTGATAAACAGTGACAGACCTGTACCCCCAGTACTGCACCACAGTGATAGACCTGTACCCCCAGTACTGTACCACAGTGATAGAAAGTGATAGACCTGTACCCCCAGTACTGTACCACAGTGATAGACCTGTACCCCCAGTACTGTACCACAGTGATAGACCTGTACCCCCAGTACTGTACCACAGTGATAGACCTGTACCCCCAGTACTGTTCCACAGTGATAGACCTGTACCCCCAGTACTGTACCACAGTGATAGACCTGTACCCCCAGTACTGTACCACAGTGATCGACTGTAACCCCAGTCCTGTACCACAGTGATAGACCCGTAGCCCCAGTGCTGTACCACAGTGATAGACCTGTACCCCCAGTGCTGTACCACAGTGATAGACAGTGATCAACCTGTGCCCCCAGTACTGTACCACAGTGATAGACCTGTACCCCCAGTACTGTACCACAGTGATAGACCTGTAACCCCAGTACTGTACCACAGTGATAGACCTGTACCCCCAGGACTGTACCACAGTGATCGACCTGTACCCCCAGTACTGTACCACAGTGATAGACCCGTACCCCCAGTACTGTACCACAGTGATAGTCCCGTACCCCCAGTACTGTACCACAGTGATAGACAGTGATAGACCTGTACCCCCAGTACTGTACCACAGTGATAGACCTGTAACCCCAGTACTGGACCACAGTGATAGACAGTGATAGACCTGTACCCCCAGTACTGTACCACAGTGATAGACACTGATAGACCTGTACCCCCAGTACTGTACCACAGTGATAGACAGTGATAGACCTGTACCCCCAGTACTGTACCTCAGTGATAGACCTGTACCCCAGTACTGTACCACAGTGATAGACCTGTACCCCCAGTACTGTACCACAGTGATAGACCTGTACCCCCAGTACTGTACCACAGTGATAGACCTGTACCCCCAGTACTGTACCACAGTGATAGACCTGTACCCCCAGTACTGTACCACAGTGATAGACCTGTAGCCCCAGTACTGTACCACAGTGATAGACCTGTACCCCCAGTACTGTACCACAGTGATAGACCTGTACCCCCAGTACTGTACCACAGTGATAGACCTGTACGCCCAGTACTGTACCACAGTGATAGACCTGTACGCCCAGTACTGTACCACAGTGATAGACCCCCAGTACTGTACCACAGTGATAGACCTGTACCCCCAGTACTGTACCACAGTGATAGACCTATACCCCCAGTACTGTACCACAGTGATAGACCTGTACCCCCAGTACTGTACCACAGTGATAGACCTGTACGCCCAGTACTGTACCACAGTGATAGACCCGTACCCCCAGTACTGTACCACAGTGATGGACAGTGATAGACCCGTACCCCCAGTACTGTACCACAGTGATAGAAAGTGATAGACCTGTACCCCCAGTACTGTACCACAGTGATAGACCTGTACCCCCAGTACTGTACCACAGTGATAGACCTGTACCCCCAGTACTGTACCACAGTGATAGACCTGTACCCCCAGTACTGTACCACAGTGATAGACCTGTACCACAGTGATGGACCTCTACCCCCAGTACTGTACCACAGTGATAGACCTGTACCACAGTGATAGACCTGTACCCCCAGTACTGTACCACAGTGATAGACCTGTACCCCCAGTACTGTACCACAGTGATAGACTGTAACCCCAGTACTGTACCACAGTGATAGACCCGTACCCCCAGTGCTGTACCACAGTGATGGACAGTGATCAACCTGTACCCCCAGTACTGTACCACAGTGATAGACCTGTACCCCCAGTACTGTACCACAGTGATAGACCCGTAACCCCAGTACTGTACCACAGTGATTGACCTGTACCCCCAGTACTGTACCACAGTGATCAACCTGTACCCCCAGTACTGTACCACAGTGATAGAGCTGTACCCCCAGTACTGTACCACAGTGATCGACAGTGATAGACCTGTACTCCCAGTACTGTACCACAGTGATAGACCTGTACCCCCAGTACTGTACCACAGTGATAGACCCGTAACCCCAGTACTGTACCACAGTGATTGACCTGTACCCCCAGTACTGTACCACAGTGATTGACCTGTACCCCCAGTACTGTACCACAGTGATAGACCTGTACCCCCAGTACTGTACCACAGTGAGACCTGTACCCCCAGTACTGTAACACAGTGATAGACCTGTACCCCCAGTACTGTACCACAGTGATAGACCTGTACCCCCAGTACTGTACCACAGTGATAGACCTGTACCCCCAGTACTGTACCACAGTGATAGACCTGTACCCCCAGTACTGTACCACAGTAATAGACCTGTACGCCCAGTACTGTACCACAGTGATAGACCTGTACGCCCAGTACTGTACCACAGTGATAGACCTGTACCCCCAGTACTGTACCACTGTGAGACCTGTACCCCCAGTACTGTACCACAGTGATAGACCTGTACCCCCAGTACTGTACCACAGTGATAGACCTGTACCCCCAGTACTGTACCACAGTGATAGACCTGTACCCCCAGTACTGTACCACAGTGATAGACCTGTACCCCCAGTACTGTACCACAGTGTTAGACCTGTACCCCCAGTACTGTACCACAGTGTTAGACCTGTACCCCCAGTACTGTACCACAGTGTTAGACCTGTACCCCCAGTACTGTACCACAGTGTTAGACCTGTGCCCCCAGTGCTGTACCACAGTGATGGACAGTGATCAACCTGTACCCCCAGTACTGTACCACAGTGATAGACCTGTAACCCCAGTACTGTACCACAGTGATAGATCCGTACCCCCAGTGCTGTACCGCAGTGATAGACAGTGATCAACCTGTACCCCCAGTACTGTACCACAGTGATCAACCTGTACCCCCAGTACTGTACCACAGTGATCAACCTGTACCCCCAGTACTGTACCACAGTGATAGAGCTGTACCCCCAGTACTGTACCACAGTGATCGACAGTGATAGACCTGTACTCCCAGTACTGTACCACAGTGATAGACCTGTACCCCCAGTACTTTACCACAGTGATAGACCCGTACCCCCAGTACTGTACCACAGTGATTGACCTGTACCCCCAGTACTGTACCACAGTGATTGACCTGTACCCCCAGTACTGTACCACAGTGATAGACCTGTACCCCCAGTACTGTACCACAGTGAGACCTGTACCCCCAGTACTGTAACACAGTGATAGACCTGTACCCCCAGTACTGTACCACAGTGATAGACCTGTACCCCCAGTACTGTACCACAGTGATAGACCTGTACCCCCAGTACTGTACCACAGTGATAGACCTGTACGCCCAGTACTGTACCACAGTGATAGACCTGTACGCCCAGTACTGTACCACAGTGATAGACCTGCACCCCCAGTACTGTACCACAGTGAGACCTGTACCCCCAGTACTGTACCACAGTGATAGACCTGTACCCCCAGTACTGTACCACAGTGATAGACCTGTACCCCCAGTACTGTACCACAGTGATAGACCTGTACGCCCAGTACTGTACCACAGTGATAGACCTGTACCCCCAGTACTGTACCACAGTGATAGACCTGTACCCCCAGTACTGTACCACAGTGATAGACCTGTACCCCCAGTACTGTACCACAGTGATAGACCCGTACCCCCAGTACTGTACCACAGTGATAGACCTGTACGCCCAGTACTGTACCACAGTGATAGACCTGTACCCCCAGTACTGTACCACAGTGATAGACCTGTACCCCCAGTACTGTACCACAGTGATAGACCCGTACCCCCAGTACTGTACCACAGTGATAGACCTGTACCGCCAGTACTGTACCACAGTGATAGACCTGTACCCCCAGTACTGTACCACAGTGATAGACCTGTACCCCCAGTACTGTACCACAGTGATAGACCTGTACCCCCAGTACTGTACCACAGTGATAGACCTGTACCCCCAGTACTGTACCACAGTGATAGACAGTGACAGACCTGTACCCCCAGTACTGCACCACAGTGATAGACCTGTACGCCCAGTACTGTACCACAGTGATAGACCTGTACCCCCAGTACTGTACCACAGTGATAGACCTGTACCCCCAGCACTGCACCACAGTGATAGACCTGTACCCCCAGTACTGTACCACAGTGATAGACCTGTACCCCCAGTACTGTACCACAGTGATAGACCTGTACCCCCAGTACTGTACCACAGTGATAGACCTGTACCCCCAGTACTGTACCACAGTGATAGACCTGTACCCCCAGTACTGTACCACAGTGATAGACCTGTACCCCCAGTACTGTACCACAGTGATAGACCTGTACGCCCAGTACTGTACCACAGTGATAGAAAGTGATAGACCTGTACCCCCAGTACTGTACCACAGTGATAGACCTGTACCCCCAGTACTGTACCACAGTGATAGACCTGTACCCCCAGTACTGTACCACAGTGATAGACCTGTACCCCCAGTACTGTACCACAGTGATAGACCTGTACGCCCCGTACTGTACCACAGTGATAGACCTGTACGCCCCGTACTGTACCACAGTGATAGACCCGTACCCCCAGTACTGTACCACAGTGATAGACCCGTACCCCCAGTACTGTACCACAGTGATAGACCTGTACGCCCAGTACTGTACCACAGTGTTAGAAAGTGATAGACCTGTACCCCCAGTACTGTACCACAGTGATAGACCTGTACCCCCAGTACTGTACCACAGTGATAGACCTGTACCCCCAGTACTGTACCACAGTGATAGACCTGTACCCCCAGTACTGTACCACAGTGATAGACCTGTACGCCCAGTACTGTACCACAGTGATAGACCTGTACGCCCCGTACTGTACCACAGTGATAGACCCGTACCCCCAGTACTGTACCACAGTGATAGACCTGTACCCCCAGTACTGTACCACAGTGATAGACAGTGACAGACCTGTACCCCCAGTACTGCACCACAGTGATAGACCTGTACCCCCAGTACTGTACCACAGTGATGGACAGTGATAGACCCGTACCCCCAGTACTGTACAACAGTGATAGACCCGTACCCCCAGTACTGTACCACAGTGATAGACCTGTACCCCCAGTACTGTACCACAGTGATAGACAGTGACAGACCTGTACCCCCAGTACTGCACCACAGTGATAGACCTGTACCCCCAGTACTGTACCACAGTGATAGAAAGTGATAGACCTGTACCCCCAGTACTGTACCACAGTGATAGACCTGTAACCCCAGTACAGTACCACAGTGATAGACAGTGATCAACCTGTGCCCCCAGTACTGTACCACAGTGATAGACCTGTACCCCCAGTACTGTACCACAGTGATAGACCTGTAACCCCAGTACTGTACCACAGTGATAGACCTGTACCCCCAGTACTGTTCCACAGTGATAGACCTGTACCCCCAGTACTGTACCACAGTGATAGACCTGTACCCCCTGTACTGTACCACAGTGATAGACCTGTACCCCCAGTACTGTACCACAGTGATAGACTGTAACCCCAGTACTGTACCACAGTGATAGACCTGTACCCCCAGTACTGTACCACAGTGATAGAAAGTGATAGACTGTAACCCCAGTACTGTACCACAGTGATAGACCCGTACCCCCAGTGCTGTACCACAGTGATAGACAGTGATCAACCTGTGCCCCCAGTACTGTACCACAGTGATCGACAGTGATAGACCTGTACCCCCAGTACTGTACCACAGTGATAGAGCTGTACCCCCAGTACTGTACCACAGTGATAGACCTGTACCCCCAGTACTGTACCACAGTGATAGACAGTGATAGACCTGTACCCCCAGTACTGTACCACAGTGATAGACAGTGATAGACCTGTACTCCCAGTACTGTACCACAGTGATAGACCTGTCCCCCCAGTACTGTACCACAGTGATCGACAGTGATAGACCTGTACTCCCAGTACTGTACCACAGTGATAGACCTGTACCCCCAGTACTGTACCACAGTGATCGACAGTGATAGACCTGTACTCCCAGTACTGTACCACAGTGATAGAGCTGTACCCCCAGTGCTGTACCACAGTGATAGACAGTGATCAACCTGTGCCCCCAGTACTGTACCACAGTGATAGACCTGTACCCCCAGTACTGTACCACAGTGATAGACCTGTAACCCCAGTACTGTACCACAGTGATAGACCTGTACCCCCAGTACTGTTCCACAGTGATAGACCTGTACCCCCAGTACTGTACCACAGTGATAGACCTGTACCCCCTGTACTGTACCACAGTGATAGACCTGTACCCCCAGTACTGTACCACAGTGATAGACTGTAACCCCAGTACTGTACCACAGTGATAGACCTGTACCCCCAGTACTGTACCACAGTGATAGAAAGTGATAGACTGTAACCCCAGTACTGTACCACAGTGATAGACCCGTACCCCCAGTGCTGTACCACAGTGATAGACAGTGATCAACCTGTGCCCCCAGTACTGTACCACAGTGATCGACAGTGATAGACCTGTACCCCCAGTACTGTACCACAGTGATAGAGCTGTACCCCCAGTACTGTACCACAGTGATAGACCTGTACCCCCAGTACTGTACCACAGTGATAGACAGTGATAGACCTGTACCCCCAGTACTGTACCACAGTGATAGACAGTGATAGACCTGTACTCCCAGTACTGTACCACAGTGATAGACCTGTCCCCCCAGTACTGTACCACAGTGATCGACAGTGATAGACCTGTACTCCCAGTACTGTACCACAGTGATAGAGCTGTACCCCCAGTACTGTACCACAGTGATAGACCTGTACTCCCAGTACTGTACCACAGTGATAGACCTGTACTCCCAGTACTGTACCACAGTGATAGAGCTGTACATCCAGTACTGTACCACAGTGATAGACAGTGATAGACCTGTACTCCCAGTACTGTACCACAGTGATAGAGCTGTACCCCCAGTACTGTACCACAGTGATCGACAGTGATAGACCCGTACCCCCGGTACTGTACTACAGTGATAGACCTGTACCCCCAGTACTGTACCACAGTGATAGACAGTGATAGACCTGTACCCCCAGTACTGTACCACAGTGATAGACAGTGATAGACCTGTACCCCCAGTACTGTACCACAGTGATAGACCTGTACCCCCAGTACTGTACCACAGTGATAGACAGTGATAGACCTGTACCCCCAGTACTTTAACCACAGTGATAGACCTGTACCCCCAGTACTGTACCACAGTGTTAGACCTGTACCCCCAGTACTGTACCACAGTGTTAGACCTGTACCCCCAGTACTGTACCACAGTGATAGACAGTGATAGACCTGTACCCCCAGTACTGTACCACAGTGATAGACAGTGATAGACCTGTACCCCCAGTACTGTACCACAGTGATAGACCTGTACCCCCAGTACTGTACCACAGTGTTAGACCTGTACCCCCAGTACTGTACCACAGTGTTAGACCTGTACCCCCAGTACTGTACCACAGTGTTAGACCTGTACCCCCAGTACTGTACCACAGTGTTAGACCTGTGCCCCCAGTACTGTACCACAGTGATAGACAGTGATAGACCTGTACCCCCAGTACTTTAACCACAGTGATAGACCTGTACCCCCAGTACTGTACCACAGTGATCGACAGTGATAGACCTGTACTCCCAGTACTGTACCACAGTGATAGACCTGTACCCCCAGTACTGTACCACAGTGATAGACAGTGATAGACCTGTACCCCCAGTACTGTACCACAGTGATAGACCTGTACCCCAGTACTGTACCACAGTGATAGACCTGTACCCCCAGTACTGTACCACAGTGATAGAGCTTGCCCCCAGTACTGTGCCACAGTGATCGACAGTGATAGACCCGTACCCCCAGTACTGTACCACAGTGATCGACAGTTTTAGACCTGTACTCCCAGTACAGTACCACAGTGATAGAGCTGTACCCCCAGTACTGTACCACAGTGATAGACCTGTACCCCCAGTACTGTACCACAGTGATAGACCTGTAGCCCCGGTACTGTACCACAGTGATAGAGCTGTACCCCCAGTACTGTACCGCAGTGATGGACAGTGATAGACCTGTCCCCCCAGTACTGTACCACAGTGATAGACAGTGATAGACCTGTACCCCCAGTACTGTACCACAGTGATAGAGCTGTACCACCAGTACTGTACCACACTGATGGACAGTGATAGACCTGTACCCCCAGTACTGTACCACAGTGATAGAGCTGTGCCCCCAGTACTGTACCACAGTGATAGACAGTGATAGACCTGTCCCCCCAGTACTGTACCACAGTGATAGACCTGTACCCCCAGTACTGTACCACACTGATGGACAGTGATAGACCTGTACCCCCAGTACTGTACCACAGTGATAGACCTGTACCCCCAGTATTGTACCACAGTGATAGACCTGTACCCCCTGTACTGTACCACAGTGATAGACCTGTACCCCCAGTACTGTACCACAGTGATAGACCTGTAACCCCAGTACTGTACCACAGTGATAGACCCGTACCCCCAGTACTGTACCACAGTGATAGACAGTGATCAACCTGTACCCCCAGTACTGTACCACAGTGATAGACCTGTACCCCCAGTACTGTACCACAGTGATAGACCCGTACCCCCAGTACTGTACCCCAGTGTTATACAGTGACTGACCTGTACCCCCAGTACTGTACGCCAGTGTTATACAGTGACATGTACTTCACCCCAGTACTGTACCCCAATGTTATACAGTGACTGACCTGTACCCCTCCCCAGTACTGT
Organism: Heterodontus francisci; assembly: GCF_036365525.1. Classification (NCBI taxonomy): domain Eukaryota; kingdom Metazoa; phylum Chordata; class Chondrichthyes; order Heterodontiformes; family Heterodontidae; genus Heterodontus; species Heterodontus francisci. The sequence goes on along the minus strand of NW_027141172.1, from coordinate 1,135,618 downwards.
ACCCCAGTGTTATACAGTGACTGACCTGTACCCCTCCCCAGTACTGTACCCCAGTGTTATACAGTGACTGACCTGTACCCCAGTGTTATACAGTGACTGACCTGTACCCCCAGTACTGTACCCCAGTGTTATACAGTGACAGACCATTCCCCACCCCAGTAATGTCACCACTGCTACACAATGACTGACGTGTACCCCACCCAGTACTGTACCCCAGTGTTATACAGTGCTCTGTACTGTACCCAGTGTTATACAGTGACAGACCTGTACCCGCAGTACTGTCCCCACTGTTGCACAGTGACAGACCTGTACTCCGCCCCAGACCTGTACTCCACCCCAGTACTGCCCCCACTGTTGCAGTGGCTGAGCTGTATCCCCCAGTAATGTCACCACAGTTATACAGTGACTAATCTGTAGCTCCCCCATCAGTACTGTACCCCAGCCTTATACAGTGACTGATCTGTACCCCAGTGTTACACAGTGACAGACCTGTACTCGCCAGTATTCTACCTCAGCGTTATGCAGTGACAAACCTGTACCAGCCAGTACTGTACCCCAGAGTTATACAGTGACAAACCTGTACCAGCCAGTACTGTACCCCAGAGTTATACAGTGACAAACCTGTACCAGCCAGTACTATACCCCAGAGTTATACAGTGACAAACCTGTACCAGCCAGTACTGTACCCCAGAGTTATACAGTGCCAAACCTGTACCAGCCAGTACTGTACCCCAGAGTTATACAGTGACAAACCTGTACCAGCCAGTACTGTACCCCAGAGTTATACAGTGACAAACCTGTACCAGCCAGTACTGTACCCCAGAGTTATACAGTGACAAACCTGTACCAGCCAGTACTGTACCCCAGAGTTATACAGTGACAAACCTGTACCAGCCAGTACTGTACCCCAGAGTTATACAGTGACAAACCTGTACCCGCCAGTACTGTACCCCAGAGTTATACAGTGACAAACCTGTACCAGCCAGTACTGTACCCCAGAGTTATACAGTGACAAACCTGTACCAGCCTGTACTGTACCCCAGAGTTATACAGTGACAAACCTGTACCAGCCAGTACTGTACCCCAGAGTTATACAGTGACAAACCTGTACCAGCCAGTACTGTACCCCAGAGTTATACAGTGACAAACCTGTACCAGCCAGTACTGTACCCCAGAGTTATACAGTGACAAACCTGTACCAGCCAGTACTGTACCCCAGAGTTATACAGTGACAAACCTGTACCCGCCAGTACTGTACCCCAGAGTTATACAGTGACAAACCTGTACCAGCCAGTACTGTACCCCAGAGTTATACAGTGACAAACCTGTACCCGCCAGTACTGTACCCCAGAGTTATACAGTGACAAACCTGTACCAGCCAGTACTGTACCCCAGAATTATACAGTGACAAACCTGTACCAGCCAGTACTGTACCCCAGAGTTAGACAGTGACAAACCTGTACCCGCCAGTACTATACCCCAGAGTTAGTTTAGTTTAGAGATACAGCACTGAAACAGGCCCTTCGGCCCACCGAGTCTGTGCCGACCATCAACCACCCATTTATACGAATCCTACACTAATTCCATATTCCTACCACATCCCCACCTCTCCCTATATTTCCCTACCACCTACCTATACTAGGGGCAATTTATAATGGCCAATTAACCTATCAACCAGCAAGTCTTTGGCATGTGGGAGGAAACCGGAGCACCCGGAGGAAACCCACGCAGACACAGGGAGAACTTGCAAACTCCAATTCACTTAGTGCCACTCCCCACCTTCACCCCGTAACCTTGCACATCTTTCCATTTCAGGTAACTACCTAATAGCCTTGATTGAACCTGCCTTCACTGCACTCTGGCAGTGCATTCCAGATCCTAACCACTCGTTGCTTGAAAAAGTGTTTCCTCCTGTTGCCATTGCTTCTTGTGCTAATTACTTCTGTCCAAATCTGTGCTCTCTTGTTCTAGATCCTTTCATGAGTGGGAACATTTTCTCTCTATCTACTCTGTCCAGACCCTCATGATCTTGAATAATTCTATTAAATCTCCTCTCAGCCTTCGCTTTTCCAAGGAGAATCTAACCATATCCCTTTGACGTTCAATGGCATTACCATCGCTGAATTCTCCACTAACATCATCCTGGGGGCTACCATTGACCAGAAACTGAACTGGACCAGCTACACACATACTGTGGCCACAAGAGCAGGTCAGAGACTGGGAACTCTGCAGTGAGTAACTCATCTCCTGACTCCCCAAAGCCTGTCCACAAGGCACAAGTCAGGAGTGTGATGGAATACTCTCCACCTACCTGGATGGTGCAGCTCCAACAACACTCAAGAAGCTCGACACCATCCAGGACAAAGCAGCCCACTTGATTGGCACACCATCTACAAACAGTCACTCCCTCCACCACTGACGCACAGTGGCAGCAGTGTGTACCATCTACAAGATGCACTGCAGCAATGCACCAAGGCTCCTGAGACAGCACCTTTCAAAGCCACTACCTTGCCACCTAGAAGGACGAGGGCAGCAGATGCATGGGAACACCATCACCTGTGTGTTCCCCTCCAAGTCACACACTATCCTGACTTGGAACTATATCGCCGTTCCTTCACAGTCGCTGGGTTAAAACCCTGGAACTCCCTTCCTGACAGCACTGTGTGTGTACCTACCTCACATGGACTGCAGCGATTCAAGCGGCTCACCACCACCTTCTCAAGGGCAATTAGGGATGGGCAATAGCCTGTGATGCCCACATCCCCCGAACAAATTAAAATAAAGAAAACAGTTTCATATTCTCCAATCTATCTTCATAAATGAATCTTCTGCACTTACTCCAATGCCTTTGCATCTTTTCCTAAATGTGGCGCCCTGAATTGGACGCAATATTCCTGCCGAGCTAGTGTCTTACACGAGTTCAACATAACCTCCTTGCTCTTGTACTTTCTGCCCCTATTAATAAAGCCCAGGATACTGGCCTAGCCAGTGACGCCCACCTCCCAGGAACGGATAAAAAAGGGCGGCACAGTGGCGCAGTGGTTAGCACCGCAGCCTCACAGCTCCAGTGACCCGGGTTCAATTCTGGGTACTGCCTGTGTGGAGTTTGCAAGTTCTCCCTGTGTCTGCGTGGGTTTCCTCCGGGTGCTCCGGTTTCCTCCCACATGCCAAAGACTTGCTGGTTGATAGGTTAATTGGCCATTATAAATTGCCCCTAGTATTGGTAGGGAAATATAGGGAGAGGTGGGGATGTGGTAGGAATATGGAATTAGTGTAGGATTCGTATAAATGGGTGGTTGATGGTCGGCACAGACTCGGTGGGCCGAAGGGCCTGTTTCAGTGCTGTATCTCTAAACTAAACGAAACTGTAAGCTTTATTAACCGCTCAACCTGTCCTGTCACCTTCAATGACTTATGCGCAAATACACCCAGGTCCCTCTGTTCCTGCACCCCCTTTAGAATTGTATCCTTTATCTTGTCTTGTTTCTCCATGTTCTTCCTACCAAAATGAACCACTTCACATTTCTCTCTATTGAACTTCATCTGCCACCTGTCTGCCCATTCCACCAACTTGTATATGTCCTTTTGAAGTTCTACACTCCCCTCCTCACAGTTCACAATGCTTTCAAGTTTCATATCATTTGCAAACTTTGAAATTGTGCCCTGTACACCAAGGTCTGGGTCATTAATATATATCAGGAAAAGCAAGGGTCCCAACACTGATCCCTGGGGAACTCCACTACAAACCTTCCTCCAGCCCAAAAAACATCCATTAACCACTACTCTTTGTTTCCTGTCACTCAGCCAATTTCGTATCCATGTTGCTACCGTCCCTTTTATTCCATGAGCTACAAGTTTGCTCACAAGTCTGTTGTGTGGCACTGTATCAAACGCCTTTTGAAAGTCCATGTACACCACATCAACAGCATTGCCCTCATCAACCCTCTCTGTTACCTCCTCAAAGAACTCCAAGTTAGTTAAACATTATTTTCCCTTAAGAAATCCATGCTGGTTTTCCTTAATTAACCGCATTAGTCCAAATGACTATTAGTTTTATTCCAATTTATTGTTTCTAGGAGTTTCCCCACCAAGTTAAACTGACTGGCCTGTAGTTGCTGGGCTTGTCTTTACACCCTTTTCGAGAGCAAGGGTGTAAAGTTTGCAATTCTCTAATCCTCTGGCAGCACCTCCAAGTTGAAGGAAGACTGAAAAATGATAGCCATTGCTTCCCTCAGTATCTCATCCAGTCCTGGAGCTTTATCAGCTTTAAGTGTAGACAGTACATCGAATACCACCTCCTTATCAATTTTAAACCCTTCCATTACATTAATTGCCTCCTGTTTTGCTGTGGCCTGGTTTGCTGCATCTTCCTTAATAAAGACAGATGCAAAGTATACATTCTTTTTTATTCGTTCCTGGGAGGTGGGGGTCACTGGCTAGGCCAGCATTTATTGCCCATCTATAATTACCCTTGAGAAGGTGGTGGTGAGCTGCCTTCTTGAATCGCTGCAGTCCAAGTGAGGTAGGTACACCCACAGTGCTGTTAGGAAGGGGGTTCCAGGATTTTGACCCAGCAACAGTGAAGGAACGGCGATATAGTTCCAAGTCATGATGGTGTGTGATTTGGAGGGGAATTTGCAGGTGGTGGTGTTCCCATGTATCTGCTGCCCTTGTCCTTCTAGTTGGTAGAGGTCGCGGGTTTGAAAGATGCTGTCGAAGGAGCCTTGTGCGTTGCTGCAGTGCATCTTGTAGATGGTACACACTGCTGCCACTGTACGTCGGTGGTGGAGAGAGTGAATGTTTGTGGATGGGAAGCCAATCAAGCGAGCTGCATTGTCCTGGAGGGACAGGCAAGTGGAGAGTATTCCATCACGCTCCTGACTTGTGCCTTGTAGATGGTGGACAGGCTTTGGGGAGTCAGGAGGTGAGTTATTCGCCGCAGGATTCCCAGCCTCTGACCTGCTCTTGTAGACACGGTATTTATATGGCTACTTCAGTTCAGTTTCTGGTCAATGGTAGCCCCTAGGATGTTGATAGTGTGGGATCCAGCGATCGTAATGCCATTGAATGTCAAGAGCAGATGGTTAGATTCTCTCTTGTTGGAGATGGTTATTGTCTGGCACTTGTGTGGTGTGAATATTACTTGCCACTGATCAGCCCAAGTCTGGATATTGTCCAGGTCTTGCTGCATTTCTACATGGACTGCTTCATAGAAACACAGAAAATAGGCTGATCGTCCAACTCAGTAACCTGTTCCCGCTTTTGCCCCAAACCCTTTGATCCCTTTAGACCCAAGAGCTATATCTAACTCCTTCTTGAAAACAAACAATGTTTTGGCCTCAACTGCTTTCTGTGGTCGTGAATTCCACAGGCTCACCACTCTCTGGGTGAAGAGATTTCTCCTCATCTCAGTCCTGAAAGGTTTACTCCGTATCCTTAGACGATGACCTCTGGTTCTGGACTCCCCCACCATCGGGAACATCCTTCCTGCATCTACCCTGTCAAGTCCTGTTAGAATTTTATAGGTTTCTATGAGATCCCCCCTCACTCTTCTGAACTCCAGCGAATATAATCCTAATCGACCCAATCTCTCCTCATGTGTCAGTCCCGCCATCGCAGGAATCAGTCTGGTAAACCTTCGCTGCACTCCCTCTATAGCAAGAACATCCTTCCTCAGATAAGGAGATCAAAACTGCACACAATATTTCAGTTGTGGCCTCTCTGTTTGCACTGGAGTGCTGACTTGGGTTGCATTAGAGTGGAAAGTGGAAGTTTTGTGACTGAGGGTAATTAAGGGTTAATTTTATCTTAAATCTAGTCTATCTTTTATTCAGCAGATTAACTTAACAGTTGCTGTTAGGTTTGGAGAAGGTGAGTTTTAAACCAGCTTTAAACAGGGTTCACTCAGGCTCTGCTTGCAGCTGCACCTTGTTCTTTAGAGAATTGGTTTAAACCAGTTTTCAGGGGCTAGACTCAGTCAGTATAAAAGTGGGCCATCTTACAGTGCTGACCTTGTTTGCACTGAAGTGCTGACTTGGGTTGCATTAGAGTGCTAAAGTGGAAGTTTTGTGACTGAGAAAGTTCGGTGAGGAGGGAGCGAGGAGCTCCTTTCATTTCCTACCTGTCCTCAGAGTGAGGGGAGCCGAGAGTTTCCAAACAGCACAGCTGACTGGTGAGTCAGTCCTGGTGGGTATTTTTCAAACTGGATTGAATTGTAAGTCATTGTTTCAGCAAGACAATAGTTTCTTTTAAATTATAATAGTCTTCTAAAGTTGGGTTTAGTCAAGGCAGGAGAGCTTAAAGCCGTGGTTTGCTCCTCTTGCTGCATGTGGGAATCCGGGAACATTTCCAGTTACCAGGACCAGCATGTGTGCAGGAAGTGTGTCCAGCTGCAGCTCCTGGAAGCTCGGGTTTCAGAGCTGGAACGGCGGCTGGAAACACTGTGGAGCATCCGCGAGTCTGAGAGCATTGTGGATAGCACATATAGAGAGGTGGTCACACTGCAGCTGAAGGGACTTGAGGAAGGCAGGGAATGGGTGACCACCAGGCAGTCCAAGAGAATCAGGCAGGTAGTTCAGGAGTCCCCTGGGGTCCAGTGGCGTACCACAGGGATATGTGCTGGGTCCCCTATTGTTTGTCATGTATATAAACGACATAGATGACTATGTGAGGGGTAGGATCAGTTAGTTCGCTGATGACAAAGTTTGGCCGAGTGGATAACAGTGCGGTGGAGTGTCTTAGGTTACAGGAAGGTATAGATGGGATGGTCAAATGGGCAGAAAAGTGGCAGATGGAATTTAACCCTGAAAAATGTGAGGTGGTGCACTTTGGAAGGAGTAATGTGACACGGAATTATTCAATGAATGGCCTGACACTGGGATGTTCCGAGGAACAAAGGGACCTTGGCGTGTTTGTCCATAGATCTCTGAAGGCAGAAGGGCAGGTTAATAGGACGGTGAAAAAGGCACATGGGACACTTGCCTTTGTCAATCGAGGCATAGATTACAAAAGCAGGGAGGTCATGTTGGAGTTGTACAGAACTTTGGTAAGGCCACAGCTGGAGTACTGTGTGCAATTCTGGTCACCACATCATAAAAAGGATGTGATTGCATTGGAGGGGGTGCAGAGGCGATTCACCAGGATGTTGCCTGGGATGGAACATATAAGCTATGAAGAGAGGTTGGCTAGGCTTGGGTTGTTTTCGCTGGAGCAGAGAAGACTGAGGGGTGACCTGATCGAGGTGTACAAGATTATGAGGGGCATGGACAGGGTGGATCGGGAGCAGCTGTTCCCCTTTGTTGAAGGGTCAGTTACGAGGGGTCACAAGTTTAAGGTGAGGGGCAGGAGGTTTAAGGGGGATTTGAGGAAGAACTTTTTTACCCAGAGGGTGGTGACGGTCTGGAATGCCTTGCCTGGGAGGGTGGTAGAGGCGGGTTGCCTCACATCCTTTAAAAAGTACCTGGATGTGCACTTGGCACGTCATAACATTCAAGGCTATGGGCCAAGTGCTGGCAAATGGGATTAGGTAGACAGATCAGGTGTCTTTAATGCATCGGTGCAGACTCGATGGGCCGAAGGGCCTCTTCTGCACTGTATTTTTTTTTAGAGATACAGCACTGAAACAGGCCCTTCGGCCCACTGAGTCTGTGCCGACCATCAACCACCCATTTATACTAATCCTACACTAATCCCATATTCCTACCACATCCCCACCTGTCCCTATATTTCCCTACCACCTACCTATACTAGGGTCAATTTATAATGGCCAATTTACCTACCAACCTGCAAGTCTTTTGGCTTGTGGGAGGAAACCGGAGCACCCGGAGAAAATCCACGCAGATACAGGGAGAACTTGCAAACTCCACACAGGCAGTACCCAGAATTGAACCTGGGTCGCTGGAGCTGTGAGGCTGCGGTGTTAACCACTGTGCCGCCCTGATTCTGTGATTCACCAAGACCCTGTATAATTGCAGCAAGACATCTCTGCTCCTGTACTGAAATGCTCTTGCTATGAAGGCCAACATACCATTATCCTTTTTTTTCCCCCTGATTGCCATTGACTCCAGTTTTGCTAGGGCTCCTTGATGCCATACTCGGTCAAATGCTGCCTTGATGTCAAGGGCAGTCACTCTCACCGCACCTCTTGAGTTCAGCTTTTTTGTCCATGTTTGAACCAAGGCTGTGACGAGGTCTGGACCTGAGTGGCCCTGACGGAACCCAAACTGAGCGTCATTGAGCACGATATTGCTCAGCAAGTGCCGCGATAGCACTATCGACGACACCTTCCATCACTTTACTGATGATTGAAAGTAGACTGATGAGGCGGTAATTGGCTGGGTTGGACTTGTCCTGCTTTTTGTCTACAGGACACAGCTGGGCAATTTTCCATTTTGCCGGGTAGAAGTTTTGTAGCGATACTGGAATAGTTTGGCAAGTTCTGGAGTGCAGGTCTTCAGTACTAATGCCGGAATATTGTCAGGACCCATAGTCTTTGCAGTATCCAGTGCTTTCAGTCGTTTCTTGATATCCCGCAGAGTGAATCGAATTGGCTGAAGTCTGGTATCTGTGATGCTGGGGACTTCAAGAGAAGGCCGAGATGGATCATCAGCTCGGCACTTCTGGCTGTAGATTGTTGCAAATGCTTCAGCCTTATCTTTTGTACTGATGTGCTGGGCACCCCGTTCATTGTGGATGGGGATATTTGTGGAGCCACCTCCTCCTGTTAGTTGTTTAATAGGCCATGATGATTCACGGCTGGATGTGGCAGGACTGCACAGCTTAGATCTGATCCGTTGGTTATGGGATCGCTTAGCTCTGTCTATCACATGCTGCTTACACTGTTCAGCATGCAAGTTGTCCTGGGTTGTACCTTCACCAGGTTGACACCTCATTTTGAGGTATGCCTGGTGCTGCTCCTGGCATGCCCTCCTGCACTCTTCATTGAACCAGGGTTGGTCTCCTGGCTTGATGGTAATGGTAGAGTGGGGGATATGCCGGGCCATGAGGTTACAGATTGCGGTTGAGTACAATTCTGCTGCTGCTGATGGCCCACAGCGCCTCATGGATGCCCAGTTTTGCATTGCTAGATCTGTTCTAAATCTATCCCACTTAGCACAGTGCTAGTGCCACACAAAACGATGGAGGGTATCCTCAATGTGATTGACTTTGTCTCCACAAGGACTTTGTCTCCACAAGGACGGTGTGGTGGTCACTCCTACCAGTACAGTCATGGACAGAAGCATCTGCGCAGGCAGATTGGTGAGGACAAGGTGAAGTAGGTTTTTCCATGTTGGTTCCCTCACCACCTGCCGCAGACCCAGTCTAGCAGCTATGTCCTTTACGACTCGGCCAGCTCAGTCAGTAGTAGTGCTTACGAGGCACTCTTGGTGATGGACATTGAAGTCTCCCACCCAGAGTGCAGTCTGCGCCCTTGCCACCCTCTGTGCTTCCTCCAAGTGGTGTTCAACATGGTGTTCATCAGCTGAGGGAGGGCGGTAGGTGGTAATCAGCTGGAGGTTCCCTTGCCCATGTTTGACCTGATGCCATGAGACGTCATGGGGTCCAGAGTCAATGTTGAAGACTCCCAGGGCAACTCCCTCCCGACTGTATACCACTGTACTGCAACCTCTGCTGGGTCTGTCCTGCTGGTGGGACAGGACATACCCAGGGATAGCCATGCTGGGACATTGTCTGTAAGGTATAAGAACAAAGAACAAAGAAAATTACAGCACAGAAACAGGCCCTTCGGCCCTCCAAGCCTACGCCGATCCAAATCCTCTATCTAAACCTGTCGCCTATTTTCTAATGGTCTGTATCTCTTTGCTTCCTGCCCGTTCATGTATCTGTCTAGATACTTCTGAAAAGAAGCTATCGTGCCCGCGTCTACCACCTCCACTGGCAATGCGTTCCAGGCACCCACCACCCTCTGCGTAAATAACTTTCCACGCATATCCCCCCTAAACTTTTCCCCTTTCACTTTGAACTCGTGTCCCCTAGTAATTGAATCCCCCACTCTGGGAAAAAGCTTCTTGCTGTCCACCCTGTCTATACCTCTCATGATTTTGTACACCTCAATCAGGTCCCGCCTCAACCTCCGTCTTTCTAATGAAAATAATCCTAATCTACTCAACCTCTCTTCATAGCTAGCGCCCTCCATACCAGGCAACATCCTGGTGAACCTCCTCTGCACCCTCTCCAAAGCATCCACATCCTTTTGGTAATGTGGCGACCAGAACTGCACGCAGTATTCCAAATGTGGCCGAACCAAAGTCCTATACAACTGTAACATGACCTGCCAACTCTTGTACTCAATACCCCGTCCGATGAAGGAAAGCATGCCGTATGCCTTCTTGACCACTCTATTGACCTGCGTTGCCACCTTCAGGGAACAATGGATCTGAACACCCAAATCTCTCTGTACATCAATTTTCCCCAGGACTTTTCCATTTACTGTATAGTTCACTCTTGAATTGGATCTTCCAAACTGCATCACCTCGCATTTGCCCTGATTGAACTCCATCTGCCACTTCTCTGCCCAACTCTCCAATCTATCTATATTCTGCTGTATTCTCTGACAGTCCCCTTCACTATCTGCGACTCCACCAATCTTAGTGTCGTCTGCAAACTTGCTAATCAGACCACCTATACTTTCCTCCAAATCATTTATGTATATCACAAACAACAGTGGTCCCAGCACGGATATCTGTGGAACACCACTGGTCACACGTCTCCATTTTGAGAAACTCCCTTCCACTGCTACTCTCTGTCTCCTGTTGCCCAGCCAGTTCTTTATCCATCTAGCTAGTACACCTTGGACCCCATGCGACTTCACTTTCTCCATCAGCCTACCATGGGGAACCTTATCAAACGCCTTACTGAAGTCCATGTATACGGCATCTACAGCCCTTCCCTCATCAATCAACTTTGTCACTTCCTCAAAGAATTCTATTAAGTTGGTAAGACATGACCTTCCCTGCACAAAACCATGTTGCCTATCACTGATAAGCCCATGATTCCATGAGTTTGACAATGTCCTGCTGTTTCTTGACTCGCCTGTGGGACAGCTCTCCCAACTTTGCTCTAAGCCCCCAGATGTTTGTCAGGAGGACTTCGTGGGTTGGATGTGGCTGGGTTTCCCATTGTCGTTTCCAGTGCCTCGGTCGATGTGGGGTGGTCCGTCCGGTTTCGTTCTGTTTTATTGCCTTCTTAGAGGTTAGTTACAACTGAGTGGCTTGCTGGGCCATTTCAGAGGGCATGTAAGATTTAACCACATTGCTGTGGATCTGGAGTCACATGACGGCCAGACCAGGTAAGGACGGCAGATTTCCTTCCCTAAAGGACGTTCGTGAACCAGATGGGTTTTTACAACAATCGACAATGGTTTCATGGCCATCGTTAGACTGGCTTTTTTTTGTCTGTCATAAGCAAACTTTTTCTTGTTCATCTTTCTCTGCTATTACAGAGACTTGGTTGAGGGAAGGGCAGGAGTGGCAGCTCAATGTAACAGGCTTTAGAAGCTTCAGGCGGGATAGAGGGGGATGGAAAAGGGGTGGAGGAGTTGCATTTACTGGTTAAGGAGAATATCACAGCTGTACTGCGGGAGGACACCTCAGAGAGGTCATGCAGCGAGGCAATATGGGTGGAGCTCAGGAATAGGAAGGGTGCAGTCACGATGTTGGGGGTTTACTACAGGCCTCCCAACAGCCAGCGGGAGGTAGAGGACCAGATATGTAGACAGATTTTGGAAAGATGTAAAGGTAACAGGGTTGTAGTGGTGGATGATTTTAACTTCCCCAATATTGACTGGGACTCACTTAGTGCTAGGGGCTTGGATGGGGCAGAATTTGTGAGGAGCATCCAGGAGGGCGGCACAGTGGTGCAGTGGTTAGCACCGCAGCCTCACAGCTCCAGGGACCCGGGTTCAATTCTGGGTACTGCCTGTGTGGAGTTTGCAAGTTCTCCCTGTGTCTGCGTGGGTTTCCTCCGGGTGCTCCGGTTTCCTCCCACAAGCCAAAGACTTGCAGGTTGATAGGTTAATTGGCCATTATAAATTGCCCCTCGTATAGGTAGGTGGTAGGGAAATATAGGGACAGGTGGGGATGTGGTAGGAATGTGGGATTAGTGTCGGATTAGTATAAATGGGTGGTTGATGGTCGGCACAGACTCGGTGGGCCGAAGGGCCTGTTTCAGTGCTGTATCTCTAAACTAAACTAAACTGAGGGCTTCTTGAAACAGTATGTAGATAGTCCATCTAGGGATGGGGCCGTACTGGACCTGGTATTGGGGAATGAGCCCGGCCAGGTGGTCGAAGTTTCAGTGGGGGAGCATTTCGGGATCAGTGACCATAATTCCATAAGTTTTAAGGTACTTGTGGATAAGGATGAGTAGTCCTCGGGTGAAGGTGCTAAATTGGGGGAAGGCTAATTATAACAATATTAGGCAGGAACTGAAGAATTTAGATTGGGGGCGGCTGTTTGAGGGGAAATCAACATCTGACATGTGGGAGTCTTTCAAATGTCAGCTGATTAGAATCCAGGACCAGCATGTTCCTGTGAGGAAGAAAGACAAGTTTGGCAAGTTTCGGGAAGCTTGGATAACACGGGATATTGTGAGCCCAGTCAAAAACAAAAAGGAAGCATTTGTAAGGGCTGGAAGGCTAGGAACAGATGAAGCACTTGAGGAATATAAAGACAGTAGGAAGGAACTTAAGCAAGGAGTTAGGAGAGCTAAAAGGGGTCATGAAAGGTCATTGGCAAACAGAATTAAGGAAAATCCCAAGGCTTTTTATACATATATAAAGAGCAAGAGGGTAACCAGGGAAAGGGTTGGCCCACTCAAGGACAGAGATGGGAATCTATGTGTGGAGCCAGAGGAAGTGGGTGAGGTGCTAAATGAGTACTTTGCATCAGTATTCACCAAGGAGAAGGACTTGGTGGATGATGAGCCTAGGGGAGGGAGTGCAGATAGTCTCAGTCATCTCATTATCAAAAAGGAGGAGGTGTTGGGTGTCTTGCAAAGCATTAAAGTAGATAAGTCCCCAGGGCCTGATGGGATCTACCCTAGAATACTGAAGGGGGCAAGGGAGGAAATTGCTGTTGCCTTGACAGAAATCTTTGCATCCTCATTGGCTACAGGTGAGGTCCCAGAGGACTGGAGAATAGCCAATGTTGTTCCTTTGTTTAAGAAGGGTGGTAAGGATAATCCAGGAAATTATAGGCCGGTGAGCCTTACGTCAATGGTAGGGAAACTATTAGAGAGGATTATTCGGGACAGGATTTACTCCCATTTGGAAAGAAACGAACTTATTAGTGAGAGGCAGCATGGTTTTGTGAAGGGGAGGTCGTGTCTTAGTAATTTGATTAAGTTTTTTGAGGAAGTGACGAAGATGATTGATGAGGGAAGGGCGGTGGATGTTGTCTATATGGACTTTAGTAAAGCCTTTGACAAGGTCCCGCATGGCAGACTGGTGCAAAAGGTGAAGTCGCACAGGATCAGAGGTGAGCTGGCAAGATGGATACAGAATTGGCTCAGTCACAGAAGACAGAGGGTAACAGTGGATGGGTGTTTTTCTGAATGGAGGGATGTGACTAGTGGTGTTCCGCAGGGATCAGTGCTGGGACCTTTGCTGTTTGTAGTATATATAAATGATTTGGAGGAAAATGTAGCTGGTCTGATTAGTAAGTTTGCGGACGACACAAAGGTTGGTGGAGTTGCGGATAGTGATGAGAATTGTCAGAGGATACAGCAGGATATTGATCGGTTGGAGACTTGGGTGGAGAAATGGCAGATGGAGTTTAATCCGGACAAATGTGAGGTAATGCATTTTGGAAGGTCTAATGCAGGTGGGAAGTATACAGTAAATGGCAGAACCCTTAGGAGTATTGACAGGCAGAGAGATCTGGGCGTACAGGTCCACAGGTCACTGAAAGTGGCAACGCAGGTGGATAAGGTAGTCAAGAAGGCATACGGCATGCTTGCCTTCATCGGTCGGGGCATAGAGTATAAAAATTGGCAAGTCATGCTGCAGCTGTTCAGAACTTTAGTTAGGCCACACTTAGAATATTGCGTGCAATTTTGGTCGCCACACTACCAGAAGGACGTGGAGGCTTTGGAGAGGGTACAGAAGAGGTTTACAGGATGTTGCCTGGTCTGCAGGGCATTAGCTATGAGGAGAGGTTGGATAAACTCAGATTGTTTTCACTGGAACGACGGAGGTGGAGGGGCGACATGATAGAGGTTTACAAAGTTATGAGCGGCATGGGCAGAGTGGATAGTCAGAAGCTTTTTCCCAGGGTGGAAGAGTCAGTTACTAGGGGACATAGGTTTAAGGTGCGAGGGGCAAAGTTTAGAGGGGATATGCGAGGCAAGTTTTTACACAGAGGATGGTGAGTGCCTGGAACTTGCTGCCAGGGGAGGTGGTGGAAGCAGATCCGATAGCGACATTTAAGAGACATCTTGACAACTACGTGAATAGGAAGGGAATAGAGGGATATGGGCCCCAGCAGGCTTGGAGGGCCGAATGGCCTGTTCCTGTGCTGTCCTGTTCTTTGTTCTTTATCTCTATCTCTTTTGTCATCCAGGGATCTCTGGATTTGTTTGCACTACCTTTCCCGTTGAGGAAACATACCTTGATTGTGCCTGAACTGTCTCCTCTTTAATTGTTCAGTTACTGTTTTTCCTGCCAACCTTTGATTCCAGCTTCATTCTTACCCCTTTGAAGTTGGCTTTCCCAGAATTAATTATTCTTACTCTAGCTTGTTCTTTGTCCTTTCCCATAGCGTACCGTACCCCAGTTTTATATAGCGACAGTCCTGTACCCCATAGCAGCGTTGTATCTTGTATCGATATATAGAGCAGTGAGTAATATTGGGATTTGTCAGCACTTTACGTTTTGAGATTGAAGAAGTCTTGGTCCGGCCTGCTGGTCTTCTGCGAGCAGATTCCTGGCAGCACATGCCTGAGCTTGTGTCCAGTTTGACTCCTCTCCCCTTCCCTCCCCACCTTTTTCTCTCTCTGGTCATTAACCATTGTTGTGTTTTGTTTGCAGACTCCGCACTCAAGCAGTAGCAAAATGAGTGGTGAGACGGGCGCTGGGAAGCCCCTGAAGGTGGGATCACGTGTGGAAGTGATCGGGAAGGGGCACCGTGGCACTGTTGCATATGTGGGTGCCACTATGTTTGCCTCTGGGAAGTGGGTTGGAGTGATTCTGGATGACGCCAAGGGCAAAAATGATGGTACAGTTCAAGGCAAGCGGTACTTCACCTGCGAGGACAGTCATGGCATCTTTGTACGGCAATCGCAGGTACTGGGTTTCTTGGTCCTGGGCTGGGCGCAGGTTGGGGTCGCTGGGGTAACTCGGTGTGGGGACTAGGGATGAAGTTAAGGGGGTTGAGCTTTGGAGGTTGGGCCGGTTTGAGTGGGAGGGGACATGCTTGGAGTGGGTGGGTGGGTTCTTGTTGTTTGTGGAGTTCTGATTGGGGTGGCCTGATGTTTGGGGAGTTGGGTTGGTGGGTGGGGTGACTTCCTGCTTGGGGGGAAATCTCTGGGCGGTCTTGGTGATGGGGAGTTGGGTTTGGGGAAGGTGTGGTGTTTGGACGAGTGGTTAGAATTTGCGCACAGGGTGGTTCGATTTGCAACATGGAGGTGAGGTACCATGAGTAATGTTTCTGCTTATTCTCTTTCAGATTCAGATTGTAGATGATGCTGACACCACTTCCCCTGAAACCCCTCAGGAACCGTCTTCCTCAAAGGTTCCCAAACGAGGTAGGAGACCCTGTCTCTTGGGGAAGGACAGGTTTATTATTTTCTGTGGTTAAATATGCTGTCAACCATCAACGTCTAGCTCCATGGATCAGCTGATGAGCTGAGGGATCAGAGGAGATCCAAGAGCTGTGGACTGAACATGCATGGAGACACAGAAATTGGAGGGAGCTGGCGATGATTGGTGGGGAGAGATTCATTTGGGTCTGAAAACATAGACATTACAATAGAGAAACAGGCATTTGGGGTGATCCAGTCTGTCAGGATTTACCCTCCACTTGGGCAAAAAGTCGAAGTTACATTTGCCTACCTTGACCTCATTCCCTGCTCCTTCAATCCTCCAATCTAATCTGCAAATGTTGAATTCAGTTCATTCTCCACCACGAACCCTGGAAGTGAATCCCACTGCTCCTAGTTTCTCGAGATTTAGTTTATTCTTTCATGGGATGTGGGTGTTGCTGGCACGGTCAGCATTTATTGCCCATCCCTAATTGCCCTTGAGAATGTGGTGGTGAGCTGCCTCCTTGCACCACTGCAGTCTGTGTGGTGTAGGTACACCCACAATGTGGTTAGGAAAGGAGTTCCAGGATTTTGACCCAGCGACAGTGAAGAAACTGCAATGTCGAAACAGAGAGAGAGAGAGAGAGCAAACAGCAGAAAGTTTAAAAGAAGAGCAGCAGAGAGCGAGAGAGACCAACCAGTAGGAAGTTTAACAGCAGCGACAGAGAGAGAGACCAGCGAGGGGTTTAACAGAGCAGCGACAGGGAGAGCGAGACCAGCGAGGAGTTTAACAGAGCAGCGACAGAGAGAGCGAGACCAGCGAGGAGTTTAACAGAGCAGCGACAGGGAGAGCGAGACCAGCGAGGAGTTTAACAGAGCAGCGACAGAGAGAGAAGGACCTGCGAGGAGTTTAACAGAGCAGTGACAGGGATACCGAGACCAGCGAGGAGTTTAACAGAGCAGCGACAGAGAGAGCGAGACCAGCGAAGAGTTTAACAGAGCAGCGACAGGGAGAGCGAGACCAACGAGGAGTTTAACAGAGCAGCGACAGAGAGAGCGAGACCTGCGAGGAGTTTAACAGAGCAGTGACAGGGATACCGAGACCAGCGAGGAGTTTAACAGAGCAGCGACAGAGAGAGCGAGACCAGCGAGGAGTTTAACAGAGCAGCGACAGGGAGAGCGAGACCAGCGATGAGTTTAACAGAGCAGCGACAGGGAGACCGAGACCAGCGAGGAGTTTAACAGAGCAGCGACAGAGAAAGACCAGTGCGAAGTTTAACAGAGCAGCGACAGAGAGAGCGAGACCAGCGTGAAGTTTTAACAAAGCAGCGACAGAGAGAGCGAGACCAGCGCGAAGTTTAACAGAGCAGCGACAGGGAAAGCGAGACCAGTGAGGAGTTTAACAGAGCAGCGACAGAGGGAGCGAGACCAGCGAGGAGTTTAACAGAGCAGCGACAGGGAGAGCGAGACCAGCGAGGAGTTTAACAGAGCACTGACAAAGAGAGCGACACCAGCGAGGAGTTCAACAGAGCAGCGACAGAGAAAGACCAGCGAGGAGTGCAACAGAGCAGCGACAGAGAGAGCGAGACCAGCGAGGAGTTTAACAGAGCTGCGACAGGGAGAGCGAGACCAGCAAGGGGTTTAACAGAGCAGCGACAGGGAGAGCGAGACCAGTGGCGAGTTTAACAGAGCAGCGACAGAGAGAGCAAGACCAGCGAGGAGTTTAACAGAGCAGCGACAGAGAAAGACCAGCGAGGAGTTTAACAGAGCAGCGACAGAGAGAGCGAGACCAGCGTGAAGCTTAACAGAGCAGCGACAGAGAGAGCGAGACCAGCGCGAAGTTTAACAGAGCAGCGACAGGGAAAGCGAGACCTGCGAGGAGTTCAACAGAGCAGCGACAGGGAGAGCGACACCAGCGTGAAGTTTAACAGAGCAGCAACAGAGAGAGCAAGACCAGCGAGGAGTTTAACAGAGCAGCGACAGAGAGAGCGAGACCAGCGAGGAGTTTAACAGAGCAGCGACAGGGAAAGCGAGACCTGCGAGGAGTTTAACAGAGCAGCGACAGGGAGAGCGACACCAGCGTGAAGTTTAACAGAGCAGCGACAGAGAGCGAGACCAGCAAGGAGTTTAACAGAGCAGCGACAGAGAGAGCGAGTCCAGCGAGGAGTTTAACAGAGCAGCGACAGAGAGCGAGACCAGCAAGGAGTTTAACAGAGCAGCGACAGAGATAGCGAGACCAGCGAGGAGTTTAACAGAACAGCGACAGAGAGACCGAGACCAGCGAGGAATTTAACAGAGCAGCGACAGAGAGACCGAGACCAGCGAGGAGTTTAACAGAGCAGCGACAGAGAGACCGAGACCAGCGAGGAGTTTAACAGAGCAGCGACAGAGAGAGTGAGACCAGCGAGGAGTTTAACAGAGCAGCGACAGAGAGACCGAGACCAGCGAGGAGTTTAACAGAGCAGCGACAGGGAAACCGTGACCAGCGGGGAGTTTAACAGAGCAGCGACAGAGATAGCGAGACCAGCGAGGAGTTTAACAGAGCAGCGACAGAGAGAGCGAGACCTGCGAGGAGTTTAACAGAGCAGCGACAGGGAGAGCGAGACCAGCGAGGAGTTTAACAGAGCAGCGACAGGGAGACCGTGACCAGCGGGGAGTTTAACAGAGCGGTGACAGAGAGAGCGAGACCAGCGCGAAGTTTAACAGAGCAGCGACAGGGAAAGCGAGACCAGCTAGGAGTTCAACAGAGCAGCGACAGAGAGAGTGAGAGCAGCGCGAAGTTTAGCAGAGCAGCGACAGAGAGAGCGAGACCAGCGAGGAGTTTAACAGAGCAGCGACAGAGAGAGCGAGACCAGCGAGGAGTTTAACAGAGCAGCGACAGAGAGAGCGAGACCAGTGAGGAGTTTAACAGAGCAGCGACAGGGAGAGCGAGACCAGCGAGGAGTTTAACAGAGCACTGACAAAGAGCGCGAGACCAGCGAGGAGTTCAACAGAGCAGCGACAGAGAAAGAGTAGCGAGGAGTTTAACAGAGCAGCGACAGAGAGAGCGAGACCAACGAGGAGTTTAACAGAGCAGCGACAGAGAGAGCGAGACCAGCGAGCAGTTCAACAGAGCATCAACAGAGAGAGCGAGACCAGCATGAAGTTTAACAGAGCAGCGACAGGGAGAGCGAGACCAGCGCGAAGTTTAACAGAGCTGCGACAGAGAGAGCGAGACCAGCGAGGAGTTTAACAGAGCAGCGACAGAGAAAGACTAGCGAGGAGTTTAACAGAGCAGCGACAGAGAGCGAGACCAGCGAGGAGTTTAACAGAGCAGCGACAGAGAGAGCGAGAAATGCGAGGAGTTTCACAGAGCAGCGACAGAGAGAGCGAGACCAGCGAGGAGTTTAACAGAGCATCGACAGAGAAAGACCAGTGAAAAGTGCAACAGAGCAGCGACAGAGAGAGCGAGACCAGCGAGGAGTTTAACAGAGCAGCGACAGGGAGAGCGAGACCAGCAATGGGTTTAACAGAGCAGCGACAGGGAGAGCGAGACCAGCGGCGAGTTTAACAGAGCAGCGACAGAGAGAGCGAGACCAGCGAGGAGTTTAACAGAGCAGCGACAGAGAAAGACCAGCGAGGAGTTTAACAGAGCAGCGACAGAGAGAGCGAGACCAGCGTGAAGCTCAACAGAGCAGCGACAGAGAGAGCGAGACCAGCGTGAAGCTCAACAGAGCAGCGACAGAGAGAGCGAGACCAGCGTGAAGCTTAACAGAGCAGCGACAGAGAGAGCGAGACCAGCGAGGAGTTTAACAGAGCAGCGACAGGGAAAGCGAGAACTGCGAGGAGTTTAACAGAGCAGCGACAGGGAGAGCGACATCAGCGTGAAGTTTAACAGAGCAGCAACAGAGAGAGCGAGACCAGCCAGGAGTTTAACAGAGCAGCGACAGAGAGCGAGACCAGCGAGGAGTTTAACAGAGCAGCGACAGAGAGCGAGACCAGCAAAGATTTTAACAGAGCAGCGACAGAGAGAGCGAGACCAGAAGGAGTTTAACAGAGCAGCGACAGAGAGAGCGAGACCAGCGAGGAGTTTAACAGAGCAGCGACAGAGGGAGCGAGACCAGCGAGGAGTTTAACAGAGCAGCGACAGGGAGAGCGAGACCAGCGAGGAGTTTAACAGAGCACTGACAAAGAGAGCGACACCAGCGAGGAGTTCAACAGAGCAGCGACAGAGAAAGACCAGCGAGGAGTGCAACAGAGCAGCGACAGAGAGAGCGAGACCAGCGAGGAGTTTAACAGAGCTGCGACAGGGAGAGCGAGACCAGCAAGGGGTTTAACAGAGCAGCGACAGGGAGAGCGAGACCAGTGGCGAGTTTAACAGAGCAGCGACAGAGAGAGCAAGACCAGCGAGGAGTTTAACAGAGCAGCGACAGAGAAAGACCAGCGAGGAGTTTAACAGAGCAGCGACAGAGAGTGCGAGACCAGCGTGAAGCTTAACAGAGCAGCGACAGAGAGAGCGAGACCAGCGCGAAGTTTAACAGAGCAGCGACAGGGAAAGCGAGACCTGCGAGGAGTTTAACAGAGCAGCGACAGGGAGAGCGACACCAGCGTGAAGTTTAACAGAGCAGCAACAGAGAGAGCGAGACCAGCGAGGAGTTTAACAGAGCAGCGACAGAGAGAGCGAGACCAGCGAGGAGTTTAACAGAGCAGCGACAGGGAAAGCGAGACCTGCGAGGAGTTTAACAGAGCAGCGACAGGGAGAGCGAGACCAGCAAGGAGTTTAACAGAGCAGCGACAGAGAGAGCGAGTCCAGCGAGGAGTTTAACAGAGCAGCGACAGAGAGCGAGACCAGCAAGGAGTTTAACAGAGCAGCGACAGAGATAGCGAGACCAGCGAGGAGTTTAACAGAACAGCGACAGAGAGACCGAGACCAGCGAGGAATTTAACAGAGCAGCGACAGAGAGACCGAGACCAGCGAGGAGTTTAACAGAGCAGCGACAGAGAGACCGAGACCAGCGAGGAGTTTAACAGAGCAGCGACAGAGAGAGTGAGACCAGCGAGGAGTTTAACAGAGCAGCGACAGAGAGACCGAGACCAGCGAGGAGTTTAACAGAGCAGCGACAGGGAAACCGTGACCAGCGGGGAGTTTAACAGAGCAGCGACAGAGATAGCGAGACCAGCGAGGAGTTTAACAGAGCAGCGACAGAGAGAGCGAGACCTGCGAGGAGTTTAACAGAGCAGCGACAGGGAGAGCGAGACCAGCGAGGAGTTTAACAGAGCAGCGACAGGGAGACCGTGACCAGCGGGGAGTTTAACAGAGCAGTGACAGAGAGAGCGAGACCAGCGCGAAGTTTAACAGAGCAGCGACAGGGAAAGCGAGACCAGCGAGGAGTTCAACAGAGCAGCGACAGAGAGAGTGAGAGCAGCGCGAAGTTTAACAGAGCAGCGACAGAGAGAGCGAGACCAGCGAGGAGTTTAACAGAGCAGCGACAGAGAGAGCGAGACCAGCGAGGAGTTTAACAGAGCAGCGACAGAGAGAGCGAGACCAGTGAGGAGTTTAACAGAGCAGCGACAGGGAGAGCGAGACCAGCGAGGAGTTTAACAGAGCACTGACAAAGAGCGCGAGACCAGCGAGGAGTTCAACAGAGCAGCGACAGAGAAAGATTAGCGAGGAGTTTAACAGAGCAGCGACAGAGAGAGCGAGACCAACGAGGAGTTTAACAGAGCAGCGACAGAGAGAGCGAGACCAGCGAGCAGTTCAACAGAGCATCGACAGAGAGAGCGAGACCAGCATGAAGTTTAACAGAGCAGCGACAGGGAGAGCGAGACCAGCGCGAAGTTTAACAGAGCTGCGACAGAGAGAGCGAGACCAGCGAGGAGTTTAACAGAGCAGCGACAGAGAAAGACTACCGAGGAGTTTAACAGAGCAGCGACAGAGAGCGAG
Organism: Heterodontus francisci; assembly: GCF_036365525.1. Lineage (NCBI taxonomy): Eukaryota > Metazoa > Chordata > Chondrichthyes > Heterodontiformes > Heterodontidae > Heterodontus > Heterodontus francisci. The sequence continues at coordinate 1,113,936 of NW_027141172.1, read as the reverse complement.
ACCAGCGAGGAGTTTAACAGAGCAGCGACAGAGAGAGCGAGAAATGCGAGGAGTTTCACAGAGCAGCGACAGAGAGAGCGAGACCAGCGAGGAGTTTAACAGAGCATCGACAGAGAAAGACCAGTGAAAAGTGCAACAGAGCAGCGACAGAGAGAGCGAGACCAGCGAGGAGTTTAACAGAGCAGCGACAGGGAGAGCGAGACCAGCAATGGGTTTAACAGAGCAGCGACAGAGAGAGCGAGACCAGCGAGGAGTTTAACAGAGCAGCGACAGAGAAAGACCAGCGAGGAGTTTAACAGAGCAGCGACAGAGAGAGCGAGACCAGCGTGAAGCTCAACAGAGCAGCGACAGAGAGAGCGAGACCAGCGTGAAGCTCAACAGAGCAGCGACAGAGAGAGCGAGACCAGCGAGGAGTTTAACAGAGCAGCGACAGGGAAAGCGAGAACTGCGAGGAGTTTAACAGAGCAGCGACAGGGAGAGCGACATCAGCGTGAAGTTTAACAGAGCAGCAACAGAGAGAGCGAGACCAGCCAGGAGTTTAACAGAGCAGCGACAGAGAGCGAGACCAGCGAGGAGTTTAACAGAGCAGCGACAGAGAGCGAGACCAGCAAAGATTTTAACAGAGCAGCGACAGAGAGAGCGAGACCAGCGAGGAGTTTAACAGAGCAGCGACAGAGAGAGCGAGACCAGCGAGGAGTTTAACAGAGCAGCGACAGAGATAGCGAGACCAGCGAGGAGTTTAACAGAACAGCGACAGAGAGACCGAGAACAGCGACAGAGAGACCGAGCCCAGCAAGGAGTTTAACAGAGCAGCGACAGAGACCGAGACCAGCGAGGAGTTTAACAGAGCAGCGACAGAGAGAGCGAGACCAGCGAGGAGTTTAACAGAGCAGCGACAGGGAGAGCGAGACCAGCGAGGAGTTTAACAGAGCAGCGACAGAGAGCGAGACCTGTGAGGAGTTTAACAGAGCAGCGACAGAGAGAGCGAGACCAGCGAGGAGTTTAACAGAGCAGCGACAGAGAGCGAGACCAGTGGGGAGTTTCACAGAGCAGCGACAGAGAGAGCGAGACCAGCGAGTAGTTTAACAGAGCAGCGACAGGGAGACCGAGACCAGCGAGGGGTTTAACAGAGCAGCGACAGGGAGACTGAGACCAGCGAGGAGTTTAACAGAGCAGCGACAGGGAGTGCAAGACCAGCGAGGAGTTTAACAGAGCAGCGACAGAGAGACCGAGACCAGCGAGGAGTTTAACAGAGCAGCGACAGAGGGAGCGAGACCAGCGAGGAGTTTAACAGAGCAGCGACAGGGAGAGCGAGACCAGCGAGGAGTTTAACAGAGCACTGACAAAGAGAGCGACACCAGCGAGGAGTTCAACAGAGCAGCGACAGAGAGAGCGAGACCAGTGAGGAGTTTAACAGAGCTGCGACAGGGAGAGCGAGACCAGCAAGGGATTTAACAGAGCAGCGACAGGGAGAGCGAGACCAGCGGCGAGTTTAACAGAGCAGCGACAGAGAGAGCGAGACCAGCGAGGAGTTTATCAGAGCAGCGACAGAGAGAGCGAGACCTGCGAGGAGTTTAACAGAGCAGCGACAGAGAGAGCGAGACCAGCGAGGAGTTTAACAGAGCAGCGACAGAGAGCGAGACCAGCAAAGAGTTTAACAGAGCAGCGAGAGAGAGAGCGAGACCAGCGAGGAGTTTAACAGAGCAGCGACAGAGAGCGAGACCAGCAAGGAGTTTAACAGAGCAGCGACAGAGAGAGCGAGACCAGCGAGGAGTTTAACAGAGCAGCGACAGAGATAGCGAGACCAGCGAGGAGTTTAACAGAACAGCGACAGAGAGACCGAGAACAGCGACAGAGAGACCGAGCCCAGCGAGGAGTTTAACAGAGCAGCGACAGGGAGAGCGAGACCAGCGAGGAGTTTAACAGAACAGCGACAGAGAGCGAGACCTGTGAGGAGTTTAACAGAGCAGCGACAGAGAGAGCGAGACCAGCGAGGAGTTTAACAGAGCAGCGACAGAGAGCGAGACCAGTGGGGAGTTTCACAGAGCAGCGACAGAGAGAGCGAGACCAGCGAGTAGTTTAACAGAGCAGCGACAGGGAGACCGAGACCAGCGAGGGGTTTAACAGAGCAGCGACAGGGAGACTGAGACCAGCAAGGAGTTTAACAGAGCAGCGACAGCGAGACTGAGACCAGCGAGGAGTTTAACAGAGCAGCGACAGGGAGTGCAAGACCAGCGAGGAGTTTAACAGTGCAGCGACAGAGAGACCGAGACCAGCGAGGAGTTTAACAAAGCAGCGACAGGGAGACCGAGACCAGCAAGGAGTTTAACAGAGCAGCGACAGGGAGAGCGACACCAGCGTGAAGTTTAACAGAGCAGCGACAGAGAGAGCGAGACCAGCGAGGAGTTTAGCAGAGCAGCGACAGAGGGAGCGAGACCAGCGAGGAGTTTAACAGAGCAGCGACAGGGAGAGCGAGACCAGCGAGGAGTTTAACAGAGCACTGACAAAGAGAGCGACACCAGCGAGGAGTTCAACAGAGCAGCGACAGAGAGAGCGAGACCAGTGAGGAGTTTAACAGAGCTGCGACAGGGAGAGCGAGACCAGCAAGGGATTTAACAGAGCAGCGACAGGGAGAGCGAGACCAGCGGCGAGTTTAACAGAGCAGCGACAGAGAGAGCGAGACCAGCAAGGAGTTTAACAGAGCAGCGACAGAGAAAGACCAGCGAGGAGTTTAACAGAGCAGCGACAGAGAGAGCGAGACCAGCGTGAAGCTTAACAGAGCAGCGACAGAGAGAGCGAGACCAGCGCGAAGTTTAACAGAGCAGCGACAGGGAAAGCGAGACCAGCGTGAAGTTTAACAGAGCAGCGACAGGGAAAGCGAGACCAGTGAGGAGTTCAACAGAGCAGCGACAGAGAGAGCGAGACCAGCGCGAAGTTTAACAGAGCTGCGACAGAGAGAGCGAGACCAGCGAGGAGTTTAACAGAGCAGCGACAGAGAAAGACTAGCGAGGAGTTTAACAGAGCAGCGACAGAGAGAGCGAGACCTGCGAGGAGTTTAACAGAGCAGCGACAGAGAGAGCGAGACCTGCGAGGAGTTTAACAGAGCAGCGACAGGGAGAGCGAGACCAGCGAGGAGTTTAACAGAGTAGCGACAGAGAGAGCGAGAACGACGCGAAGTTTAACAGAGCAGCGACAGTGAGAGCGAGACCAGCGAGGAGTTTAACAGAGTAGCGACAGAGAGACCGTGACCTGCGGGGAGTTTAACAGAGCAGCGACAGAGAGAGCGAGACCAGCGAGGAGTTTATCAGAGCAGCGACAGAGAGAGCGAGACCAGCGAGGAGTTTAACAGAGCAGCGACAGGGAGACCGTGACCAGTGGGGAGTTTAACAGAGCAGCGACAGAGAGAGCGAGACCAGCGCGAAATTTAACAGAGCAGCGACAGAGAGAGTGAGACCAGCGAGGAGTTTAACAGAGCAGCGACAGAGAGAGCGAGACCAGCGAGGAGTTTAACAGAGCAGCGACAGAGAGAGCGAGACCTGCGAGGAGTTTAACAGAGCAGCGACAGAGAGAGCGAGACCAGCGAGGAGTTTAACAGAGCAGCGACAGGGAGAGCGAGACCAGCGAGGAGTTTAACAGAGCAGCGACAGAGAGCGAGACCTGTGAGGAGTTTAACAGAGCAGCGACAGAGAGAGCGAGACCAGCGAGGAGTTTAACAGAGCAGCGACAGAGAGCGAGACCAGTGGGGAGTTTCACAGAGCAGCGAAAGAGAGAGCGAGACCAGCGAGTAGTTTAACAGAGCAGCGACAGGGAGACCGAGACCAGCGAGGGGTTTAACAGAGCAGCGACAGGGAGACTGAGACCAGCGAGGAGTTTAACAGAGCAGCGACAGGGAGTGCAAGACCAGCGAGGAGTTTAACAGAGCAGCGACAGAGACCGAGACCAGCGAGGAGTTTAACAGAGCAGCGACAGAGGGAGCGAGACCAGCGAGGAGTTTAACAGAGCAGCGACAGGGAGAGCGAGACCAGCGAGGAGTTTAACAGAGCACTGACAAAGAGAGCGACACCAGCGAGGAGTTCAACAGAGCAGCGACAGAGAGAGCGAGACCAGTGAGGAGTTTAACAGAGCTGCGACAGGGAGAGCGAGACCAGCAAGGGATTTAACAGAGCAGCGACAGGGAGAGCGAGACCAGCGGCGAGTTTAACAGAGCAGCGACAGAGAGAGCGAGACCAGCGAGGAGTTTATCAGAGCAGCGACAGAGAGAGCGAGACCTGCGAGGAGTTTAACAGAGCAGCAACAGAGAGAGCGAGACCAGCCAGGAGTTTAACAGAGCAGCGACAGAGAGCGAGACCAGCGAGGAGTTTAACAGAGCAGCGACAGAGAGAGCGAGACCAGCGATGAGTTTAACAGAGCAGCGACAGAGAGCGAGACCAGCAAGGAGTTTAACAGAGCAGCGACAGAGAGAGCGAGACCAGCGAGGAGTTTAACAGAGCAGCGACAGAGATAGCGAGACCAGCGAGGAGTTTAACAGAACAGCGACAGAGAGACTGAGAACAGCGACAGAGAGACCGAGCCCAGCGACAGAGAGACCGAGCCCAGCGAGGAGTTTAACAGAGCAGCGACAGGGAGAGCGAGACCAGCGAGGAGTTTAACAGAGCAGCGACAGAGAACGAGACCTGTGAGGAGTTTAACAGAGCAGCGACAGAGAGAGCGAGACCAGCGAGGAGTTTAACAGAGCAGCGACAGAGAGCGAGACCAGTGGGGAGTTTCACAGAGCAGCGACAGAGAGAGCGAGACCAGCGAGTAGTTTAACAGAGCAGCGACAGGGAGACCGAGACCAGCGAGGGGTTTAACAGAGCAGCGACAGGGAGACTGAGACCAGCAAGGAGTTTAACAGAGCAGCGACAGCGAGACTGAGACCAGCGAGGAGTTTAACAGAGCAGCGACAGGGAGTGCAAGACCAGCGAGGAGTTTAACAGAGCAGCGACAGAGAGACCGAGACCAGCGAGGAGTTTAACAAAGCAGCGACAGGGAGACCGAGACCAGCAAGGAGTTTAACAGAGCAGCGACAGGGAGAGCGACACCAGCGTGAAGTTTAACAGAGCAGCGACAGAGAGAGCGAGACCAGCGAGGAGTTTAGCAGAGCAGCGACAGAGGGAGCGAGACCAGCGAGGAGTTTCACAGAGCAGCGACAGGGAGAGCGAGACCAGCGAGGAGTTTAGCAGAGCAGCGACAGAGGGAGCGAGACCAGCGAGGAGTTTAACAGAGCAGCGACAGGGAGAGCGAGACCAGCGAGGAGTTTAACAGAGCACTGACAAAGAGAGCGACACCAGCGAGGAGTTCAACAGAGCAGCGACAGAGAGAGCGAGACCAGTGAGGAGTTTAACAGAGCTGCGACAGGGAGAGCGAGACCAGCAAGGGATTTAACAGAGCAGCGACAGGGAGAGCGAGACCAGCGGCGAGTTTAACAGAGCAGCGACAGAGAGAGCGAGACCAGCAAGGAGTTTAACAGAGCAGCGACAGAGAAAGACCAGCGAGGAGTTTAACAGAGCAGCGACAGAGAGAGCGAGACCAGCGTGAAGCTTAACAGAGCAGCGACAGAGAGAGCGAGACCAGCGCGAAGTTTAACAGAGCAGCGACAGGGAAAGCGAGACCAGCGAGGAGTTTAACAGAGCAGCGACAGAGAAAGACTAGCGAGGAGTTTAACAGAGCAGCGACAGAGAGAGCGAGACCTGCGAGGAGTTTAACAGAGCAGCGACAGGGAGAGCGAGACCAGCGAGGAGTTTAACAGAGTAGCGACAGAGAGAGCGAGAACGACGCGAAGTTTAACAGAGCAGCGACAGTGAGAGCGAGACCAGCGAGGAGTTTAACAGAGTAGCGACAGAGAGACCGTGACCTGCGGGGAGTTTAACAGAGCAGCGACAGAGAGAGCGAGACCAGCGAGGAGTTTATCAGAGCAGCGACAGAGAGAGCGAGACCTGCGAGGAGTTTAACAGAGCAGCGACAGGGAGAGCGAGACCAGCGAGGAGTTTAACAGAGCAGCGACAGGGAGACCGTGACCAGTGGGGAGTTTAACAGAGCAGCGACAGAGAGAGCGAGACCAGCGCGAAATTTAACAGAGCAGCGACAGAGAGAGCGAGACCAGCGAGGAGTTTAACAGAGCAGCGACAGAGAGAGCGAGACCAGCGAGGAGTTTAACAGAGCAGCGACAGAGAGAGCGAGACCTGTGAGGAGTTTAACAGAGCAGCGACAGAGAGAGCGAGACCAGCGAGGAGTTTAACAGAGCAGCGACAGGGAGAGCGAGACCAGCGAGGAGTTTAACAGAGCAGCGACAGGGAGAGCGAGACCAGCGAGGAGTTTAACAGAGCAGCGACAGGGAGAGCGAGACCAGCGAGGAGTTTAACAGAGTCGCGACAGGGCGAGCGAGACCAGCGAGGAGTTTAACAGAGCAGCGACAGAGAAAGACTAGCGAGGAGTTTAACAGAGCAGCGACAGAGAGAGCGAGACCTGCGAGGAGTTTAACAGAGCAGCGACAGAGAGAGCGAGACCTGCGAGGAGTTTAACAGAGCAGCGACAGAGAGAGCGAGACCTGCGAGGAGTTTAACAGAGCAGCGACAGAGAGCGAGACCAGCGAGGAGTTCAACAGAGCAGCGACAGAGAAAGACCAGCGAGGAGTTTAACAGAGCAGCGACAGGGAGAGCGAGACCAGCGAGGAGTTTAACAGAGCAGCGACAGAGAGAGCGAGACCAACGAGGAGTTTAACAGAGCAGCGACAGAGAGAGCGAGACCAGCGAGGAGTTTAACAGAGCAGCGACAGAGAGAGCGAGACCTGCGAGGAGTTTAACAGAGCAGCGACAGAGAGAGCGAGACCAGCGAGGAGTTTAACAGAGCAGCGACAGAGAGAGCGAGAAATGCGAGGAGTTTCACAGAGCAGCGACAGAGAGAGGGAGACCAGCGAGGAGTTTAACAGAGCATCGACAGAGAAAGACCAGTGAGGAGTGCAACAGAGCAGCGACAGAGAGAGCGAGACCAGCGTGAAGCTTAACAGAGCAGCGACAGAGAGAGCGAGACCAGCGAGGAGTTTAACAGAGCAGCGACAGGGAGAGCGAGACCTGCGAGGAGTTTAACAGAGCAGCGACAGGGAGAGCGACACCAGCGTGAAGTTTAACAGAGCAGCAACAGAGAGAGCGAGACCAGCCAGGAGTTTAACAGAGCAGCGACAGAGAGAGAGAGACCAGCGAGGAGTTTAACAGAGCAGCGACAGAGAGCGAGACCAGCAAGGAGTTTAACAGAGCAGCGACAGAGAGAGCGAGACCAGCGAGGAGTTTAACAGAGCAGCGACAGAGAGCGAGACCAGCAAGGAGTTTAACAGAGCAGCGACAGAGAGAGCGAGACCAGCGAGGAGTTTAACAGAGCAGCGACAGAGATAGCGAGACCAGCGAGGAGTTTAACAGAACAGCGACAGAGAGACCGAGAACAGCGACAGAGAGAGCAAGACCAGCGAGGAGTTTAACAGAGCAGCGACAGAGAGCGAGACCAGCGAGGAGTTTAACTGAGCAGCGACAGGGAGAGCGAGACCAGCGAGGAGTTTAACAGAGCAGCGACAGAGAGCGAGACCTGTGAGGAGTTTAACAGAGCAGCGACAGAGAGAGCGAGACCAGCGAGGAGTTTAAAAGAACAGCGACAGAGAGCGAGACCAGTGGGGAGTTTCACAGAGCAGCGACAGAGAGAGCGAGACCAGCGAGGAGTTTAACAGAGCAGCGACAGGGAGACCGAGACCAGCGAGGGGTTTAACAGAGCAGCGACAGGGAGACTCAGACCAGCAAGGAGTTTAACAGAGCAGCGACAGCGAGACTGAGACCAGCAAGGAGTTTAACAGAGCAGCGACAGCGAGACTGAGACCAGCGAGGAGTTTAACAGAGCAGCGACAGAGAGACCGAGACCAGCGAGCAGTTTAACAAAGCAGCGACAGGGAGACCGAGACCAGCAAGGAGTTTAACAGAGCAGCGACAGGGAGAGCGACACCAGCGTGAAGTTTAACAGAGCAGCGACAGAGGGAGCGAGACCAGCGAGGAGTTTAACAGAGCAGCGACAGGGAGAGCGAGACCAGCGAGGAGTTTAACAGAGCACTGACAAAGAGAGTGACACCAGCGAGGAGTTCAACAGAGCAGCGACAGAGAGAGCGAGACCAGCGAGGAGTTTAACAGAGCTGCGACAGGGAGAGCGAGACCAGTAAGGGGTTTAACAGAGCAGCGACAGGGAGAGCGAGACCAGCGGCGAGTTTAACAGAGCAGCGACAGAGAGAGCGAGACCAGCGAGGAGTTTATCAGAGCAGCGACAGAGAGAGCGAGACCTGCGAGGAGTTTAACAGAGCAGCGACAGAGAGAGCGAGACCAGCCAGGAGTTTAACAGAGCAGCGACAGAGAGCGAGACCAGCGAGGAGTTTAACAGAGCAGCGACAGAGAGAGCGAGACCAGCGATGAGTTTAACAGAGCAGCGACAGAGAGCGAGACCAGCAAGGAGTTTAACAGAGCAGCGACAGAGAGAGCGAGACCAGCGAGGAGTTTAACAGAGCAGCGACAGAGATAGCGAGACCAGCGAGGAGTTTAACAGAACAGCGACAGAGAGACTGAGAACAGCGACAGAGAGACCGAGCCCAGCGAGGAGTTTAACAGAGCAGCGACAGGGAGAGCGAGACCAGCGAGGAGTTTAACAGAGCAGCGACAGAGAACGAGACCTGTGAGGAGTTTAACAGAGCAGCGACAGAGAGAGCGAGACCAGCGAGGAGTTTAACAGAGCAGCGACAGAGAGCGAGACCAGTGGGGAGTTTCACAGAGCAGCGACAGAGAGAGCGAGACCAGCGAGTAGTTTAACAGAGCAGCGACAGGGAGACCGAGACCAGCGAGGGGTTTAACAGAGCAGCGACAGGGAGACTGAGACCAGCAAGGAGTTTAACAGAGCAGCGACAGCGAGACTGAGACCAGCGAGGAGTTTAACAGAGCAGCGACAGGGAGTGCAAGACCAGCGAGGAGTTTAACAGAGCAGCGACAGAGAGACCGAGACCAGCGAGGAGTTTAACAAAGCAGCGACAGGGAGACCGAGACCAGCAAGGAGTTTAACAGAGCAGCGACAGGGAGAGCGACACCAGCGTGAAGTTTAACAGAGCAGCGACAGAGAGAGCGAGACCAGCGAGGAGTTTAGCAGAGCAGCGACAGAGGGAGCGAGACCAGCGAGGAGTTTCACAGAGCAGCGACAGGGAGAGCGAGACCAGCGAGGAGTTTAGCAGAGCAGCGACAGAGGGAGCGAGACCAGCGAGGAGTTTAACAGAGCAGCGACAGGGAGAGCGAGACCAGCGAGGAGTTTAACAGAGCACTGACAAAGAGAGCGACACCAGCGAGGAGTTCAACAGAGCAGCGACAGAGAGAGCGAGACCAGTGAGGAGTTTAACAGAGCTGCGACAGGGAGAGCGAGACCAGCAAGGGATTTAACAGAGCAGCGACAGGGAGAGCGAGACCAGCGGCGAGTTTAACAGAGCAGCGACAGAGAGAGCGAGACCAGCAAGGAGTTTAACAGAGCAGCGACAGAGAAAGACCAGCGAGGAGTTTAACAGAGCAGCGACAGAGAGAGCGAGACCAGCGTGAAGCTTAACAGAGCAGCGACAGAGAGAGCGAGACCAGCGCGAAGTTTAACAGAGCAGCGACAGGGAAAGCGAGACCAGCGTGAAGTTTAACAGAGCAGCGACAGGGAAAGCGAGACCAGTGAGGAGTTCAACAGAGCAGCGACAGAGAGAGCGAGACCAGCGCGAAGTTTAACAGAGCTGCGACAGAGAGAGCGAGACCAGCGAGGAGTTTAACAGAGCAGCGACAGAGAAAGACTAGCGAGGAGTTTAACAGAGCAGCGACAGAGAGAGCGAGACCTGCGAGGAGTTTAACAGAGCAGCGACAGGGAGAGCGAGACCAGCGAGGAGTTTAACAGAGTAGCGACAGAGAGAGCGAGAACGACGCGAAGTTTAACAGAGCAGCGACAGTGAGAGCGAGACCAGCGAGGAGTTTAACAGAGTAGCGACAGAGAGACCGTGACCTGCGGGGAGTTTAACAGAGCAGCGACAGAGAGAGCGAGACCAGCGAGGAGTTTATCAGAGCAGCGACAGAGAGAGCGAGACCTGCGAGGAGTTTAACAGAGCAGCGACAGGGAGAGCGAGACCAGCGAGGAGTTTAACAGAGCAGCGACAGGGAGACCGTGACCAGTGGGGAGTTTAACAGAGCAGCGACAGAGAGAGCGAGACCAGCGCGAAATTTAACAGAGCAGCGACAGAGAGAGCGAGACCAGCGAGGAGTTTAACAGAGCAGCGACAGAGAGAGCGAGACCAGCGAGGAGTTTAACAGAGCAGCGACAGAGAGAGCGAGACCTGTGAGGAGTTTAACAGAGCAGCGACAGAGAGAGCGAGACCAGCGAGGAGTTTAACAGAGCAGCGACAGGGAGAGCGAGACCAGCGAGGAGTTTAACAGAGCAGCGACAGGGAGAGCGAGACCAGCGAGGAGTTTAACAGAGCAGCGACAGGGAGAGCGAGACCAGCGAGGAGTTTAACAGAGTCGCGACAGGGCGAGCGAGACCAGCGAGGAGTTTAACAGAGCAGCGACAGAGAAAGACTAGCGAGGAGTTTAACAGAGCAGCGACAGAGAGAGCGAGACCTGCGAGGAGTTTAACAGAGCAGCGACAGAGAGAGCGAGACCTGCGAGGAGTTTAACAGAGCAGCGACAGAGAGAGCGAGACCTGCGAGGAGTTTAACAGAGCAGCGACAGAGAGCGAGACCAGCGAGGAGTTCAACAGAGCAGCGACAGAGAAAGACCAGCGAGGAGTTTAACAGAGCAGCGACAGGGAGAGCGAGACCAGCGAGGAGTTTAACAGAGCAGCGACAGAGAGAGCGAGACCAACGAGGAGTTTAACAGAGCAGCGACAGAGAGAGCGAGACCAGCGAGGAGTTTAACAGAGCAGCGACAGAGAGAGCGAGACCTGCGAGGAGTTTAACAGAGCAGCGACAGAGAGAGCGAGACCAGCGAGGAGTTTAACAGAGCAGCGACAGAGAGAGCGAGAAATGCGAGGAGTTTCACAGAGCAGCGACAGAGAGAGGGAGACCAGCGAGGAGTTTAACAGAGCATCGACAGAGAAAGACCAGTGAGGAGTGCAACAGAGCAGCGACAGAGAGAGCGAGACCAGCGTGAAGCTTAACAGAGCAGCGACAGAGAGAGCGAGACCAGCGAGGAGTTTAACAGAGCAGCGACAGGGAGAGCGAGACCTGCGAGGAGTTTAACAGAGCAGCGACAGGGAGAGCGACACCAGCGTGAAGTTTAACAGAGCAGCAACAGAGAGAGCGAGACCAGCCAGGAGTTTAACAGAGCAGCGACAGAGAGAGAGAGACCAGCGAGGAGTTTAACAGAGCAGCGACAGAGAGCGAGACCAGCAAGGAGTTTAACAGAGCAGCGACAGAGAGAGCGAGACCAGCGAGGAGTTTAACAGAGCAGCGACAGAGAGCGAGACCAGCAAGGAGTTTAACAGAGCAGCGACAGAGAGAGCGAGACCAGCGAGGAGTTTAACAGAGCAGCGACAGAGATAGCGAGACCAGCGAGGAGTTTAACAGAACAGCGACAGAGAGACCGAGAACAGCGACAGAGAGAGCAAGACCAGCGAGGAGTTTAACAGAGCAGCGACAGAGAGCGAGACCAGCGAGGAGTTTAACTGAGCAGCGACAGGGAGAGCGAGACCAGCGAGGAGTTTAACAGAGCAGCGACAGAGAGCGAGACCTGTGAGGAGTTTAACAGAGCAGCGACAGAGAGAGCGAGACCAGCGAGGAGTTTAAAAGAACAGCGACAGAGAGCGAGACCAGTGGGGAGTTTCACAGAGCAGCGACAGAGAGAGCGAGACCAGCGAGGAGTTTAACAGAGCAGCGACAGGGAGACCGAGACCAGCGAGGGGTTTAACAGAGCAGCGACAGGGAGACTCAGACCAGCAAGGAGTTTAACAGAGCAGCGACAGCGAGACTGAGACCAGCAAGGAGTTTAACAGAGCAGCGACAGCGAGACTGAGACCAGCGAGGAGTTTAACAGAGCAGCGACAGAGAGACCGAGACCAGCGAGCAGTTTAACAAAGCAGCGACAGGGAGACCGAGACCAGCAAGGAGTTTAACAGAGCAGCGACAGGGAGAGCGACACCAGCGTGAAGTTTAACAGAGCAGCGACAGAGGGAGCGAGACCAGCGAGGAGTTTAACAGAGCAGCGACAGGGAGAGCGAGACCAGCGAGGAGTTTAACAGAGCACTGACAAAGAGAGTGACACCAGCGAGGAGTTCAACAGAGCAGCGACAGAGAGAGCGAGACCAGCGAGGAGTTTAACAGAGCTGCGACAGGGAGAGCGAGACCAGTAAGGGGTTTAACAGAGCAGCGACAGGGAGAGCGAGACCAGCGCCGAGTTTAACAGAGCAGCGACAGAGAGAGCGAGACCAGCAAGGAGTTTAACAGAGCAGCGACAGAGAAAGACCAGCGAGGAGTTTAACAGAGCAGCGACAGAGAGAGCGAGACCAGCGTGAAGCTTAACAGAGCAGCGACAGAGAGAGCGAGACCAGCGCGAAGTTTAACAGAGCAGCGACAGGGAAAGCGAGACCAGCGTGAAGTTTAACAGAGCAGCGACAGGGAAAGCGAGACCAGTGAGGAGTTCAACAGAGCAGCGACAGAGAGAGCGAGACCAGCGAGGAGTTTAACAGAGCTGCGACAGAGAAAGACTAGCGAGGAGTTTAACAGAGCAGCGACAGAGAGAGCGAGACCTGCGAGGAGTTTAGCAGAGCAGCGACAGGGAGACCGTGACCAGCGAGGAGTTTATCAGAGCAGCGACAGAGAGAGCGAGACCTGCGAGGAGTTTAACAGAGCAGCGACAGGGTGAGCGAGACCAGCGAGGAGTTTAACAGAGCTGCGACAGGGAGACCGTGACCAGCGGGGAGTTTAACAGAGCAGCGACAGAGAGAGCGAGACCAGCGCGAAGTTTAACAGAGCAGCGACAGAGAGAGCGAGACCAGCGAGGAGTTTAACAGAGCAGCGACAGAGAGAGCGAGACCAGCGAGGAGTTTAACAGAGCAGCGACAGAGAGAGCGAGACCTGCGAGGAGTTTCAGAGCAGCGACAGAGAGAGCGAGACCAGCGAGGAGTTTAACAGAGCAGCGACAGGGAAAGCGAGAACTGCGAGGAGTTTAACAGAGCAGCGACAGGGAGAGCGACATCAGCGTGAAGTTTAACAGAGCAGCAACAGAGAGAGCGAGACCAGCCAGGAGTTTAACAGAGCAGCGACAGAGAGCGAGACCAGCGAGGAGTTTAACAGAGCAGCGACAGAGAGCGAGACCAGCAAAGATTTTAACAGAGCAGCGACAGAGAGAGCGAGACCAGCGAGGAGTTTAACAGAGCAGCGACAGAGAGAGCGAGACCAGCGAGGAGTTTAACAGAGCAGCGACAGAGATAGCGAGACCAGCGAGGAGTTTAACAGAACAGCGACAGAGAGACCGAGAACAGCGACAGAGAGACCGAGCCCAGCAAGGAGTTTAACAGAGCAGCGACAGAGACCGAGACCAGCGAGGAGTTTAACAGAGCAGCGACAGAGAGAGCGAGACCAGCGAGGAGTTTAACAGAGCAGCGACAGGGAGAGCGAGACCAGCGAGGAGTTTAACAGAGCAGCGACAGAGAGCGAGACCTGTGAGGAGTTTAACAGAGCAGCGACAGAGAGAGCGAGACCAGCGAGGAGTTTAACAGAGCAGCGACAGAGAGCGAGACCAGTGGGGAGTTTCACAGAGCAGCGACAGAGAGAGCGAGACCAGCGAGTAGTTTAACAGAGCAGCGACAGGGAGACCGAGACCAGCGAGGGGTTTAACAGAGCAGCGACAGGGAGACTGAGACCAGCGAGGAGTTTAACAGAGCAGCGACAGGGAGTGCAAGACCAGCGAGGAGTTTAACAGAGCAGCGACAGAGAGACCGAGACCAGCGAGGAGTTTAACAGAGCAGCGACAGAGGGAGCGAGACCAGCGAGGAGTTTAACAGAGCAGCGACAGGGAGAGCGAGACCAGCGAGGAGTTTAACAGAGCACTGACAAAGAGAGCGACACCAGCGAGGAGTTCAACAGAGCAGCGACAGAGAGAGCGAGACCAGTGAGGAGTTTAACAGAGCTGCGACAGGGAGAGCGAGACCAGCAAGGGATTTAACAGAGCAGCGACAGGGAGAGCGAGACCAGCGGCGAGTTTAACAGAGCAGCGACAGAGAGAGCGAGACCAGCGAGGAGTTTATCAGAGCAGCGACAGAGAGAGCGAGACCTGCGAGGAGTTTAACAGAGCAGCGACAGAGAGAGCGAGACCAGCGAGGAGTTTAACAGAGCAGCGACAGAGAGCGAGACCAGCAAAGAGTTTAACAGAGCAGCGAGAGAGAGAGCGAGACCAGCGAGGAGTTTAACAGAGCAGCGACAGAGAGCGAGACCAGCAAGGAGTTTAACAGAGCAGCGACAGAGAGAGCGAGACCAGCGAGGAGTTTAACAGAGCAGCGACAGAGATAGCGAGACCAGCGAGGAGTTTAACAGAACAGCGACAGAGAGACCGAGAACAGCGACAGAGAGACCGAGCCCAGCGAGGAGTTTAACAGAGCAGCGACAGGGAGAGCGAGACCAGCGAGGAGTTTAACAGAACAGCGACAGAGAGCGAGACCTGTGAGGAGTTTAACAGAGCAGCGACAGAGAGAGCGAGACCAGCGAGGAGTTTAACAGAGCAGCGACAGAGAGCGAGACCAGTGGGGAGTTTCACAGAGCAGCGACAGAGAGAGCGAGACCAGCGAGTAGTTTAACAGAGCAGCGACAGGGAGACCGAGACCAGCGAGGAGTTTAACAGAACAGCGACAGAGAGCGAGACCTGTGAGGAGTTTAACAGAGCAGCGACAGAGAGAGCGAGACCAGCGAGGAGTTTAACAGAGCAGCGACAGGGAGTGCAAGACCAGCGAGGAGTTTAACAGTGCAGCGACAGAGAGACCGAGACCAGCGAGGAGTTTAACAAAGCAGCGACAGGGAGACCGAGACCAGCAAGGAGTTTAACAGAGCAGCGACAGGGAGAGCGACACCAGCGTGAAGTTTAACAGAGCAGCGACAGAGAGAGCGAGACCAGCGAGGAGTTTAGCAGAGCAGCGACAGAGGGAGCGAGACCAGCGAGGAGTTTAACAGAGCAGCGACAGGGAGAGCGAGACCAGCGAGGAGTTTAACAGAGCAGCGACAGAGAGCGAGACCAGTGGGGAGTTTCACAGAGCAGCGACAGAGAGAGCGAGACCAGCGAGTAGTTTAACAGAGCAGCGACAGGGAGACCGAGACCAGCGAGGGGTTTAACAGAGCAGCGACAGGGAGACTGAGACCAGCAAGGAGTTTAACAGAGCAGCGACAGCGAGACTGAGACCAGCGAGGAGTTTAACAGAGCAGCGACAGGGAGTGCAAGACCAGCGAGGAGTTTAACAGTGCAGCGACAGAGAGACCGAGACCAGCGAGGAGTTTAACAAAGCAGCGACAGGGAGACCGAGACCAGCAAGGAGTTTAACAGAGCAGCGACAGGGAGAGCGACACCAGCGTGAAGTTTAACAGAGCAGCGACAGAGAGAGCGAGACCAGCGAGGAGTTTAGCAGAGCAGCGACAGAGGGAGCGAGACCAGCGAGGAGTTTAACAGAGCAGCGACAGGGAGAGCGAGACCAGCGAGGAGTTTAACAGAGCACTGACAAAGAGAGCGACACCAGCGAGGAGTTCAACAGAGCAGCGACAGAGAGAGCGAGACCAGTGAGGAGTTTAACAGAGCTGCGACAGGGAGAGCGAGACCAGCAAGGGATTTAACAGAGCAGCGACAGGGAGAGCGAGACCAGCGGCGAGTTTAACAGAGCAGCGACAGAGAGAGCGAGACCAGCAAGGAGTTTAACAGAGCAGCGACAGAGAAAGACCAGCGAGGAGTTTAACAGAGCAGCGACAGAGAGAGCGAGACCAGCGTGAAGCTTAACAGAGCAGCGACAGAGAGAGCGAGACCAGCGCGAAGTTTAACAGAGCAGCGACAGGGAAAGCGAGACCAGCGTGAAGTTTAACAGAGCAGCGACAGGGAAAGCGAGACCAGTGAGGAGTTCAACAGAGCAGCGACAGAGAGAGCGAGACCAGCGCGAAGTTTAACAGAGCTGCGACAGAGAGAGCGAGACCAGCGAGGAGTTTAACAGAGCAGCGACAGAGAGAGCGAGAAATGCGAGGAGTTTCACAGAGCAGCGACAGAGAGAGGGAGACCAGCGAGGAGTTTAACAGAGCATCGACAGAGAAAGACCAGTGAGGAGTGCAACAGAGCAGCGACAGAGAGAGCGAGACCAGCGTGAAGCTTAACAGAGCAGCGACAGAGAGAGCGAGACCAGCGAGGAGTTTAACAGAGCAGCGACAGGGAGAGCGAGACCTGCGAGGAGTTTAACAGAGCAGCGACAGGGAGAGCGACACCAGCGTGAAGTTTAACAGAGCAGCAACAGAGAGAGCGAGACCAGCCAGGAGTTTAACAGAGCAGCGACAGAGAGAGAGAGACCAGCGAGGAGTTTAACAGAGCAGCGACAGAGAGCGAGACCAGCAAGGAGTTTAACAGAGCAGCGACAGAGAGAGCGAGACCAGCGAGGAGTTTAACAGAGCAGCGACAGAGAGACCGAGACCAGCGAGCAGTTTAACAAAGCAGCGACAGGGAGACCGAGACCAGCAAGGAGTTTAACAGAGCAGCGACAGGGAGAGCGACACCAGCGTGAAGTTTAACAGAGCAGCGACAGAGGGAGCGAGACCAGCGAGGAGTTTAACAGAGCAGCGACAGGGAGAGCGAGACCAGCGAGGAGTTTAACAGAGCACTGACAAAGAGAGCGACACCAGCGAGGAGTTCAACAGAGCAGCGACAGAGAGAGCGAGACCAGCGAGGAGTTTAACAGAGCTGCGACAGGGAGAGCGAGACCAGTAAGGGGTTTAACAGAGCAGCGACAGGGAGAGCGAGACCAGCGCCGAGTTTAACAGAGCAGCGACAGAGAGAGCGAGACCAGCAAGGAGTTTAACAGAGCAGCGACAGAGAAAGACCAGCGAGGAGTTTAACAGAGCAGCGACAGAGAGAGCGAGACCAGCGTGAAGCTTAACAGAGCAGCGACAGAGAGAGCGAGACCAGCGCGAAGTTTAACAGAGCAGCGACAGGGAAAGCGAGACCAGCGTGAAGTTTAACAGAGCAGCGACAGGGAAAGCGAGACCAGTGAGGAGTTCAACAGAGCAGCGACAGAGAGAGCGAGACCAGCGAGGAGTTTAACAGAGCTGCGACAGAGAAAGACTAGCGAGGAGTTTAACAGAGCAGCGACAGAGAGAGCGAGACCTGCGAGGAGTTTAGCAGAGCAGCGACAGGGAGACCGTGACCAGCGAGGAGTTTATCAGAGCAGCGACAGAGAGAGCGAGACCTGCGAGGAGTTTAACAGAGCAGCGACAGGGTGAGCGAGACCAGCGAGGAGTTTAACAGAGCTGCGACAGGGAGACCGTGACCAGCGGGGAGTTTAACAGAGCAGCGACAGAGAGAGCGAGACCAGCGCGAAGTTTAACAGAGCAGCGACAGAGAGAGCGAGACCAGCGAGGAGTTTAACAGAGCAGCGACAGAGAGAGCGAGACCAGCGAGGAGTTTAACAGAGCAGCGACAGAGAGAGCGAGACCTGCGAGGAGTTTCAGAGCAGCGACAGAGAGAGCGAGACCAGCGAGGAGTTTAACAGAGCAGCGACAGGGAAAGCGAGAACTGCGAGGAGTTTAACAGAGCAGCGACAGGGAGAGCGACATCAGCGTGAAGTTTAACAGAGCAGCAACAGAGAGAGCGAGACCAGCCAGGAGTTTAACAGAGCAGCGACAGAGAGCGAGACCAGCAAAGATTTTAACAGAGCAGCGACAGAGAGAGCGAGACCAGCGAGGAGTTTAACAGAGCAGCGACAGAGAGAGCGAGACCAGCGAGGAGTTTAACAGAGCAGCGACAGAGATAGCGAGACCAGCGAGGAGTTTAACAGAACAGCGACAGAGAGACCGAGAACAGCGACAGAGAGACCGAGCCCAGCAAGGAGTTTAACAGAGCAGCGACAGAGACCGAGACCAGCGAGGAGTTTAACAGAGCAGCGACAGAGAGAGCGAGACCAGCGAGGAGTTTAACAGAGCAGCGACAGGGAGAGCGAGACCAGCGAGGAGTTTAACAGAGCAGCGACAGAGAGCGAGACCTGTGAGGAGTTTAACAGAGCAGCGACAGAGAGAGCGAGACCAGCGAGGAGTTTAACAGAGCAGCGACAGAGAGCGAGACCAGTGGGGAGTTTCACAGAGCAGCGACAGAGAGAGCGAGACCAGCGAGTAGTTTAACAGAGCAGCGACAGGGAGACCGAGACCAGCGAGGGGTTTAACAGAGCAGCGACAGGGAGACTGAGACCAGCGAGGAGTTTAACAGAGCAGCGACAGGGAGTGCAAGACCAGCGAGGAGTTTAACAGAGCAGCGACAGAGAGACCGAGACCAGCGAGGAGTTTAACAGAGCAGCGACAGAGGGAGCGAGACCAGCGAGGAGTTTAACAGAGCAGCGACAGGGAGAGCGAGACCAGCGAGGAGTTTAACAGAGCACTGACAAAGAGAGCGACACCAGCGAGGAGTTCAACAGAGCAGCGACAGAGAGAGCGAGACCAGTGAGGAGTTTAACAGAGCTGCGACAGGGAGAGCGAGACCAGCAAGGGATTTAACAGAGCAGCGACAGGGAGAGCGAGACCAGCGGCGAGTTTAACAGAGCAGCGACAGAGAGAGCGAGACCAGCGAGGAGTTTATCAGAGCAGCGACAGAGAGAGCGAGACCTGCGAGGAGTTTAACAGAGCAGCGACAGAGAGAGCGAGACCAGCGAGGAGTTTAACAGAGCAGCGACAGAGAGCGAGACCAGCAAAGAGTTTAACAGAGCAGCGAGAGAGAGAGCGAGACCAGCGAGGAGTTTAACAGAGCAGCGACAGAGAGCGAGACCAGCAAGGAGTTTAACAGAGCAGCGACAGAGAGAGCGAGACCAGCGAGGAGTTTAACAGAGCAGCGACAGAGATAGCGAGACCAGCGAGGAGTTTAACAGAACAGCGACAGAGAGACCGAGAACAGCGACAGAGAGACCGAGCCCAGCGAGGAGTTTAACAGAGCAGCGACAGGGAGAGCGAGACCAGCGAGGAGTTTAACAGAACAGCGACAGAGAGCGAGACCTGTGAGGAGTTTAACAGAGCAGCGACAGAGAGAGCGAGACCAGCGAGGAGTTTAACAGAGCAGCGACAGAGAGCGAGACCAGTGGGGAGTTTCACAGAGCAGCGACAGAGAGAGCGAGACCAGCGAGTAGTTTAACAGAGCAGCGACAGGGAGACCGAGACCAGCGAGGGGTTTAACAGAGCAGCGACAGGGAGACTGAGACCAGCAAGGAGTTTAACAGAGCAGCGACAGCGAGACTGAGACCAGCGAGGAGTTTAACAGAGCAGCGACAGGGAGTGCAAGACCAGCGAGGAGTTTAACAGTGCAGCGACAGAGAGACCGAGACCAGCGAGGAGTTTAACAAAGCAGCGACAGGGAGACCGAGACCAGCAAGGAGTTTAACAGAGCAGCGACAGGGAGAGCGACACCAGCGTGAAGTTTAACAGAGCAGCGACAGAGAGAGCGAGACCAGCGAGGAGTTTAGCAGAGCAGCGACAGAGGGAGCGAGACCAGCGAGGAGTTTAACAGAGCAGCGACAGGGAGAGCGAGACCAGCGAGGAGTTTAACAGAGCACTGACAAAGAGAGCGACACCAGCGAGGAGTTCAACAGAGCAGCGACAGAGAGAGCGAGACCAGTGAGGAGTTTAACAGAGCTGCGACAGGGAGAGCGAGACCAGCAAGGGATTTAACAGAGCAGCGACAGGGAGAGCGAGACCAGCGGCGAGTTTAACAGAGCAGCGACAGAGAGAGCGAGACCAGCAAGGAGTTTAACAGAGCAGCGACAGAGAAAGACCAGCGAGGAGTTTAACAGAGCAGCGACAGAGAGAGCGAGACCAGCGTGAAGCTTAACAGAGCAGCGACAGAGAGAGCGAGACCAGCGCGAAGTTTAACAGAGCAGCGACAGGGAAAGCGAGACCAGCGTGAAGTTTAACAGAGCAGCGACAGGGAAAGCGAGACCAGTGAGGAGTTCAACAGAGCAGCGACAGAGAGAGCGAGACCAGCGCGAAGTTTAACAGAGCTGCGACAGAGAGAGCGAGACCAGCGAGGAGTTTAACAGAGCAGCGACAGAGAAAGACTAGCGAGGAGTTTAACAGAGCAGCGACAGAGAGAGCGAGACCTGCGAGGAGTTTAACAGAGCAGCGACAGAGAGAGCGAGACCTGCGAGGAGTTTAACAGAGCAGCGACAGGGAGAGCGAGACCAGCGAGGAGTTTAACAGAGTAGCGACAGAGAGAGCGAGAACGACGCGAAGTTTAACAGAGCAGCGACAGTGAGAGCGAGACCAGCGAGGAGTTTAACAGAGTAGCGACAGAGAGACCGTGACCTGCGGGGAGTTTAACAGAGCAGCGACAGAGAGAGCGAGACCAGCGAGGAGTTTATCAGAGCAGCGACAGAGAGAGCGAGACCAGCGAGGAGTTTAACAGAGCAGCGACAGGGAGACCGTGACCAGTGGGGAGTTTAACAGAGCAGCGACAGAGAGAGCGAGACCAGCGCGAAATTTAACAGAGCAGCGACAGAGAGAGCGAGACCAGCGAGGAGTTTAACAGAGCACTGACAAAGAGAGCGACACCAGCGAGGAGTTCAACAGAGCAGCGACAGAGAGAGCGAGACCAGTGAGGAGTTTAACAGAGCTGCGACAGGGAGAGCGAGACCAGCAAGGGATTTAACAGAGCAGCGACAGGGAGAGCGAGACCAGCGGCGAGTTTAACAGAGCAGCGACAGAGAGAGCGAGACCAGCAAGGAGTTTAACAGAGCAGCGACAGAGAAAGACCAGCGAGGAGTTTAACAGAGCAGCGACAGAGAGAGCGAGACCAGCGTGAAGCTTAACAGAGCAGCGACAGAGAGAGCGAGACCAGCGCGAAGTTTAACAGAGCAGCGACAGGGAAAGCGAGACCAGCGTGAAGTTTAACAGAGCAGCGACAGGGAAAGCGAGACCAGTGAGGAGTTCAACAGAGCAGCGACAGAGAGAGCGAGACCAGCGCGAAGTTTAACAGAGCTGCGACAGAGAGAGCGAGACCAGCGAGGAGTTTAACAGAGCAGCGACAGAGAAAGACTAGCGAGGAGTTTAACAGAGCAGCGACAGAGAGAGCGAGACCTGCGAGGTGTTTAACAGAGCAGCGACAGAGAGAGCGAGACCTGCGAGGAGTTTAACAGAGCAGCGACAGGGAGAGCGAGACCAGCGAGGAGTTTAACAGAGTAGCGACAGAGAGAGCGAGAACGACGCGAAGTTTAACAGAGCAGCGACAGTGAGAGCGAGACCAGCGAGGAGTTTAACAGAGTAGCGACAGAGAGACCGTGACCTGCGGGGAGTTTAACAGAGCAGCGACAGAGAGAGCGAGACCAGCGAGGAGTTTATCAGAGCAGCGACAGAGAGAGCGAGACCTGCGAGGAGTTTAACAGAGCAGCGACAGGGAGAGCGAGACCAGCGAGGAGTTTAACAGAGCAGCGACAGGGAGACCGTGACCAGTGGGGAGTTTAACAGAGCAGCGACAGAGAGAGCGAGACCAGCGCGAAATTTAACAGAGCAGCGACAGAGAGAGCGAGACCAGCGAGGAGTTTAACAGAGCAGCGACAGAGAGAGCGAGACCAGCGAGGAGTTTAACAGAGCAGCGACAGAGAGAGCGAGACCTGCGAGGAGTTTAACAGAGCAGCGACAGAGAGAGCGAGACCAGCGAGGAGTTTAACAGAGCAGCGACAGGGAGAGCGAGACCAGCGAGGAGTTTAACAGAGCAGCGACAGGGAGAGCGAGACCAGCGAGGAGTTTAACAGAGCAGCGACAGGGAGAGCGAGACCAGCGAGGAGTTTAACAGAGTCGCGACAGGGCGAGCGAGACCAGCGAGGAGTTTAACAGAGCAGCGACAGAGAAAGACTAGCGAGGAGTTTAACAGAGCAGCGACAGAGAGAGCGAGACCTGCGAGGAGTTTAACAGAGCAGCGACAGAGAGAGCGAGACCTGCGAGGAGTTTAACAGAGCAGCGACAGAGAGAGCGAGACCTGCGAGGAGTTTAACAGAGCAGCGACAGAGAGCGAGACCAGCGAGGAGTTCAACAGAGCAGCGACAGAGAAAGACCAGCGAGGAGTTTAACAGAGCAGCGACAGGGAGAGCGAGACCAGCGAGGAGTTTAACAGAGCAGCGACAGAGAGAGCGAGACCAACGAGGAGTTTAACAGAGCAGCGACAGAGAGAGCGAGACCAGCGAGGAGTTTAACAGAGCAGCGACAGAGAGAGCGAGACCTGCGAGGAGTTTAACAGAGCAGCGACAGAGAGAGCGAGACCAGCGAGGAGTTTAACAGAGCAGCGACAGAGAGAGCGAGAAATGCGAGGAGTTTCACAGAGCAGCGACAGAGAGAGGGAGACCAGCGAGGAGTTTAACAGAGCATCGACAGAGAAAGACCAGTGAGGAGTGCAACAGAGCAGCGACAGAGAGAGCGAGACCAGCGTGAAGCTTAACAGAGCAGCGACAGAGAGAGCGAGACCAGCGAGGAGTTTAACAGAGCAGCGACAGGGAGAGCGAGACCTGCGAGGAGTTTAACAGAGCAGCGACAGGGAGAGCGACACCAGCGTGAAGTTTAACAGAGCAGCAACAGAGAGAGCGAGACCAGCCAGGAGTTTAACAGAGCAGCGACAGCGAGGAGTTTAACAGAGCAGCGACAGAGAGCGAGACCAGCAAGGAGTTTAACAGAGCAGCGACAGAGAGAGCGAGACCAGCGAGGAGTTTAACAGAGCAGCGACAGAGAGCGAGACCAGCAAGGAGTTTAACAGAGCAGCGACAGAGAGAGCGAGACCAGCGAGGAGTTTAACAGAGCAGCGACAGAGATAGCGAGACCAGCGAGGAGTTTAACAGAACAGCGACAGAGAGACCGAGAACAGCGACAGAGAGAGCAAGACCAGCGAGGAGTTTAACAGAGCAGCGACAGAGAGCGAGACCAGCGAGGAGTTTAACTGAGCAGCGACAGGGAGAGCGAGACCAGCGAGGAGTTTAACAGAGCAGCGACAGAGAGCGAGACCTGTGAGGAGTTTAACAGAGCAGCGACAGAGAGAGCGAGACCAGCGAGGAGTTTAAAAGAACAGCGACAGAGAGCGAGACCAGTGGGGAGTTTCACAGAGCAGCGACAGAGAGAGCGAGACCAGCGAGGAGTTTAACAGAGCAGCGACAGGGAGACCGAGACCAGCGAGGGGTTTAACAGAGCAGCGACAGGGAGACTCAGACCAGCAAGGAGTTTAACAGAGCAGCGACAGCGAGACTGAGACCAGCAAGGAGTTTAACAGAGCAGCGACAGCGAGACTGAGACCAGCGAGGAGTTTAACAGAGCAGCGACAGAGAGACCGAGACCAGCGAGCAGTTTAACAAAGCAGCGACAGGGAGACCGAGACCAGCAAGGAGTTTAACAGAGCAGCGACAGGGAGAGCGACACCAGCGTGAAGTTTAACAGAGCAGCGACAGAGGGAGCAAGACCAGCGAGGAGTTTAACAGAGCAGCGACAGGGAGAGCGAGACCAACGAGGAGTTTAACAGAGCACTGACAAAGAGAGCGACACCAGCGAGGAGTTCAACAGAGCAGCGACAGAGAGAGCGAGACCAGCGAGGAGTTTAACAGAGCTGCGACAGGGAGAGCGAGACCAGTAAGGGGTTTAACAGAGCAGCGACAGGGAGAGCGAGACCAGCGCCGAGTTTAACAGAGCAGCGACAGAGAGAGCGAGACCAGCAAGGAGTTTAACAGAGCAGCGACAGAGAAAGACCAGCGAGGAGTTTAACAGAGCAGCGACAGAGAGAGCGAGACCAGCGTGAAGCTTAACAGAGCAGCGACAGAGAGAGCGAGACCAGCGCGAAGTTTAACAGAGCAGCGACAGGGAAAGCGAGACCAGCGTGAAGTTTAACAGAGCAGCGACAGGGAAAGCGAGACCAGTGAGGAGTTCAACAGAGCAGCGACAGAGAGAGCGAGACCAGCGAGGAGTTTAACAGAGCTGCGACAGAGAAAGACTAGCGAGGAGTTTAACAGAGCAGCGACAGAGAGAGCGAGACCTGCGAGGAGTTTAGCAGAGCAGCGACAGGGAGACCGTGACCAGCGAGGAGTTTATCAGAGCAGCGACAGAGAGAGCGAGACCTGCGAGGAGTTTAACAGAGCAGCGACAGGGTGAGCGAGACCAGCGAGGAGTTTAACAGAGCTGCGACAGGGAGACCGTGACCAGCGGGGAGTTTAACAGAGCAGCGACAGAGAGAGCGAGACCAGCGCGAAGTTTAACAGAGCAGCGACAGAGAGAGCGAGACCAGCGAGGAGTTTAACAGAGCAGCGACAGAGAGAGCGAGACCAGCGAGGAGTTTAACAGAGCAGCGACAGAGAAAGACTCGCGAGGAGTTTAACAGAGCAGCGACAGAGAGAGCGAGGCCTGCGAGGATTTTAACAGAGCAGCGACAGAGAGAGCGAGACCAGCAAGGAGTTTAACAGAGCAGCGGCAGAGAAAGACCAGCGAGGAGTTTAACAGAGCAGCGACAGAGAGAGCGAGACCAGCGAGGACTTGAACAGAGCAGCGACAGAGAGAGCGAGACCAGTGGGGTGTTTAACAGAGCAGCGACAGAGATAGCGAGACCAGCGCGAAGTTTAACAGAGCAGCGACAGGGTAAGCGAGACCAGCGAGGAGTTTAACAGAGCAGCGACAGAGAGAGCGAGACCAGCGCGAAGCTTAACAGAGCAGCGACAGGGAGAGCGAGACCAGCGAGGAGTTGAACAGAGCACTGACAAAGAGAGCGAGACCAGCGAGGAGTTTAACAGAGCAGCGACAGGGAGAGCGAGACCAGCGAGGAGTTTAACAGAGCAGCGACAGAGAGAGAAAGCTAGACCAGTGGGGAGTTTAACAGAGCACCGACAGATAGAGAGAGAGAGACCAGTGGGTTGTTTAACAAAGCACCGACAGAGAGAGATAGAGACCAGTGGGGTGTTAAACAGAGCACTGACAGAGAAAGAGAGCGATAGAGACCAGTGGGGTGTTTAACAGAGCACCGCGAGAGAGAGAGAGAGAGACCAGTGGGGTGTTTAACAGAGCACCGACAGAGAGAGAGCAAGATCAGCGGGGTGTTTAACAGAGCAGAGAGAGAGAGACCAGTGGGGTGTTTACCAGAACACCGACGGAGAGACAGAGAGAGAGAGAGACCAGCGGGGTGTTTAACAGAGCACCAACAGAGAGAGAGAGAGACCAGCGGGGTGTTTAACAGAGCACCGACAGAGAGAGAGACCAGTGGGGTGTTTAACAGAGCACCGAGAGAGAGAGAGAGACCAGCGGGGTGTTTAACAGAGCACCGAGAGAGAGAGAGACACCAGCGGGGTGTTTAACAGAGCATCGACAGAGAGAGAGAGAGAGAGACCAGTGGGGTGTTTAACAAAGCACCGACAGAGAGAGAGACCAGTGGGGTGTTTAACAAAGCACCAACAGAGAGAGAGAGAGACCAGTGGAGAGTTTAACGGAGCACCGACAGAGAGAGAGAGAGAGACCAGTGGGGTGTTTAACAGAGCACCGACAGAGAGAGAGAGAGAGAGAGACCAGTGGGGTGTTCAACAAAGCACCGACAGAGAGAGAGAGACACCAGTGGGGTGTTTAACAGAGCACCGACAGAGAGAGAGAGAGAGAGAGAGACCAGTGGGGTGTTTAACAGAGCACCGACAGAGTGAGAGAGAGACCAGTGGGGTGTTTAACAGAGCACCGACAGAGAGAGAGAGAGAAACCAGTGGGGAGGGTATTGGTTCAAATTAGGACCGAGGAAATTAAAAATATTCAGTCGGGGGTGTGTATCAGTAAGTGTTCTCTTTATTGTTGAGTTGGACTAGAGGTATTAAAATTGATACAGGTACTAAATAGATTATTTAAAAAGAGAATAGGGAACTTTGTTTTGTTTAGATCATGGATGGGCTGTTGTGAATTATTAGTTGCAATTCCTGCGCCATGTGGGAACTTCAGGACACTTCATGTGTCTTGGGCGACTGTGTGTGTCGGAAGTGTCTCCAGCTGCTTCAGCTTGAGCTCAGGATTTCCGAGTATGAGGGGCATTTGAAATCACTGCGGAGCATCAGGGTGGATGAGAGTTTCTTGGGCTGCACGTTCCAGGAGGTGTTCACCCCACAAGCAGTGAGAGTTCAGGGTAGTAGATGGGTGCCCATCTGGAAAAGTAGAAAGAGACAGGAAATGCCGGAGTCTTCTGGGTGTGTGCGGCTCTCCAATCATTTCTCAGCTTTGGAGACTGCTGGGAGTCATGATTCTTTGAAAGAATGCAGTTCTGACCATGGCACCAACGGACATGCGACTGTACAGGAAAGAGCAGCAAAGAGTAGAAATGCAGTTGTCATAGGTGATTCCATAGTCATGGGAACAGATAGGCATTTCTGTAACCGCTATCATGTTGCCTCCCTGGTGCCAGGGTAAAGGATATCACTGAGAGGGTGCAGGATATTCTGCAGAGGGAGGGAGTGAGGCAGAGTTGTGTTACACATTGGTGCCTCCAATATAGCAATGGCAAGGGCCATTGAGTCCTAAGACCTGATTTTCAGGAGCTAAGGAGGAAGTTAAAGAGTAGGATCTTGGAGGTAGTAATTTCTGGATTGCTCCCAGTGCCACATGCTCGCGAGAGCAGAAATAGGAAGTTAGAGAGGGTCAATGCGTGGCTTGAAGCATGGTGCTGGAGGGAGAGCTTCAGATTCTTGGCGCAATGGAACCAGTTCTGGGGCAGGGGGCACCTATTCAAAAGGGTTGGGTTGCACCTCAACACAACTGGGACCAATGTCCACGTGGGGAGATTCACTAGTGTGGTTGTGTTGGGTTTAAACTAAATTGGCAGGGGGATGGACGCCAGCATATCGAAGTAGAAAAGAGGAATAAGGTGTATAATGAGAGTGTGTTAGACAGTACTAGAGAAGGGAGTAGTTCCATATTGGATGGAAGCAGACTGAGAAGGACTACGAGGAATGCAAAGACAGGATTACAATGCATGTGTGTAAATGCACAAAGGTCACTGAGCTACAAACAGAAATAATAGTATGGGAATCTGATGTAGTGGCAATAATGGAAACGTGGCTTAAAAATGGTGAAGACTGGGCGCTTAATATGCAAGGATATAAAGTGTTCAGAAAAGAGAGAAGGAATAAAGGGAGGTGGGGTTGGCAGTAGTGATTCGGGAAGACATTGTAGTGTTGGCAAAGACCGAATCCATTTGGTTAGAGATGCGAAGCAAAAAGGGTGATGATGACACTACTGGGGGTATTCTATAGGTCTCCAAATAGAGAGAGGAGCAAATCTGCAGGGAAATCAGAGAGATGTGCAAGAACTATAGAGTGGTGATATTGGGGGACTTTAATTACCCAAATATCGGTTGGGATAATGTTAGAGTAAAGGGTAAGGAGGGGGATGAATTTCTAAAATGTGTTCAGGCGAACTTCCTTGATCAGTATGTTCTCAGCCCAACAAGAAAGGAGGCATTACTGGATCTGGTGCTGGGAAATGAGGTAGGTCAAGTGGACCAAGTGTCTGTGGGGAGCACTTGGGGAAGAGTGATCATTGTATCATAAGGTTTAGACTAGTAATGCAGAAAAGCAAGGAATGATATCAGGTAGAGTGACTAGATTGGAAGAGGGCTAATTTCAATGTGATGTGAAGGGATCTAGCCAGGAATCAACGATTGACACAAAGAGTTGTATCAGAATAATGGGTTATTTTTAAGGGAGAGATGCTTCTGGTACAGGCTAGGAACATTCCAACAAGGGCGAAAGTTAAGGGAACCAAAATCAGGACTCTTTGGATGACGGAGAAAGAGATAATGATGAAAGGGAAATCATGTTTAACAAACCTGTTGAAGTTTGAGGATGTGACTAGCAGAATAGATAAGGGGGAAGTAGTGGATGTGGTGTATTTGAATTTTCAGAAGCTTCCGATAAGGTCCCACGAAAGAGGTTAATAAAATTAGAGCACATGGGATTGGAGGTAATATACTGGCATGGATTGAGAATTGGTTAATGGACAGAAAAGAGAGAGTAGGAATAAACGGGTCATTGTCAGGTTGGCAGGCTGTGAATAATGGGGTTCCACAAGGATCTGTGCTTGGGCTTCAGCTATTCACAAGCTATATCAATGATTTGGATGATAAGAACATAAGAAATAGGAGCAGGAGGAGGCCATTCAATCCTTCGAGCTTGCTCTGTCATTCAGTGGGATCATGGCTAATCTTCCACGCCATTTTCCTGCACTATCTCCCTATCCCATGATGTTTTTAATATGTAGAAATCTATCGATCTCAGTCTTGAACATACTCAACGACTGAGCCTCCACAGCCCTCTGGGGCAGAGAATTCCAAAGATTCACCACCCTCTGAATGAAGAAATTCCTCCGTCCTAAATGACCTGCCCCTTTATTCTGAGACTGTGTCCCCGGTTCTGGGCTCTCCAGCCAGGGGAAACATCCTTCCTGCATCTACCCTGTCGCGTCCTGTAAGAATTTTCTATATTTGAATGAGATCACCTCTCATTCTTCTAAACTCCAGAGAATAAAGGCCCAGTCTATTTAATCTTTCCTCATAGGACAATCCCTCCATCCCAGAATTAGTTTGGTGAATCTTCGTTGCACTCCCTCTATGACAAGTACATCCTTAGATGAGCAGACCAGAACTGCACACAATACTCCAGGCCTGGTGTCACCATAATTACAATACTCCTATACTCAAATACTCTTGTAATCAAGACCACCACACTGATTATAAAAGCAAAATACTGCGGATGCTGGAAATCTGAAACAAAAACAAGAAATGCTGGATTCACTCAGCAGGTCTGGCAGCATCTGTGGAAAGAGAAGCAGAGTTAACGTTTCGGGTCAGTGACCCTTCTTCGGAACTGACAAATATTAGAAAAGTCACAGAATCTGTGACTTTTCTAATATTTGTCAGTTCCGAAGAAGGGTCACTGACCCGAAACGTTAACTCTGCTTCTCTTTCCACAGATGCTGCCAGACCTGCTGAGTGAATCCAGCATTTCTTGTTTTTGCACCACACTGATTTTCCTTCTTAATTGCTTGTAGTACCTGCGTGTTAGTTTTCAGTGACTCATGAACAAGGACACTCAAGTTCCTTTGAAGGTCAACACTTCCCAGCCTTTTACCATTTAAGAAAAACTCTGTGTTTCTGTTCTCCGACCAAAATGGATAACCTCACATTTCTCCACAGTGTATTCCATCTGCCAAATTTGTGCTCACCCGCTTAGCCTCTCCAAATCCCCTTGAACATCTTTGCATCCTCCTCACAACCCACACTTCATCCGAGTTTTGTGTTATCTGTAAAATTGGATTCAATTCAACTAGAGAACAGGCCATCCTCGACTGAGTATTGTGTAATGAGAGAGGAATAATTGACAATCTAGTTGTGCAAGACTCCTTGGGGATGAGCGACTATAATATGATAGAATTCTTCATCAAGATGGAGAGTGACGTAGTTGATTCTGAGACTAGAACACAGTGGCGCAGTGGTTAGCACCGCAGCCTCACAGCTCCAGCGACCCGGGTTCGGTTCTGGGTACTGCCTGTGCGGAATTTGCAAGTTCTCTCTGTGACCGCGTGGGTTTCCGCCGGGTGCTCTGGTTTCCTCCCACAGCCAAAGACGTGCAGGTTGATAGGTAAATTGGCCATTGTAAATTGCCCCTAGTGTAGGTAGGTGGTAGGAGAATGATGGGGGTGTGGTAGGGAATATGGGATTAATGGAGGATTAGTATAAATGGGTGGTTGTTGGTCAGCACAGACTTCGTGGGCCGAAGGGCCTGTTTTAGTGCTGTATCTCTCTATGACTCTAACATAAGAACGTAAGAAATAGGAGCAGGAGTAGGCCATTCAGCCCCTCAAGCCTGCCCCACCATTCAATAAGATCATGGCTGATCTGTCCCAGGCCTCAACTTCTTTTTCGGGCCTGCTCCACCTAACCCTCGACTCCCCAAGATTTCAAAAATCTACTTACCTCCTGTTAAATGCATTTAGTGATCTAGCTTCCGCAACTCTCTGAGTCAAAGAATTCCAGAATTCACCACCCTCTGAGAGAAGAAATTCCCTCGCATCTCAGTTTTAAATGTGTGACCCCTTATTCTGTAACTATGTCCCCTAGTTCGAGTTTCCCCCCCACTCGTGGAAACATCTTCTCAACATCTACCCTGTCAAGCCCCCTTAAAATCTTATGTTTCTATAAGATCACCTCTCATTCTTCTAAACTCCAATGAATAAAGGCCTAACCTGTTTAGCCATTCTTGATAAGACAACCCCTTCATCTCAGGAATCAGTCTAGTGAACCTTTTCTGAACTGCCTCCAATGCTAGTATATCATTCCTTAAATACGGGGACCAAAACTGTACACAGCACTCCAGGTGTGACCTCACCAACACCCTGTACAGTTGTAACAGGACTTCCCTATTTTTAAACTCTAACCCCCTCGCAATAAAGGCCAAAATTCCATTTGCCTTCCTAATTAATTGCTGCACCTGCATGCTCACCTTTTGTGTTTCATGTACAAGAACACCCAGATCCCTCTGTACTGCAGTATTTTGTAGTCTTTCTCCATTTAAATAATCATCTGCCTTTTTATTCTTCCTACCAAAGTGGATGGTCTCACACTTTCCCACATTAAACTCCATCTGCCAAGTTTTTGCTCACTCACTTAACCTATCTATATCCCATTGCAGATTCTTTGTGTCCTCATCACAATATGCCTTCCCACCTATTTTTGTATCATCAGCAAATTTGGATACACTACACTCTGTCCCTTTCTCCAAGTCATTAATATAGATAGTAAATAGTTGAGGCCCTAGGACTGAACCTTGTTAGACCCCACTGGTTATGGCTTTCCAACCTGAAAAAGACCCATTGATCCTGACTCTCTGCTTTCTGTGTGTTAGCCAGTCCTCAATCCATGCCAACACATTAACCCCAATACCCTGAGCTCTTATTTTGTGCAATAACCTTTTATGTGGCACCTTATCAAACGCCTTCTGAAAATCCAAATACACTACATCTACTTGTTATATCCTCAAAGAACGCTAATAAATTTGTCAAACATGATTTCCCTTTCATAAAACCATGTTGACTCTGTTTGATTGCTTTATGTTTTTCTAAATGTCCTGCTATTTCTTCCTTAATAATGGACTCTAGCATTTTCCCAATGACTGATGTTAAGCTGACTGGTCTGTAGGTTTCCTGCTTTCTGTCTCCCTCCTTTCTTGAATAGGGGTGTCACATTAGCGGTTTTCCAATTCGCTGGTAACCTTCCGGAATCCAGTGAGTTTTGGTATATTATGACCAATGCCTCCACGATCTCTGCAGCCACTTTTAAAACACATGGATGCAGGCCATCAGGCCCTGGCAACTTGTCTGCCTTTAGTCCCATCAGTTTGTCAAGCACCTTTTCCCTCGTGATAGAGACTGTTACAAGTTCCTTCCTCCCATTTACACCTTGTTCATCTATTATTGTTGGGATGTTTATAGTGTCCTCCACCGTGAAAACCGATGCAAAATATTGGTTTAAGTTATCTGCCATTTCCCTGTTCCCTGTTATTAATTTCCCAGTCTCATCCTCTGAGGGTCCCACACTTACTTTAGCCACTCTCTTCCTTTTTATATACCCAAAGAAGCTCTTACTGTTTGTTTTTATATTTCTTGTCAATTTACTCTCATATTCAATTTTCTCCCTCTTTATTAGTTTTTTAGTCATCCACTGCTGGTTTCTAAAAAATTCCCAATCCTCTGGCCGACCACTCGTTTTCACCGCATTGTACACCTTTGTTTTTGATTTGATATTCTCCTTAACTTCCTTTGTTATCCACGGGTGGTTCATCGTTCTCTTCGAGTCCTTCCTTCTGACTGGAATAAATGTTTGCTGAGTGTTATGAAATATCTGTTTAAAAGTCTGCCACTGCTCATCTACTGACTTCCCCTGGGTCCTGAATCTTAATAAAGGAAACTACGAAGGTATGAGGCGCAAGTTGGCTATGATGGATTGGGAAATGTTACTTAAAGGGATGACGGTGGAAAGGCAATGGTAAACATTCAAACAGCGCATGGATGAACTGCAACAGTTGTTTATTCCTGTCTGGCGCAAAAGGAAAACGGGAAAGGTAGCCAAGCCATGGCTTACAAGGGAAATTAGAGATAGCATTAGATCCAAAGAAGAGGCATACAAATTCACCAGAAAAAACAACAGACTTGAGGATTGGGAGCAGTTTAAAATTCAGCAAAGGAGGACCAAGGGATTGATTAAGAAGAGGAAAATAGAGTACGAGCTTGCGGGGAACATAAAAACTGACTGTAAAAGTTTCTGTAGGTATGTGAAGAGAAAAAGATTGGTGAAGACAAATGTAGGTCCCTTACAGTCAGAAACAGGGGAATTTATTAAGGGGAATAAAGAAATGGCTGACCAACTAAATGCATACTTTGGTTCTGTCTTCACAAAGGAGGACACAAATATCATACCAGAAATGTTGGGGAACACAGGGCTTAGCGAGAGAGGGGAACTGAAAGAAATCAGTAGAGAAATGGTGTTGGGGAAATTGAAAGGAAATGGCCCTAGAAATAGTGGATGCATTGATGGTCATCTTCCAAGATGCTATAGACTCTGGAACAGTTTCTACAGATTAGAGGGTAGCTAATGTAACCCCACTATTTAAAAAGGGAGGTAGAGGGAAAGCAGGGAATTATAGACCAGTCAGCCTGATGTCGGTAGTGGGGAAAATTCTTGTGTCCATAGCAGAGCACTTGGAGAACAGTGGTAGAATCGGACAGAGTCAACAGAGATTTACGAATGCTTGACAAATCTACTAGAATTCTTCAAGGATGTAACTAGTAGAGTTGATGAGGGGGCACCAGTGCTTTATTTGGACTTTGAGAAGACTTTCGACAAATCCCACATAAGAGATTAGCGTGTAAAATTAAAGTGCATGGGATTGGTGTAGTGTATTGCGATGGATAGAAAATTGGTTGGCAGACAGAAAACAAGAGTAGGAATGAACGGGTCTTTTTCCGAATGGCAGGCAGTGACTAGTGGAATACCGCAGGGGTCAGTACTAGGACCCCAGCTATTCACAATATATATTCATGATTTAGATGAGGGAACTAAATGTAATATCTCCAGATTTGCAGATGACACAATACTGGTGGGAGGGTGAATTGTGAGGAGGATGCAGAGAGGCTTCAGGGTGATTTGGACAAGTTGAGTGAGTGGGCTAATGCATGGCAGATGCAGTATAATGTGGATAAATGTGAGGTTATCCACTTTGGTAGCAAAAACAGGAAGGCAGATTATTATCTGAACGGCTATAAACTGAGAGAGGGGAATATGCAACAAGACCTGGGTGTTCTTGTGCACCAGTCGCTGAAGGTAAGCATGCAGGTGCAATAGGTGGTAAAAAAGGCAAATGGTATGTTGGCCTTCATAGCGAGAGGATTCGAGTATAGGAGCAGAGATGTCTTGCTGCAATTATCCAGGGCCTTGGTGAGGCCACACCTGGAATATCGTGTGCAGTTTTGGTCTCCTTATCTGAGGAAGGATGTTCTTGCTATAGAGGGAGTGCAGTGAAGGTTTACCAGACTGATACCTGGGATGGTGGGACTGACGTATGAGGAGAGATTGAGTCGGTTAGGATTATATTCGCTGGAGTTCAGAAGAGTGAGGGGGAATCTCATAGAAATCTAAAAAATTCTAACAGGACTTGACAGGGTAGATGCAGGAAGGATGTTCCTGATGGTGAGGGAGTCCAGAACCAGGGCTCATAGTCTAAGGATATGGGGTAAACCATTCAGGACTGAGATAAGGAGAAATTTCTTCACCCAGAGAGTGGTGAGCCTGTGGAATTCGCTACCACAGGAAGCAGTTGAGGCCAAAACATTATATGTTTTCAAGAAGGAGTTAGATATAGCTCTTGGGGTGAAAGGGATCAAAGGATATGGGGGGAAAGCAGGAACAGTTTACTGAGTTGGATGATCAGCCATGATCATAATGAATGGTGGAGCAGGCTCGAAGGGCCAAATGGCCTACTCCTGCTCCTAGTTTCTATGAATAACTGTGGCCCAAGCATTGATCCTTGTGGTACTCCACTCGTCATTGCCTGCCAAGCTGAAAGTGAACCATTTATTCCTACTGTTTTCTGTTGGTTAACCAATTCTCAATCCATGCCAGTATATTCCCCCAAATCCCATGTGCTCTAACTTTGTTTACGAACCTGTTGTGTGGGACCTGAAAATCTAAAGATATCACATCCACCAGTTCCCCATTATGTGTTCTGCTAGGTACATCCTCAGAAACACTTCAACAGGTTTGTTCAATATGATTTCCCTCTCAGAAATCCAGGTTGATTCTGCATTGTTTTCTCAGTGTCCTGTTATCGCATCCTTTATTATAGATTCTAACATTTTCCCTACAACTGATGTCAGGTTAACAGGTCTGTGGATCCCTGTTTTCTCTCTCCCTCCTTTATTAAATAGTGGGGTTACAATTGCCTCCATCCAATCTGCAGGAACCATTCCAGAGTCTATAGAATTTTGAAAGATGAACACCAGTGCATCCACTATCTCTACAGCCACCTCTTTCAACACTCTGGGATGTACATCATCAGGACCACGGATTTACCAACTTTAAGCCCCATTAATTTCTCGAGTGCTACTGTACATTTTTTTTCTCATTTTCTAATATCTTGCAGTTCTTTGTTTACACTAGATCCTTGATTCTCTGTTATTTCTGAGAGGTTTTTAGTATTTTGCTCCATGAAGGCAGACCCAAAGTATTTGTTTAGTTTCTCTGCCAATTCCTTATTCCCCATTGTAAATTCTCCTGACTCTGCTTGTAATGGACCCACATTTGTTTTTAGTAATCTTTTCTTTTTTATACACTTATAGAAACTTTTACATAGCTTTTTTGTGCATTAATGGAATGTATTTTTGTTGTAAACTATGTATTAGTTCTTTAAATGTGAGCCATTGCCTGTCGACCATCATATCCTTTAACATAGTTTTCCAATCCCCAGTAGCCAATTTGCCCCTCATGCCTTTGTTTAGATTTAACACCCTAGTTTCTGATTGAACTACATCACTTTCAAAGTTAATGTAAAATTCAATCATATCATTGTCACTCTTTTCTAAAGGCACCTTTACAACAAGATTATTAATTAGCTCTTTTTCTTGCCAAACTTGTCTTTCTTCCTCACAGGAACATGCTGGTCCTGGATTCTAATCAGCTGACGATTGAAAGACTCCCACATGTCAGATGTTGATTTACCCTCAAACAGCCGCCCCCAATCTAAATTCTTCATTTCCTGCCTAATATTGTTATAATTAGCCTTCCCCCAATTTAGCACCTTCACCAGAGGACTACTCTTATCCTTACCCACAAGTACCTTAAAACTTATGGAATTATGGTCACTGTTCCCGAAATGCTCCCCCACTGAAACTTCGACCACCAGGCCGGGCTCATTCCCCAATACCAGGTCCAGAATGTCCCCATCCCTAGTTGGACTATCTACATACTGTTTCAAGAAGCCCTCCTGGATGCTCCTCACAAATTCTGCCCCATCCAAGCCCCTAGCACTAAGTGAGTCCCAGTCAATATAGGGGAAGTTAAAATCACCCACCACCACAACCCTGTTGCCTTTACATCTTTCCAAAATCTGTCTACATATCTGCTCCTCGACCTCCTGCTGGCTGTTGGGAGGCCTGTAGTAAACCCCCAACATCGTGACTGCACCTTTCCTATTCCTGAGCTCCACCCATATTGCCTTGCTGCACGACCCCTCCGAGGTGTCCTCCCGCAGTACAGCTGTGATATTCTCCTTAATCAGTAATGCAACTCCCCCACCCCTTTTACATCCCCCTCTATCCTGCCTGAAGCTTCTAAAGCCTGGAACATTTAGCTGCCAATCCTGCCCTTCCCTCAACCAAGTCTCTGTAATAGCAACAACATCATATTTCCAAGTACTAATCCAAGCTCTAAGTTCATCTGCTTTACCTGTTATACTTCTCGCATTGAAACAACTGCACTTCAGACCACCAGTCCCGCTGTGCTCCGCAACATCTCTCTGCCTGCTCTTCCTCTTAGTCCTACTGGCCTTATTTACTATGTCCTCCTCATTTATTTCACTTGCTGTCCGACTGCTCTGGTTCCCACCTCCCTGCCACACTAGTTTAAACCCTCCCGAGTGACGCTAGCAAACCTCGCAGCCAGGATATTAGTGCCCTTCCAGTTTAGATGCAACCCGTCCTTCTTGTACAGGTCCCATCTGTCCCTGAAGAGAGCCCATGGTCCAGATATCTGAAACCCTCCCTTCTACACCAGCTGCTCAGCCACATGTTTAGCTGCACTATCTTCCTATTTCTAGCCTCACTGGCACGTGGCACAGGGAGTAATCCCGAGAGATCCTGTTTTTTAACTTACTACCTAACTCCCTCAACACCCCCTGCAATTCCTCTTTCTCCCTCTACACCAAATTCCCATAAGAACTAAATTCCCACCTTCACGCTCTGACTAACTCACTCAGGTGAAGTCTCCACTCTGTATGGCCCTCACTTTGTGGGGAACAAATGTAATATTTCCAAAATAAAAGGAAAATACTGAAGATGCTGGAAATCTGAAATAAAAACAGAACGTGCTGGAAAAACTCAGCAGGTCTGGCACTATCTTTGGAGAGAGAAGCAGAGTTAGCGTTTCAGGTCTGTGACCTTTCATATGTCCAAAGAGACCTGAGTGTCCTTGTCAATAACTCAGTGAAAGCGAACATGCAGGTGCAGCAAGCAATTAAGAAGGCAAATGGGATGTTGGCCTTCATCACAATAGGCTTTGAGTACAGGAGTGAAGATGCCTTGCTGCAATTGTATAGAGCTTTGGTGAGACCTGGAGTATTGTGTACAGTTTTGGTCTCCTTACCTAAGGAAGGATATGTTTGCCATAGAGGGAGTGCAACAAAGGTTCACCAAACTAATTCTTGGGATGGTGGGATTGTCCTATGAGGAGAGATTGAGGAGTCTGACCCTGTATTCTCTGGAGTTTAGAAGAATGAGAGGTGATCTCATTCAGACATACACAAAATTCTTACAGGGCTCGACAGGGTAGATGCAGGAAGGATGTTTCGCCTGGCTGGAGAGTCTAGAACCAGGGAACACAGTTTTAGAATAAAGGGACAGGCCATTTACAACTGGGATGAGGAGGAATCTCTTCACTCGGAGGGTGGTAGATCTTTGGAATTCTCTACCCCAGAGGTTTGTGGAGGCTCAGTCATTGAGGACAATGAAGTGCGTGGTATTAAAGGAACGGTAACTTGGGTACATAATTGGCTAACGGAGAGAGGGTAGAGAGTAGTGATGAATGGATGTTTTTCTGACTGGAGAGAAGTATATAATGGGATCTCCCAGGGGTTGGTATTGGGAGCATGGCTTTTCCTGTTGTACATAGAACAAAGAACAAAGAAAATTACAGCACAGGAACAGGCCCTTCGGCCCTCCAAGCCTGCGCCGATCCAGATCCTCTATCTAAACATGACGCCTATTTTCTTAGGGTCTGTATCTCTTTACTTCCTGCCCATTCATGTATCTGTCTAGATACATCTTAAAAGATGCTATCGTGCCCGCGTCTACCACCTCCGCTGGCAACGCGTTCCAGGCACCCACCACCCTCTGCGTAAAGAACTTTCCACGCATATCCCCGCTAAACTTTTCCCCTCGCACTTTGAACTCGTGACCCCTAGTAATTGCATCCCCCACTCTGGGAAAAAGCTTCTTGCTATCCACCCTGTCTATACCTCTCATGATTTTGTACACCTCAATCAGGTCCCCCCTCAACCTCCGCCTTTCTAATGAAAATAATCCTAATCTACTCAACCTCTCTTCATAGCTAGCGCCCTCCATACCAGGCAACATCCTGGTGAACCTCCTCTGCACCCTCTCCAAAGCATCCACATCCTTTTGGTAATGTGGCGACCAGAACTGCGCGCAGTATTCCAAATGTGGCCGAACCAAAGTCCTATACAACTGTAACATGACTTGCCAACTCTTGTACTCAATACCCCGTCCGATGAAGGAAAGCATGCCGTATGCCTTCTTGACCACTCTATTTACCTGCGTTGCCACCTTCAGGGAACAATGGACCTGAACACCCAAATCTCTCTGTACATCAATTTTCCCCAGGACTTTTCCATTTACTGTCTTGAATTGGATCTTCCAAAATACATCACCTCGCATTTGCCCTGATTGAACTCCATCTGCCATTTCTCTGCCCAACTCTCCAATCTATCTATATTCTGCTGTATTCTCTGACAGTCCCCTTCACTATCTGCTACTCCACCAATCTTAGTGTCGTCTGCAAACTTGCTAATCAGACCACCTATACTTTCCTCCAAATCATTTATGTATATCACAAACAACAGTGGTCCCGGCACGGATCCCTGTGGAACACCACTGGTCACACGTCTCCATTTTGAGAAACTCCCTTCCACTGCTACTCTCTGTCTCCTGTTGCCCAGCCAGTTCTTTATCCATCTAGCTAGTACACCCTGGACCCCATGCGACTTCACTTTCTCCATCAGCCTACCATGGGGAACCTTATCAAACGCCTTACTGAAGTCCATGTATATGACATCTACAGCCCTTCCCTCATCAATCAACTTTGTCACTTCCTCAAAGGTAAGACATGACCTTCCCTGCACAAAACCATGTTGCCTATCACTGATAAGCCCATTTTCTTCCAAATGGGAATAGATCCTATCCCTCAGTATCTTCTCCAGCAGCTTCCCTACCACTGACGTCAGGCTCACCGGTCTATAATTACCTGGATTATCCCTGCTACCCTCCTTAAACAAGGGGACAGCATTAGCAATTCTCCAGTCCTCCGGGACCTCACCCGTGTTCAAGGATGCTGCAAAGATATCTGTTAAGGCCCCAGCTATTTCCTCTCTCGCTTCCCACAGTAACCTGGGATAGATCCCATCCGGACCTGGGGACTTGTCCACCTTAATGCCTTTTAGAATACCCAACACTTCCTCCCTCCTTATGCCGACTTGACCGAGAGTAATCAAACATCTGTCCCTAACCTCAACATCCGTCATGTCCCTCTCCTCGGTGAATACCGATGCAAAGTACTCGTTTAGAATCTCACCCATTTTCTCTGACTCCACGCATAACTTTCCTCCTTTGTCCTTGAGTGGGCCAATCCTTTCTCTAGTTACCCTCTTTCTCCTTATATATGAATAAAAGGCTTTGGGATTTTCCTTAACCCTGTTTGCTAAAGATATTTCATGACCCCTTTTAGCCCTCTTAATTCCTCGTTTCAGATTGGTCCTACATTCCCGATATTCTTCCAAAGCTTCGTCTTTCTTCAGCCGCCTAGACCTTATGTATGCTTCCTTTTTCCTTTTAGCTCGTCTCACAATTTCACCTGTCATCCATGGTTCCCTAATCTTGCCATTTCTATCCCTCATTTTCACAGGAACATGTCTCTCCTGCACGCTAATCAACCTCTCTTTAAAAGCCTCCCACATATCACATGTGGATTTACCTTCAAACAGCTGCTCCCAATCTACATTCCCCAGCTCCTGCCGAATTTTGGTATAGTTGGCCTTCCCCCAATTTAGCACTCTTCCTTTGGGACCACTCTCGTCTTTGTCCATGAGTATTTTAAAGCTTACGGAATTGTGATCACTATAAATTACCTGGATGTGCGTATAGGGAGTACAATTTCAAAGTTTGTGGATGATACAAAACTTGGCATCGCAGTGAGTATTAAAGTAGGAAACTTCAGGAGACCAGAGACCGTTTGTATCTACGACGTGTCTGCCCATTTCACAATGTAATGTGGGTAAGTGTCGAGTGATCCCCTTTGGGAGAAACAACATGGATAGGTGGTAGAATCTAGTGCTGGTCATGAGCACAACAGACTGGTGTAGCAGCTTAAAATTAGCATCTCTGCTGAAGTAACAAAGAACAGTTTGAACTGTTGTGGACAATTACTGGGTCTCATGGTTGACTCTTGTCCTTAACTAGGTGTAGATCACGCTTGGTTACTGACTTTTATTTATATTTTACAGAGATAACTGAGACTCCAAAAAGCAGCAAGCTGGTGAGTAACATACAGTCAACTTAGACAGAAGTTGTACAGTGAGGAATTACTGCCCTGTAAGTCAATACTTAACTCTTATACAGCGTCATTGCCTCAAATACAGCTACCACATTACTATAGTGACACGCTCTCTACCTAGCTGCACAAACTGCTGAGAAGCAATGACTGCCCTACATGGAAGGGACTCCATGTGTATAGCTGTGACACAGAGCCCTGCTGGTTATTTATGGTAATAGCACATCTTGTGGCCTGTAATTCCAGTCCATTTATTCATTGGAATGTTGTTTACCTGTACTTAAAGGCCCTGGGCCCAAACACTCTTGCTTTTGCACTGTATGTCAGCCCTGAAGATGCAGTGACTCAGTTTCACTCATTTCACATCCTCTCCGGCTCCCGGTTCATGCTCTCATTCTCGCACACCGTCCCCGTTCTCGCCCCTGGTCCCTGTTCTCCCTCTCGCTCCCCGTCCTGGTCCCTGTTCTCCCTCTCGCTCCCCGTCCTGGTCCCTGTTCTCCCCCTTGCTCCCCGTCCTGGTCCCCATTCTTCCACTCTCTCCCCGTCCTGGTCCCTGTTCTCCCCCTCGCTCCCCGTCCTGGTCCCCGTTCTCCCCCTCGCTCCCCGTCCTGGTCCCCGTTCTTCCACTCTCTCCCCGTCCTTCCACTCTCTCCCCGTCCTGGTCCCCGTTCTTCCACTCTCTCCCCGTCCTGGTCCCTGTTCTCCCCCTCGCTCCCCGTCCTGGTCCCTGTTCTCCCTCTCGCTCCCCGTCCTGGTCCCTGTTCTCCCCCTCGCTCCCCGTCCTGGTCCCTGTTCTCCCTCTCGCTCCCCGTCCTGGTCCCTGTTCTCCCTCTCGCTCCCCGTCCTGGTCCCCGTTCTCCCTCTTGCTCCCCGTCCTGGTCCCTGTTCTCCCTCTCGCTCCCCGTCCTGGTCCCTGTTCTCCCTCTTGCTCCCCGTCCTGGTCCCTGTTCTCCCTCTCGCTCCCCGTCCTGGTCCCCGCTCTCCCACTCTCTCCCCGTCCTGGTCCCCGCTC
This sequence comes from Heterodontus francisci, assembly GCF_036365525.1. Classification (NCBI taxonomy): domain Eukaryota; kingdom Metazoa; phylum Chordata; class Chondrichthyes; order Heterodontiformes; family Heterodontidae; genus Heterodontus; species Heterodontus francisci. The sequence goes on along the minus strand of NW_027141172.1, from coordinate 1,072,563 downwards.
TCCCCCTCGCTCCCCGTCCTGGTCCCTGTTCTCCCTCTCGCTCCCCGTCCTGGTCCCTGTTCTCCCTCTCGCTCCCCGTCCTGGTCCCTGTTCTCCCACTCTCTCCCCATCCTGGTCCCTGTTCTCCCTCTCGCTCCCCGTCCTGGTCCCTGTTCTCCCTCTCGCTCCCCGTCCTGGTCCCCATTCTTCCACTCTCTCCCTGTCCTGGTCCCCATTCTTCCACTCTCTCCCCGTCCTGGTCCCTGTTGTCCCCCTCGCTCCCCGTCCTGGTCCCTGTTCTCCCTCTCGCTCCCCGTCCTGGTCCCCGTTCTGGTCCCCGTTCTTCCACTCTCTCCCCGTCCTGGTCCCTGTTCTCCCTCTCGCTCCCCGTCCTGGTCCCCGTTCTTCCACTCTCTCCCCGTCCTGGTCCCCGTTCTTCCACTCTCTCCCCGTCCTGGTCCCTGTTCTCCCTCTCGCTCCCCGTCCTGGTCCCCGTTCTTCCACTCTCTCCCCGTCCTGGTCCCCGTTCTTCCACTCTCTCCCCGTCCTGGTCCCCGTTCTCCCTCTCGCTCCCCGTCCTGGTCCCCGTTCTTCCACTCTCTCCCCGTCCTGGTCCCTGTTCTCCCCCTCGCTCCCCGTCCTGGTCCCCGTTCTCCCCCTCGCTCCCCGTCCTGGTCCCCGTTCTTCCACTCTCTCCCCGTCCTTCCACTCTCTCCCCGTCCTGGTCCCCGTTCTTCCACTCTCTCCCCGTCCTGGTCCCTGTTCTCCCCCTCGCTCCCCGTCCTGGTCCCTGTTCTCCCTCTCGCTCCCCGTCCTGGTCCCTGTTCTCCCTCTTGCTCCCCGTCCTGGTCCCTGTTCTCCCTCTCGCTCCCCGTCCTGGTCCCCGCTCTCCCACTCTCTCCCCGTCCTGGTCCCTGTTCTCCCCCTCGCTCCCCATCCTGGTCCCTGTTCTCCCCCTCGCTCCCCGTCCTGGTCCCCGTTCTTCCACTCTCTCCCCGTCCTTCCACTCTCTCCCCGTCCTGGTCCCCGTTCTTCCACTCTCTCCCCGTCCTGGTCCCTGTTCTCCCTCTCGCTCCCCGTCCTGGTCCCTGTTCTCCCTCTCGCTCCCCGTCCTGGTCCCTGTTCTCCCTCTCGCTCCCCGTCCTGGTCCCTGTTCTCCCTCTCGCTCCCCGTCCTGGTCCCTGTTCTCCCTCTCGCTCCCCGTTCTGGTCCCCGCTCTCCCACTCTCTCCCCGTCCTGGTCCCCGCTCTCCCACTCTCTCCCCGTCCTGGTCCCTGTTCTCCCTCTCGCTCCCTGTTCTGGTCCCCGTTCTTCCACTCTCTCCCCGTCCTGGTCCCTGTTCTCCCTCTCGCTCCCCGTCCTGGTCCCTGTTCTCCCTCTCGCTCCCCGTCCTGGTCCCCATTCTTCCACTCTCTCCCCGTCCTGGTCCCTGTTCTCCCCCTCGCTCCCCGTCCTGGTCCCTGTTCTCCCTCTCGCTCCCCGTCCTGGTCCCTGTTCTCCCTCTTGCTCCCCGTCCTGGTCCCTGTTCTCCCTCTCGCTCCCCGTCCTGGTCCCTGTTCTCCCACTCTCTCCCCGTCCTGGTCCCTGTTCTCCCCCTCGCTCCCCGTCCTGGTCCCTGTTCTCCCTCTCGCTCCCCGTCCTGGTCCCCATTCTTCCACTCTCTCCCCGTCCTGGTCCCTGTTCTCCCTCTCGCTCCCCGTCCTGGTCCCCGTTCTTCCACTCTCTCCCCGTCCTGGTCCCTGTTCTTCCACTCTCTCCCCGTCCTGGTCCCTGTTCTCCCTCTCGCTCCCCGTCCTGGTCCCTGTTCTCCCTCTCGCTCCCCGTCCTGGTCCCCGCTCTCCCACTCTCTCCCCGTCCTGGTCCTCGCTCTCCCACTCTCTCCCCGTCCTGGTCCCTGTTCTCCCTCTCGCTCCCCGTCCTGGTCCCTGTTCTCCCACTCTCTCCCCGTCCTGGTCCCCGTTCTCCCACTCGCTCCCCGTCCTGGTCCCCGTTCTCCCACTCTCTCCCCGTCCTGGTCCCCGTTCTCCCACTCTCTCCCCGTCCTGGTCCACGTTCTCCCACTCTCTCCCCGTCCTGGTCCCTGTTCTCCCCCTCGCTCCCCGTCCTGGTCCCTGTTCTCCCTCTTGCTCCCCGTCCTGGTCCCCGTTCTTCCACTCTCTCCCCGTCCTGGTCCCTGTTCTCCCTCTTGCTCCCCGTCCTGGTCCCTGTTCTCCCTCTTGCTCCCCGTCCTGGTCCCCGTTCTTCCACTCTCTCCCCGTCCTGGTCCCTGTTCTCCCTCTTGCTCCCCGTCCTGGTCCCCGTTCTCCCACTCTCTCCCCGTCCTGGTCCCTGTTCTCCCCCTCGCTCCCCGTCCTGGTCCCTGTTCTCCCTCTTGCTCCCCGTCCTGGTCCCCGTTCTCCCACTCTCTCCCCGTCCTGGTCCCCTTTCTCCCTCTCACTCCCCATCCTGGTCCCTGTTCTCCCTCTTGCTCCCCGTCCTGGTCCCCGTTCTCCCACTCTCTCCCCGTCCTGGTCCCCGTTCTCCCTCTCACTCCCCATCCTGGGTCCCCACTCTAGCTATTGCTCCTGTTCCCCCACCCTCGCTCCCAGTCCACCCCCCCGCTCCCGGTTCTCTCCCCCACCTGCTGAGTATTTCCAGCACTTTCTGTTTTTATTTCGGCTTTTCAGCTTTTATTTTAACCTTTAAACTTTGATTCATGCAGCGAGGAGCAAAGCCCAAAAAGGTGGTGCATGTTTATTTTTGTATCTGTCTGTGGTTCAGCTGCTATCGCATGCGCACGTTCCTGGGCATGCTCATTACTGCATCACCTCCCATTTTAAACTGAATATCCTTTGTGTACTGTCAGTGTGACCTGTTGCTGCCCTCCATTCCCCATTGTTCCTTGGGTCAGCTGCTGGGGCGGATAGATATCTGTCACCATGTGCGTGTGCTGTCCCTGGGGCGAATGGATATCTTGGTCACACTGTCCGTCTTGTCCTGTTTGACATTTGCATGGAAACATCGAGCTGGGGCTCCAGTAATTACGTTGAGCAGTGGGGGATCCACTAGGAACGTCGAGCAGTGGGGGAATCTATCGGGGATGTCGAGCAGTGTGGGATCCATTGGGAATGTCGAGCAGTGTGGGATCCATTGGGAATGTCGAGCATTGGGGACCTGTTGGGAATGTCGAGCAGTGGGGGATCCAGTGGGAACATCAAGCAATGGAGGATCCACTGGGAACACAGGAGCAGGAGTAGGCCATTCAGCCCATCGAGCCTGCTCTGCCATTCAATATGATCATGGCCGATCATCCACTTCAATGCCTTTTTCCCACATTATCCCCATATCCCTTAATGTCGTTGGTGTTTAGAAATTTGTCAATCTCCGCTTTAAACTGAGCTTCCACAGCCTCTGAGGTAGAGAATTCCAAAGATTCACAACCCTCTGAGTAAAGAAATTTCTCCTCATCTCTGTCCTAAGTGGCTTCCCCCTTACTTTGAAATTGTGTCCCCTGGTTCTAGACTCCTGAACCAGGGGAAACATCTGAGATGCATCTACCCTGTCTATCCCTTTAAATATTTTGTAGGTTTCAATGAGATCACCTCTCATTCTATGAAACTCTAGAGAATACAAGCCCACTTTCCCCAATCTCTCTTCATAGGACAGTCCCGCCATCCCAGGAACAAGTCTGGTGAACCTTTGTTGCACTCCCTCTATGGCAATAATATCCTTCTGAAGTTAAGGTGACCAAAACTGCACACAGTACTCCAGGTGCTGTCTAACCAAGGTTCTAGACAATTGAAGCAAGACTTCACTACTCCTGTACTCAAATCCTCTTGCGATAATGGCTAACATACCATTAGCCTTCTTAATTGCATGCGCATCTGCATGTTAGCTTTCAGTTACTTATTGACAAGGACACCCAGGTCCCTTTGTACATCTACACTTTCTAATCTCTTACCATTTAAGAAATACTCTGCACATCTATTCCTCCAACCAAAGTGGATAACCTCACATTTTTCCAATTATATTCCATCTGCCACATTATTGCCTATTCAATAAGTCTGTCCAAAGCCCCGTGAAGCCGCTTTGCATCTTCCTCACAACACACATTCCCACCTATTTTTGTGCCATCCACCAACTTGCAAACGTTACATTTTGTCCCCACATCCAAATCATTGATATATACTATGAACAGCTGGGGCACAAGCACTGATCCCTGTGGTACCCCACGAGTCACAGCCTGCCAATATGAGAATGACCCATTTATTCCTATTCTCTGTTTTCTGCCTCTTAACCAATCCTTAATCCATGCCAGTCTCTTACCTCCTATTCCATGTGCTTTAATTTTGCTAATCAACTTCCTGTGGGGGACTTTATCAAAAGGCTTCTGAAAATCCAAGTATACCACATCCACCAACTCCCCTTTATCAATTCTGTTAGTAACATCCTCAAAAAAACTCGTCAAAAAAAGTTCATCAAACATGATTTCCCATTCATAAATCCATGTTGACTCTGCCCAATCAGATCATTATTATCCAAGTGTCCATTTATCACATCCTTTAGAATAGATTCCAGCATTTTCCCAACGGCTGATGTAACGCTAACAGGTCTGTAATTCCCTGTTTTCTCTCTCCCTTCCTTCTTCCCTTCTTAAATAGTGGGCTGACATTTGCAACCTTCCAATCTGCAGGAACCGCTCCAGAATCTATAGAATTTTGGAAGATGATCACCAATGCATTCACTATCTCCATAGCTACCTCAGTGAAGACAGACACAAAGTAATCATTTAGCTTCTCTGCCATTTCTTTATTCCCCATTATAAATTCTCCTGACTCTGCCTGTAATGGATCCACATTTGTCTTAGCCAAACATTTCCTTTTTATGTATCTATAGAAGCTTTTACAATCTGTTTTTGTTTTTTGCTAGTTTACATTCATATTCGATTCTCCCCTTGATCAGTTTCTTGGTCACCCTTTGCTGTATTCTAAAATCCTCTCTCTCAATCCTCAGCTTTACTACTATTTCCAGCAACTTTATAGGCCTTTTCTTTTAATCTTGTATAATCCTTAACTTTCTTTTGTTTTCCACGGTTTTACTGCCTTTACTTTTGGGGTTTTTGTGCCTTGAAGGAATGAACAGTTGGTGTAAACTATGTTATAATTCTTTAAAGACTATCCATTGTCTATGTACTATCATACCTTTTAATGTATTTTCCCAATCCACCTCAGCCAATTTGCCCCTCATAGCTTCATGATTTCCTTTGTTCAAATTTAACAGCCTGGCTTCAGATTGAACTACCTCACTTTCAAACAGAATGTAAAATTCTGTTGGAAATATTATGGTCACTAACCGCAGTGACTGCAACAACTACCGTGGAATCTCCCTGCTCAGCATAGTGGGGAAAGTCTTCGCTCGAGTCATTTTAAACAGACTCCAGAAGCTGGCTGAGCATGTCTACCCTGAGGCACGGTGTGGCTTTTGAGCAGAGAGATCCACCAATGACATGCTGTTCTCCCTTCGCCAGCTACAGGAGAAATGCCGTGAACAACAGACACCCTTCTACATTGCTTTCATAGATCTCACCAAAGCTTTTGACCTTGTCTTCAGACTACTAGCAAAGATCAGATGTACACCAAAGCTACTAAGTATCATCACCTCATTCCATGACAATATAAAAGGCACAATTCATCATAGCGGCTCCTCATCAGACCCCTTTCCTATCCTGAGTGGCGTGAAACAGGGCTGTGTTCTCGCACCTACACTGTTTGGGATCTTCTCCCTGCTGCTCTCACATGCGTTCAAGTCTTCACAAGAAGGAATTTTCCTCCACACAATATCAGGGGGCAGGTTGTTCAACCTTGCCCGTCTAAAAGCGAAGACCAAAGTACGGAAGGTCCTCATCAGGGAACTCCTCTTTGCTGACGATGCTGCATTAACATTTCACACTGAAGAGTGTCTGCAGAGTCTCATCGACAGGTTTGCGGCTGTCTGCAACGAATATGGCCTAACCATCAGCCTCAAGAAAACGAACATCATGGGACAGGACGTCAGAAATGCTCCATCCATCAATATCGGCAACCACGCTCTGGAAGTGGTTCAAGAGTTCACCTACCTAGGCTCAACTATCACCAGTAACCTGTCTTTCGATGCAGAAATCAACAAGCGCATAGGAAAGGCTTCCACTGCTATGACCAGACTGGCCAAGAGGGTGTGGGAAAATGGCGCACTGACACGGAACACAAAAGTCCGAGTGTATCAAGCCTGTGTCCTCAGTATCTTGCTCTACGGCAGCGAGACCTGGACAATGTATGTCAGCCAAGAGCAGCGTCTCAACTCATTCCATCTTCGCTGCCTCCGGAGAATCCTTGGCATCAGGTGGCAGGACCGTATCTCCAACACAGAAGTCCTCGAGGCGGCCAATATCCCCAGCTTACACACACTACTGAGCCAGCGGCGCTTGAGATGGCTTGACCATGTGAGCCGCATGAAAGATGGCAGGATCCCCAAGGACACATTGTACAGCGAGCTCGTCACTGGCATCAGACCCACTGGCCGTCCATGTCTCCACTTTAAAGACGTCTGCAAACGCGACAGGAAGCCCTGTGACATTGATCACAAGTCATGGGAGTCAGTTGCCAGTGATCGCCAGAGTTGGCGGGCAGCCATAAAGGCGGGGCTAAAGAGTGGCGAGTCGAAGAGACTTAGCAGTTGGCAGGAAAAAAGACAGAAGTGCAAGGAGAGAGCCAACTGTGCAACAGCCCCAACAACCAATTTTGTCTGCAGCACCTGTGGAAGAGTCTATTACTCTAGAATTGGCCTTTATAGCCACTCCAGGCACTGCTTCACAAACCACTGACCACCTCCAGGCGCTTACCCATTGTCTCTCGAGACAAGGAGGCCAAACAAGAAGAATCCCTAAAGGTTCTTTTACAACAAGATTATTAATTAGACCTTTCTCATTATTAGATCTAAAATAGTCTGTTCTCTAGTCGGTTCCTCAACATACTGCTCTAGAAAATCATCCCTAACGCACTCCAGAAACTCATCTTCCACAGCATTAGTGCTCATTAGGTTTATCAAGTCTCTTTGCAGATTCAGGTCACCCATGATTACTGTATTGCCCATGCTACATGCTTCTCTAATGTCTTGATCAATACCATGCCCCACTACCACTACTGTTTGGTGGCCTATAAACCACTCCTACCTATGTTTGCTGCACCTTGCTGTTTCATAGCTCCACCCAAACAGATTACACATTTTGTTCTTCCGATCTGAGATCATCCCTTACTAATGTACTGATCCCATCCATTATTATCAGTGCAACACCACCTCCTTTTTCTTTTTTCTCGTCCTTCCTAAATGCCGAGCAGTGGGGGATCCACTAGGAACGTTGAGCAGTGGGGAATCCATTGGAAACATTGAGCATTGGGGAATCTACAGTGCTGAGTGTTCGATCTCTATCCTGCCTCCCTCTGCAATCCATCCATTGCTGCTTTTCTTAAATGTCTAGCCTGTTACTGCTGACCTTGTTGACAATGTCGGGTATCACCTTGTCCTGCAGATTCGCCACAAACTAGCACAAATTAGCAATTGAGGCTGAATACCTCCCGATTTAATACGTTTTTAGTTCAGAATCTGAGGATCTGCTGCTGATTTAAACCTTGGTGTGACAGGATGAAACTGACTGGAAATATTCCATCATCTCCCATCGGGGTTACAATATCATCACTAGCCAACATGTAGAATGTGTGAGGAGGGCACAGAATGAATCTGATTGTCCCTCGCGGTTAGAAATCCAGTTCGTATCATGTCAGGAGGCTGGAGGAGGAGTGCTTTGGCCAGCACTTCAACAAAAGGCCTTGAGAGTAACCTTCACAGGAGGGCAGAAGTCACAGGAGGACTGAGCACACAGACAATTTAGAGATTGCAGGAGGACTGAGCACACGGATGGGTTAGAGATCGCAGGAGGACTGAGCACACAGGTTAGAGATCGCAGGAGGGCTAAGCACACAGGTTAGAGATCGCAGGAGGGCTGAGCACACAGGTTAGAGATCGCAGGAGGACTGAGCACACGGATGGGTTAGAGATCGCAGGAGGGCTGAGCACACAGGTTAGAGATCGCAGGAGGGCTAAGCACACAGGTTAGAGATCGCAGGAGGGCTGAGCACACAGGTTGAGATCGCAGGAGGACTGAGCACACGGATGGGTTAGAGATCGCAGGAGGACTGAGCACACAGGTTAGAGATCGCAGGAAGGCTAAGCACACAGGTTAGAGATCGCAGGAGGACGGAGCACACAGGTTAGAGATCGCAGGAGGACTGAGCACACAGGTTAGAGATCGCAGGAGGACGGAGCCCACAGACAGGTTAGAGATCGCAGGAGGACGGAGCACACAGGTTAGAGATCGCAGGAGGACGGAGCACACAGACAGGTTAGAGATCGCAGGAAGACTGAGCACACAGGTTAGAGATCGCAGGAGGACGGAGCACACAGACAGGTTAGAGATCGCAGGAGGACTGAGCACACAGGTTAGAGATCGCAGGAGGACGGAGCACACAGGTTAGAGATCGCAGGAGGACGGAGCACACAGACAGGTTAGAGATCGCAGGAGGACTGAGCACACAGACAGGTTAGAGATCGCAGGAGGACGGAGCACACAGACAGGTTAGAGATCGCAGGAGGACTGAGCACACAGGTTAGAGATCGCAGGAGGATGGAGCACACAGGTTAGAGATCGCAGGAGGACGGAGCACACAGACAGGTTAGAGATCGCAGGAGGACGGAGCACACAGACAGGTTAGAGATCGCAGGAGGACGGAGCACACAGACAGGTTAGAGATCGCAGGAGGACGGAGCACACAGGTTAGAGATCGCAGGAGGACGGAGCACACAGACAGGTTAGAGATCGCAGGAGGACGGAGCACACAGGTTAGAGATCGCAGGAGGACGGAGCACACAGACAGGTTAGAGATCACAGGAGGACGGAGCACACAGGTTAGAGATCACAGGAGGACTGAGCACACAGGTTAGAGATCACAGGAGGACTGAGCACACAGGTTAGAGATCACAGGAGGACTGAGCACACAGGTTAGAGATCACAGGAGGACGGAGCACACAGACAGGTTAGAGATCGCAGGAGGACGGAGCACACAGACAGGTTCGAGATCGCAGGAGGACGGAGCACACAGACAGGTTAGAGATCGCAAGAGGACTGAGCACACAGATTAGAGATCGCAGGAGGACTGAGCACACAGGTTAGAGATCGCAAGAGGACTGAGCACACAGACAGGTTAGAGATCACAGGAGGACTGAGCACACAGACAGGTTAGAGATCACAGGAGGACTGAGCACACAGACAGGTTAGAGATGACAGGAGGACTGAGCACACAGGTTAGAGATGACAGGAGGACTGAGCACACAGGTTAGAGATCACAGGAGGACTGAGCACACAGACAGGTTAGAGATCACAGGAGGACTGAGCGCACAGACAGGTTAGAGATCACAGGAGGACTGAGCACACAGGTTAGAGATCACAGGAGGACGGAGCACACAGACAGGTTAGAGATCGCAGGAGGAGGGAGCACACAGGTTAGAGATCACAGGAGGACGGAGCACACAGACAGGTTAGAGATCACAGGAGGACTGAGCACACAGGTTAGAGATCACAGGAGGACTGAGCACACAGGTTAGAGATCACAGGAGGACGGAGCACACAGACAGGTTAGAGATCGCAGGAGGACGGAGCACACAGACAGGTTAGAGATCGCAGGAGGACGGAGCACACAGACAGGTTCGAGATCGCAGGAGGACGGAGCACACAGGTTAGAGATCGCAGGAGGACTGAGCACACAGGTTAGAGATCGCAGGAGGACTGAGTACACAGACAGGTTAGAGATCACAGGAGGACTGAGCACACAGACAGGTTAGAGATCGCAGGAGGACTGAGCACACAGACAGGTTAGAGATCGCAGGAGGACTGAGCACACAGACAGGTTAGAGATCGCAGGAGGACTGAGCACACAGGTTAGAGATTGCAGGAGGACGGAGCACACAGGTTAGAGATCGCAGGAGGACTGAGCACACAGACAGGTTAGAGATCGCAGGAGGACTGAGCACACAGACAGGTTAGAGATCGCAGGAGGGCTGAGCGCACAGGTTAGAGATCGCAGGAGGACTGAGCACACAGGTTAGAGATTGCAGGAGGACGGAGCACACAGGTTAGAGATCGCAGGAGGACGGAGCACCCAGACAGGTTAGAGATCGCAGGAGGGCTGAGCACACAGGTTAGAGATCGCAGGAGGACTGAGCACACAGGTTAGAGATCGCAGGAGGACGGAGCACACAGGTTAGAGATCGCAGGAGGACTGAGCACACAGACAGGTTAGAGATCGCAGGAGGACTGAGCACACAGACAGGTTAGAGATCGCAGGAGGACTGAGCACACAGACAGGTTAGAGATCGCAGGAGGACTGAGCACACAGACAGGTTAGAGATCGCAGGAGGGCTGAGCACACAGGTTAGAGATCGCAGGAGGACTGAGCACACAGACAGGTTTGAGCTGAGGCAAGAATCACGATCAAACAATGAGCTTTTCTTGGCGGTGCAGGAATGTGAGGAATGAGTTTGAATTTAGAATTTAGAACATTACAGCGCAGTACAGGCCCTTCGGCCCTCGATGTTGCGCCGACCTGTGAAACCATCTGACCTACACTATTCCATTTTCATCCATATGTCTATCAAATGACCACTTAAGTTCCACGCCCTTACTACTCTCTGAGTAAAGAAACTACCTCTCACATCTGTCCTATATCTATCACCCCTCAACTTGAAGCTATGTCCCCTCGTGTTTGCCATCACCATCCGAGGAAAAAGACGCTCACTATCCACCCTATCTAACCCTCGGATTATCTTACGTGTCTCTATTAAGTCACCTCTCCTCCTCCTTCTCTCCAACGAAAACAACCTCAAGTCCCTCAGCCTTTCCTCATAAGACCTTCCCTCCATACCAGGCAACATCCTAGTAAATCTCCTCTGCACCCTTTCCATAGCTTCCACATCCTTCCTCACATGCAGTGACCAGAACTGCAAGCAATACTCCAGGTGCGGTCTCACCAGAGTTTTGTACAGCTGCAGCATGACCTCGTGGCTCCGAAACTCAATCCCCCTACTAATAAAAGCTAACACACCATATGCCTTCTTACCAGCCCTATTAACCTGGGTAGCAACCTTCAGGGATTTATGCACCTGGACACCAAGATCTCTCTGTTCATCTACACTACCAAGAATCTTCCCATTAGCCCAGTACTCTGCATTCCTGTTACTCCTTCCAAAGTGAATCACCTCACACTTTTCCGCATTAAACTCCATTTGCCATCTCTCAGCCCAGCTCTGCAGCCTATCTATGTCCCTCTGTACCCTACAACATCCTTCGGCACTATCCACAACTCCACCGACCTTAGTGTCATCTGCAAATTTACTAACCCACCCTTCTACACCCTCTTCCAGGTCATTTATAAAAATGACAAACAGCAGTGGCCCCAAAACAGATCCTTGCGGTACACCACTAGTAACTAAACTCCAGGATGAACATTTGCCATCAACCACCACCCTCTGTCTTCTTTCAGCTAGCCAATTTCTGATCCAAAGCTCTAAATCACCTTCAATCCCATACTTCAGTATTTTCTGCAATAGCCGACCGTGGGGAACCTTATCAAACGCCTTACTGAAATCCATATACACCACATCTACTGCTTTACCCTCATCCACCTGTTTGGTCACCTTCTCGAAAAACTCAATAAGGTTTGTGAGGCACGACCTACCCTTCACAAAACCGTGCTGACTATCGCTAATGAACTTATTCTTTGAACAGACTTCCAGTTAAAGGCACACCTTGTCTGGAAGTCTCCTGAGATGTGTAGAGACATTAGGTTGAGCATACACATTGTGGAATTAGAGTGTGTTAGACTGGTATCAGAACTACAACCTTGAACCTGTCTGTGCTCCATCCTCCTGTGACATAACAGCAGCATTCAGACACACAGAGGGAGGAAGTGTCAGACAGACAGGAAAGGCTCCAGTGGCATATGGGCAAATCTGTTGCTTCCTTCGGGCAGTCCTTGTGTTTGTTGCATTTCTGCCTCCACCTCCATCTGCTGCCACATTCACCGCACTGACTGCAGCTTGTATGTCTTGCTTGGTGATGACTAATACTGATGTAATCCCATCATTCCTTGGCAGAAATTCTGGAAGCTGCTGATTGAACGAATGCAAATAGCTGCAGCAGAAGGACAGAGGCTGGAGAACTCACTGGAGCTCACAGTGTCCCTGTGATTCTGGGGTTAATGTAGAGAGAGGGGGGGAATCTGAGCTCACTACAGCCTGCAGTGTCCCTGTGATTCTGGGGTTAATGTAGAGAGAGGGGGGGAATCTGAGCTCACTACAGCCTGCAGTGTCCCTGTGATTCTGGGGTTAATGTAGAGAGAGGGGGGGAATCTGAGCTCACTACAGCCTGCAGTGTCCCTGTGATTCTGGGGTTAATGTAGAGAGAGGGGGGGAATCTGAGCTCACGACAGCCTGCAGTGTCCCTGTGATTCTGGGGTTAATGTAGAGAGAGGGGGGAATCTGAGCTCTCTACAGCCTGCAGTGTCCCTGTGATTCTGGGGTTAATGTAGAGAGAGGGGGGAATCTGAGCTCTCTGCAGCCTGCAGTGTCCCTGTGATTCTGGGGTTAATGTAGAGAGAGGGGGGAATCTGAGCTCTCTGCAGCCTGCAGTGTCCCTGTGATTCTGGGGTTAATGTAGAGAGAGGGGGGGAATCTGAGCTCACTACAGCCTGCAGTGTCCCTGTGATTCTGGAGTTAATGTAGAGAGAGGGGGGAATCTGAGCTCTCTACAGCCTGCAGTGTCCCTGTGATTCTGGGGTTAATGTAGAGAGAGGGGGGGAATCTGAGCTCTCTACAGCCTGCAGTGTCCCTGTGATTCTGGGGTTAATGTAGAGAGAGGGGGGGAATCTGAGCTCTCTACAGCCTGCAGTGTCCCTGTGATTCTGGGGTTAATGTAGAGAGAGGGGGGAATCTGAGCTCTCTACAGCCTGCAGTGTCCCTGTGATTCTGGGGTTAATGTAGAGAGAGGGGGGGAATCTGAGCTCTCTACAGCCTGCAGTGTCCCTGTGATTCTGGGGTTAATGTAGAGAGAGGGGGGGAATATGACAATGTTATTGATGCAGCTGTTTTCAAAGGATTAGTTGACCCTGAATTGCTTTTCCTGTCTGGGGTTATGTTCCATACTCTTTCTCCTTTCGGGGAACTGTTTTTACTAGCCTTTAAACTTGCTTGATTTGAGTTCTTGCTGCAACTCCTAGAAATTGCAGGACAAGAGGAGACTATTAAGGCTGACGCCTGTGAAAGCTCTGCAGCTATAGTTAAGATCTGATCCCATTCCATGTCCTTAGGTGATACGGTTTTCTATTCACTGTTTTTAAATACCTATTTCTGCCTCAGTTTAATTAGTCCCGTACTCTGGGCTCTTCCCCCTAGATCAACACTTCTGTCTTCTGTGACAGCTTGGCTTCAGACTCTTGATTCTGAGTCTGAAAGAGAGTTGTGACTTTAAGTCCCACTCTGTCGATTTGAGCCGTTAATCTGGGCTCACTGCACCTGAACTGTACTGAGGCAGTGCTGCACTGTAAAAGATCCCATGGTATTATTTCAAAGAGCAGGGGAGTTAACCCCAGTCTCCTGGCCAATATGTATTCCACAATCTACTTGACAAAAACAGATTATCTGATTGCATATCTTAAGCAATGCAAGTTTTACTCTGTATCTAACCCCGTTTCTTTTTATTTTTTTTCTTTTTATTTAGAAGGAGCTCTTATCAGTATAAGACCCGTACTATACCTTTCCTTGAATTGTTTGATGGGCCAGTGTAGAGGGAGTTTTGTATCTAATCCTGTGCTGTACCTGATCTGGGAGTGTTTGATGGTTCCTAGTGTAAATCTAATTTTGGGGATAAATTAAGGGTAAGTCATGGCAGGGCAGCTCGGCAACATGGAATGCACCTTCTAAATGTGGAAAGTCGGATACTTCCAGTTGCAGGAAGTGTCTCCAGCTGCAGCAACTCGAAATCCGCATTTCGGATCTGGAGCGGCGGCTGGAGACACTGGAACATCGGCGAGGCTGAGATCATCGTGGATAGCACGTACAGGGAGGTGATCGCACTGCAGGTAAAGACTGCTCAGGCAGAAAGGGAATGGGTGACCACCAGGCAGAGTAGAAGAACTAGGCACGTAGTGCAGGAGTCCCCTGGGTCCATCTCCCGATCTAACAGATTTTCCACTTTGGATACTGTTGGGGGAGATAGCTTCTCAGAGGAATGCAGCAAGAGCCAAGTCTGTGGCACCACGGGTGGCTCAGCTGCACAGGAGGGGAGGAAAAGGAATGGGAGAGAGTGGGGTACAAATAGGCGTTCCTGTGGCCGCAAACGTGACTCCAGGATGGTGTGTTGCCTCCCTGGTGCTGGGGTCAAGGATTTCACAGAGCACCTGCAGGACATTCTGAAGGGGGAGAGTGAACAGTCAGAGGTCGTGGTATACATTGGTACCAGCGACATAGGTAGAAAGAGGGATGAGGTCCTGCAGCAAGAATTTAGGCTGCTAGGTAGCAGATTAAAAAGCAGGACCTCAAAGATTGTAATCTTTGGATTACTCCCAGTGCCACGTGCTAGTGAGTATAGGAATAGGTGGATAGAGCAGATGAATATGATAATGTGACTGAGGAGATGGTGTAGGAGGGAGGGTTTTAGTTTCCTGGATCACCGGGACTGTTTTTGGCAAAGGTGGGACCTGTACAAGTTGTGCGGGTTGCACCTGACCGGAAGGGAACCAACATCCTTGCTGGGAGGTTTGCGAGTGCTGTTGGGGGGGTGGTTAAATTAATTTGGCAGGGGGATGGGATACAGAGTGAAGGTACAGTCGGGGGTGATGCACAGTCAAATATAGAAGAGAAACTGAGTCAGTCTGGAAGGCAGAGCAAATATAGACCTGTTAAGACACAAGTGAAAAATGCAAGGTTGGATTGCATCTATTTTAATGCAAGGAGTCTTATTAATAAGGCAGATGAATTGAGGGCATTGATTTGCATATGGGATTATGATGATATTGCTATCACAGAGACATGGCTGAGGGAGGGGTAGGACTGGCAGCTCAATATTCCGGGGTATAGAATCTTCAGATATGACAGGGGAGGGGATAAAAGAGGAGGTGGTATTGCACTGTTGATCAAGGAGTCAATTACTGCAGTAAGGAGGGATGATATCTTAGAAGGTTCTTAGAAGGTTCTTCAAATGAGGCCATTTGGGTAGAACTTAAAAACAAACAGGGGACACAGTCACTTGGCTGGGAGTGTACTACAGGCCTCCAAACAGTAGGGAGAGATAGAGGAACAGATATGTAGACAAATCTCAGAGAGGTGTAAAAATAATAGGGTAATAATAGTAATGGATATCAACTGGGATAGTCTTAACTGCAAAAGGCTTAAAGGGGGCGGAATTCTTAAAATGCATACAGGAGAGCTTTTTGAGTCAGTATGTAGAAGGTCCTACAAGAGAAGGGGCAGTACTGGACCTAATCCTAGGGAATGAAGCTGAACAAGTGGTAGAAGTGTCAGTGGGGGAGCATTTCAGGGATAGTGACCATAACTCTGTAAGATTTAAGGTAGTTATGGAAAAGGACAAAGATGGACCGGAAATAAAAGTACTGAATTGGGGGAAGGCTGTTTCCTGTATGATAAAATAGGATCAGGCCAAAGTGGACTGGGAGCAGCTACTTGTAGGAAAGTCGGCATCAGATGAGTGGGAATCATTCAAGAGGAAATAGTGAGAGTTCAGAGCCAACATGTACCCGTTAAGGTGAAGGGTAGGACCAACAAGTCCAGGGAACCCTGGATGTCAAGGGATATAGAGTATTGGATCAGGAAGAAAAGGAGGCTTATGGCAGATTCAGAGTGCTGAAAACAACGGAGGCCCGAGAGGAGTATAGAAAGTGTAGGGGAGTACTTAAAAAAGTAATTAGGTGAGCGAAGAAGGGACATGAAAAAACACTGGCGGGCAAGATAACACAAAATCCTAAGGCATTTTATAAGTATATTAAGGGCAAGAGGATAACCAGGGAAAGAGTAGGGCCCATTAGGGACCAAAGTGGCAATCTGTGTGTGGAGCCGGAGGATATCGGTGAGGTTTTAAATGATTAATTTTCATCTGTATTCACTACGGAGAAGGACGATGTAGGTGTAGAGATCAGGGAGGGGGTTTGTGATATACTTGAACATATTAGTATTGAAAGGGAGGAAGTATTAGCGGTTTTAGCAGGCTTAAAAGTGGATAAATCCCCAGGCCCAGATGAGATGTATCCCAGGCTGTTATGTGAGGCAAGGGAGGAGAAAACAGGGGCTCTGACACAAATTTTCAAATCCCCTCTGGTCACAGGAGAGGTACCAGAGGACTGGAGGACAGCAAATGTGGTACCATTATTCAAGAAGGGTAGCAAGGGTAAAGCAGGTAATTACAGGCTGGTGAGTCTAACATCAGTGGTTGGGAAACTATTGGAAAAATTTCTGAATGACAGGATTAATCTCCACTTGGAGAGGCAGGGATTAATCAGGGATAGTCAGCACGGCTTTGTTAGGGGGCGATCGTGTCTAACTAACTTGATTGAATTTTTCGAGGAGGTGACTAGATGTGTAAATGAGGGTAAAGCAGTTGATGTAGTCTACATGGACTTCAGTAAGGCTTTTGATAAGGTCCCACATGGGAGATTGGTTAAGAAGGTAAGAGCCCATGGGATCCAGGGTAATTTGGCAAATTGGATCCAAAATTGGCTTAGTGGCAGGAGGCAGAGGGTGATGGAAATTGGCTTAGTGGCAGGAGGCAGGGGGTGATGGTCGAGGGTTGTTTCTGCGAGTGGAAGCCTGTGACCAGTGGTAAACTGCAGATATCTGTGTTGGGACCCTTGCTGTTTGTAGTGTACATTAATGATTTAGACATGAATATAGGAGGTTTGATCAGTACGTTCGCAGATGACACGAAAATTGGTGATGTCGTAAATAGTGAGGAGGAAAGCCTTAGATGACAGGACGATATAGATGGGCTGGTAAGATGGGCGGAGCTGTGGCAAATGGAATTTAATCCTGTGAAGTGTGAGGTGATGCATTTTGGGAGGACTAACAAGGCAAGGGAATGTACAATGGATGGTAGGACCCTAGGAAGTACAGAAGGTCAGAGGGACCGTGGTGTACTAGTCCATCGATCACTGAAGGCAGCAGCACACAGGTAGATAAGGTGGTTAGGAAGGCACATGGGATACTTGCCTTTATTAGCCGAGGCATAGACTATAAGAGCAGGGAGGTTATGATGGAGCTGTATAAAACGCTATTTCGGCCACAGCTGGAGTACTGTGTACAGTTCTGGGCACCACACTATAGGAAGGATGTGATTGCACTGGAGAGGGTGCAGAGGAGATTCACCAGGATGTTGCCTGGGCTGGAGCATTTCAGCTATGAAGAGAGATTGGATAGGCTAGGGTTGTTTACCTTAGAACAGAGAAGGCTGAGGGGGGACATGATTGAGGTATGGAAAATTATGAGGGGCATTGATAGATTAGATGAGAAGAAACTTTTTCCCTTAGTGGAGGGGTCAGTAACCGAGGGCACAGATTTAAGGTAAGGTGCAGGAGGTTTAGAGGGGATTTGAGGGAAAACCTTTTCACCCAGAGGGTGGTTGGAATCTGGAACACACTGCCTGAAGAGGTGGTAGAGGCAGGAACCATCATTTAAGAGGTATTTAGATGAGCACTTGAAATGCCATAGTATCCATTGCTATGGGCCAAGTGCTAGAAAATGGCATTAGAATAGCTGGGTGCTTGATGGCCGGCACAGACACGATGGGCCGAAGGGCCTGTTTCCGTGTTGTATGACTCTATGACTCTAGCACAGGACCTCTATTTCATTTTGTCTGTGGTACAGTTGTGCCCATTTTCTTATGGTTTAGCTTAAAAGTTGACTTTTTATTGCTGAAAGTAGGGACATGTTGTCGAAGCTTTTCGTCTTTCACTCATCAGGACAACCGGCAAGAATACCAATGTATGGGAAAACCACAACTTTATACTGTATGAGAAGAGAATGCTGATTAGTTGGCAAGTGAACTCTGGTAGAGGCGTTTCCATGGAGAATGCACCAGTTTATGGTGACTGACAGTTAACTGCCAAGCTTCATTTGCAGTTTAAACCAGGCAGCTTGAGTCTGGTCAAGGCACTGCCCTGAGGAATGAACCAGCAAATGGCGTTCACTTATTTTGTTTAGCTGAAACGGGCGCGATGTGTGTACATGTTCTTTGTCTGCAAACAATAGGGCCCTGTGTATTAATATATGTAGCTTCCAGTACGCACAAATGCACCACACTGCGAGCCCGATTGACGGCCTGAAATTCCTTGGCATACTAGTTGAGAAATCTGTTGAGGGGTTCTCTACCACGGTCCACCACAAACCTGCCTTCACTGGTCAATACATGCGTTGGGATTCTTACAGTTCCACACGCTGTAAGATTGGCCTTATCAGCAAGGGCCCGAACCATTTGCTCACCATGCAAGCTTGATGCTGAAATAGGGCGAATCAAAGACATCCTGCATGACAATGGATACCCTGATCAGATCATTTCTCACAGTATATCGTGCAAATTTATGAACAGGCCTAAGGCCATCATTTTTGGCCCTGAAAAATGCCCAGTCTACCTCAAATTACCCTGGAAGGGTAATGTATCCCAAAAATTTGAGCAACAGGGGAAGCTAGCTGTTTCAAGCTGCTACTATGCAGCAGTAACATGTGTGGTGTTCACCACTAACAGGATGCTGCCGTTGAGCCAAAAAGACGTCCTGCCTATCTCACAAATGAGTAATGTGATATATAAATTTCAATGCCAGTGTGATGCTAGGTATATAGGCCGTACATCCCAAAGACTGGCGGATCGTATCAAACAACATGTCCCTTCCACTGTTTGCAATGAGCAAGGTACAGGCCGTACCCAACCAGCCCGTGCTTGCAAAACTCAAAACACAGTGTACAACATTAGATGTGATTCTGCGATTGGACAGCATTTGCTAAATAATCCTCAGTGTGCTAAGAATTAGGTTGACAACCAATTTCAGATGGTCAGCAGGGCTTGCAGTGTGGCACATTTGCGCTTACTGGAAGCTACATATATTATTAGACAGGGCCCTGTTCTTTGCAGACAGAAAGAACATGTACACACATCGCGTCTGTTTCAGCTAAACAAAATAAGTGACAGCCATTCGCTGGTTCATTGGTCAAGGCGTTGCCATGTGGAATCGTAGTCAAGCTGCCTGGTTTAAATTTCAAACAAAGCTTGGCAGTTAACTGTCAGTCACCGTAAACTGGTGCATTCTCCATGGAAACGCCTGTACCAATCCAAGTTCACTTGCCAACCAATCAGCACTCTTCTCATGCAGTATAAGTTGTTGTTTTCCTTTACATGGGCATTCTTGCGGATTGTACTGATGAGTGCAAGACGAAAAGCTTCGGCAAAATGTCTCTAGTTTCGGCAATATTTATTATTTATTTATTTATTTTTTATTTAGAGATACAGCACTGAAACAGGCCCTTCGGCCCACCGAGTCTGTGCCGACCAACAACTACCCATTTATACTAACCCTACAGTAATCCCATATTCCCTATCACCTTCCTACACTAGGGGCAATTTACAACGGCCAATTTACCTATCACCTGCAAGTCTTTTGGATGTGGGAGGAAACCGGAGCACCCGGCGGAAACCCACGCGGTCATAGGGAGAACTTGCAAACTCCGCACAGGCAGTACCCAGAATTGAACCCGGGTCCCTGGAGCTGTGAGGCTGCAGTGCTAACCACTGCGCCACTGTGCTGCCCTCTGTACTACCAAATGACTAGTTAACTTTTTATTGTCATAATTCCTCCAGTTCATAATGGCTCCTTCCGAGCACGACACAGCAAACAGAGAGTGAATCATTTCACACTTCTCTACATTAAATTTGCTCTGCCGCTTGTCCGCCCATTCCACCAGCCTATGTCCTCGAAGTTTATCACTGTCCTGCACATAGTTCACAATACTTCCACGTTTTGTGTCATCAGCAACTTTTTAAAATGTGATCGGTTGTTTATTGGACTGGAAAAAGGTATAATTTTTTTATTCAGTCATGGGATGTGGGTGTCACTGGCCAGGCCAGCATTTATTGTCTATCCCTAATTGCCCTTGAGAAGGTGGTAGCGAGCTGCCTTCTTGAATATAGTTGGGTTTCCCAGGGGTCGGAATTAGGGCCCCTGTTTTTCTTAATATTTATTAATGACCTAGACTTGGGTATAAGGGCACAATTTGAAAAGTTGTTGATGGCACAAAATGTGGAAGTATTGTGAACTGTGTGCAGGATAGTGATAGACTTAAAGAGGCCATAGACAGGCTGGTGGAATGGGCGGACAAGAGGCAGATCAAATTTAATGTAGGGAAGTGTGAAATGATTCATTTTGGTAGGAAGAACAAGGAGAAGCAATATAAAACAAAGGATGCAGTTCCAAAGGAGGTGCAGGAGCAGAGAGACCTGGGGATGTATCTGCACAAATTGTTGAAGGTGGCAGGGCAGGTTGAGAAAGCAGTTAATAAGGCATATGGGATCCTGGGCTTTATAAACTGAGACATGGAGTACAAAAGCAAGGAAGTTATGGTGAACCTTTATAGAATACTGGTCTGGCCTTAACTGGATTGTTGTGTCCAGTTCTGGGCACCGCACTTTAGGAAAGATGTGAAGGCATTGGAGAGAATGCAGAAAAGACTCACAAAAATGGTTCCAGGGATGAGGGACTTCAGTTACATGGATAGGTTGGAGAATCTGGGGCTATTCCCTTTTTTTAAAGAGTTGTTCAAAATCATGAGGCGTCTGGACAGAGTAGATAGGGAGAAACTGTTCCCGTTGCTGAAAGGATCCACAACCAGGGGACACTGATCTAAGGTAGTTGGCAAAAGAACCAGAGATGACATGAGAAAAAACTTTTTTACGCAGCGTGGGGTTAGGATCTGGAATGCTCTGCCTGAGAGTGTGGTAGCAGCAGGTTCAATCGAGTTCTTTAAAAAGAGAACTGGATAATTATCTGAGTAGAGAAAAGCATTGCCATGGGGATAGGACAGGGAAGTGGGACTAGGTGAGTAGCTCTTGGAGAGAGCCGGCATGGACACGATGGGCCGAATACCTTCCTGTGCTATAACCATTCTGTGATTCTATAATGCGGACGTGACTAATGACAATAGTGGGGACAGATGGGATGTCATACTCTGAGGGAGAATGCAGTGAAATGCAAACCCTCTCGAGTCCATTGTGTCTGAAGTGCAGGGGGAGGGGCAGAGATCAACAGGAAGCCTGCCAGTCGGCTGCCAAATGTCTAGTGTTGCTAAGTTACAGAGGAGCACCTCAGCCCCCAGCATCTCCTAGGAAAAGCGTCAAATCAGTGCATTGAGCTTTGGGACTCTGCCTTTCCCAGGCATCTCTGCGAGGGAGAGGGAAGGGAGGGGACCATCAGCGCTGATATCGCTAGTGAAGGCGGGGAGCTGGACACTGCAAGCAGGCTGATGTATCTGCGTGAGCTGGGGGCTTGGTGCTTGGGTTGAGGCTGTGCCCCTTACTGACTGACTGTAGTGTGCACCCTTCCTCCCCCTCGCTCCCTCTCTCTGGATCCACTGAGCAGGGTTCGTGCTGTCTCTGTGCATACAGGCTGTGCTCCAACACTGCAGCCATTTGCAGGAAATCAGAAGCAGCTGGGCCAGAACATCCATTAAAAAACTGCATTCATCTTAATATCTGACGTTGTGTCTCTGTATCCTATGCATAATGATGCGACAGGCCCCAGCGATGAGAAAGGTACTGATTAAAGCTTCATCATTCCCAATCTCTGCATGCTTCAAGCGCTACTCTTTCTGATCATTATTTATTATCTGTTTTACCTACAAAAATTCCTACCCAATTTCTTGCTTTGTTTTTTTCTAAAGCTTTATTTTCCAGAGATTCCTCCTTGGTGACATGTTATTAAAATGCTTTCTTCCTGAATAGTGCTGCATGATGTATACCAGTAAATATTGTTTTTAGTTTGTGCAGGAGCTGCCTGGGGGATTGTTTGTTAGCAGTCTCTGCATGATGCACTGTATTGTCTGAGCCTGAACTCGTTGGTTTGTGAGCATGCCCTGTCTGTGTGTGTGAGTGAGCATCCTTTATCTGAGTGTGTGTGTGTGTGTGTGTGTGTGTGTGTGTGTGTGTGTGTGAGTCCTGTATGTGAGTGTGAACATCCTTTATGTGTGCGTGTGTGAGAGCGGCCTCTGTGTGAATGAGTGTGAGCATCCTTTATCTGAGTGTGAGTGTGTGTGTGTGTGAGTCCTGTATGTGAGTGTGAACATCCTTTATGTGTGTGTGTGTGAGAGAGCGTCCTCTGTGTGTGTGCGTGAACATCCTGTGAGCGTGCTGTGTGTGTGTGAGTGAGCGTCCTCCGTGTGTGTGTACGTACGTGTGAATGTCCTCTGTGTGTGTGCGTGAACAACCTGTGAGCGTGCTGTGTGTGTGTGTGTGTGTGTGTGTGTGAGTGAGTGTCCTCTGTGTGTGTGTACGTACGTGTGAATGTCCTCTGTGTGTGTGCGTGAACATCCTGTGAGCGTGCTGTGTGTGTGTGTGTGTGTGTGTGTGTGAGTGAGTGTCCTCTGTGTGTGTGTGTACGTACGTGTGAATGTCCTCTGTGTGCCTGAGCGCACATACCCTGTGCGCATGTGTATGTGTGAGCATCCTCTGTATGTATATGTTAGTGTGTGTGTGTGTCTCTCTCTCCCCTCTGGGTGTGTGGGTGAGCGTGCGCTGTGTGTGTGTGTTAGCTGAATGTGCATGTAGTGAGTGAGTATGTGTGTGATGAGCATGTCTGTGTGGAGCGAGAGTGTTGGGTGCAAGCAGAGTTTGTGTGTGTTTTGTTGTGCATGCAGCAAGTGTGTATGCGGTGTAAGAGTGTTAAGTGTGCACGCAGTATGAGTATTGGGTGAGGAGGGAATACACGCTGTATGTGTTTACATGTGTGTGTTGGGTGTGAATCTGTTATGTCTGGGTCTGTGCGTGTACAGTCAGAGTTATGTGTATAGTGTGTGTGTGCAGTGTGACTGCACTCAGTAAACATGCGTATGTTATGTGTGCAGTGTGAGTGTACTGGGTGTGACGGGGTCCGTGTTGAGTGTGTTAGAGTTGTGTGTGTGTATATGTTGGGGATGTGTTGTGTTGGGAGTATGCACGGTATGTGTGTAATGTCAATGTATTGATTATGTGCAGTGTGAATGTCATCGAGCCAGTTACGGCACAGAAGGAGGCCATTCGACCCATCTAGTCCATGCCGGCTCTCCACAAAGCTATCCTGTCAGTCCCACACCCCAGATCGATCCCCATAGCCCTGCAAGTTTATTTGCTTCAAGTGCCCATCCAACTTCCTCTTGAAGCCATTCCATCACTCCACTTCCATCACCCTTGTGGGCAGCGAGTTCCAGGTCATTACCAACTGCTGCATGAAAAGTTCTTCCTCATTTTCCCCCTGCATCTTTTTCCCAAAACCTTCACTCTGTGTTGCCTAGTCCTTGTACCATTAGTTAATGAGAACAGTTTTTCCTTGTCTAACTTGTCTAAACCTGTCATAATCTTGTACACTTCTATCAAATCTCCCCTCAATCTCCTTTGCTCCAGGTAGAACAGCCCCAGCTTCTCCAACCTAACCTTGTCACTAAAATCCTCCATCCCTGGAGCCATTCTGGTAAATCTCCTCTGCTCCCTCTCAAGGATCCTCACATCCTTCCTAAAATGTGGTGACTCGAACTGGACACAATACTCCAGTTGGAGCCTAACCAGAGCTTTATAAAGGTTCAGTATAACTTCCTGCTTTTGTACTCTATGACTCTCTTTATGAAGCCCAAGATCCCATAACCTTACCACTCTCTCAATATGTCCTGCCACCTTCAAATTGATGCACATGCACCCCCCAGGTCCCACTGTTCCTGCACACTCGTTAGAACTGTAACATTAAATCTATATTGCCTCTCCCTAGTCTTACTGCCAAAATGCATCACCTCATACTTGTCAGTATTAAATTCCATCTGCCACTTGTCTGCCCATTCTGTTAGCCTATCTATGTCCTGTTGTTGGCAGTTCATCGCATCCTGACTGTTTGCTGCGCCTCCAAATTTGGTATCATAGGCAAATTTTGATATTCTGCTCTGTATTCCAAGATACAAGTCATCTATATATAGCAAAAGAAGCAGTGGTCCCAGCACTAACCCTTTGGTAACACCACTGCCTACAATCCTCCAGTCTGGAAAACAACCATTTATTATGACTATATTTTTCTGTCCTTAAGTCAATTTTTTATCCAGTTGGACACTGATTCTCCGATTGCATGAGCTTCAATTTTGTTAAACAGCCTTTCATGTGGTACCTGATCAAACACTTTCTTAAAATCTATATAGACAACAACCACCACATTCCCTTCATCAACCTTCTGTTACTTCATCAAAAATTCATTTAGTGAAGCATGATCTGCCTTTTACAAATCCATGCTGGCTCCCCTTAATTAACTCAAACCTCTAAGTGTCCGTGGATTTTTTTCCCTGATTTAGTTTCCAAAACCTTACCATCACTGATGTTAAACTAACTGGCCTGTAGTTGCTAGGACTGTCCTTATACCCTTTCTTGAATAAGGGTGTCACATTTGCCACTCTCCAATCCTCTGGCACCTTCCCCATATCCAGAGAAGATTATGACCAGCCCTTATGCTATCTCCACCCCCACTTCCTTTAACAACCTGGGATGCAAGCCATCTGAATCTGGTGACTTATCTACCCTAAGCATAGCTAACCTTTTTAACACCTTTCTGCTCTCAAATTTTATCCTATCCATTGCCTCTACTCTCTCCTCTTCCACTGATATTTTGTCAGATTCTATTTCCTTAGTGAACACTGATACAAAGTACTCATTAAATATATTAGCCTTGCCCTGTGCCATTCAGCATACATTACCCTCTTTGTCCCTAATAGGCCCTACTCTCCCTCTTTCTATCCGCTTACTATTTGCATGCCAGTAGAAGATATTTGGGTTCACTTTTATGTTGACTCCCATTCTATTCTCATATTATCTCTTTGCCAGTCTTATTTTCCTCTTCACCTCCTCTCTCAATCTCATAGTTATATGTCCCCCCTCAGCCTTCTCTGCTCTAAGGAAAAGAACCCTAGCCTATCCAGTCTCTCTTCATAGCTGAAATGCTCCAGCCCAGGCAACATCCTGGTGAATCTCCTCTGCACCCTCTCCAGTGCAATCACATCCTTCCTATAGTGTGGTGCCCAGAACTGTACACAGTACTCCAGCTGTGGCCTAACTAGCATTTTATACAGCTCCATCATAACCTCCTTGCTCTTATATTCTATGCCTCGGCTAATAAAGGCAAGTATCCCATATGCCTTTCTAACCACCTTATCTACCTGTGTTGCTGCCTTCAGTGACCTATGGACAAGTACACCAAGGTCCCTCTGACCCTCTGTATTTCCTAGGGTCCTACCATCCATTGTATATTCCCTTGCCTTGTTAGTCCTCCCAAAATGCATCACCTCACACTTCCCAGGATTAAATTCCATTTGCTACTGATCCTCCCATCTCACCAGCCCATCTATATCGTCCTGTAACCTAAGGCTTTCCTCCTCACTATTTACAACACCACCAATTTTCGTGTCTATTGTAAATGGCCTGATCCTCACTTGATGAGTTCACCTGACCTGCATCAGACACCCTCTTTTTTTTGTTTCACCATAATCTCTATCTCCCTCTTCATCCAAGGAGCCCTGTTCTTGGTTCCCCTACCTTTCGTCTATGTTGGAATGTTCCTAGCCTGTACCTGAAGCATCTCTTCCTTAAAGATAACCCATTATTCTGATAGAGCCCTTCCTGTCAGTCTTTGGTCCCCATTCTACCCTGGCTAGATCCCTTCTCATCGCATTGAAATTAGCCTTCTTCCAATCTAGACATTTTACCTTATTTTGTTCCTTGCTTTTCTGCATTACTAATCTAAACCTTATGATACACTGATCACTCTTCCCCAAGTGCTCCCCACAGAAACTTGGTCCACTTGACCCACTTCATTTCCCAGCACCAGATCCAGTAATGTCTCCTTTTTAGTTGGGCTGAGAACATACTAATCAAGGAAATTCTGAATACATTTCATAAATTCCTCACCCTTCTTACCTTTTACTCTAGAATTAACCCAATTGATGTTTAGGTAATTAAAGTCCCCCAAAATCACCACTGTAGTTCTTGCAAATCTCCGATTTCCCTGCAAATTTGTTCCTCTATCCCTCTCTCAGTATTTTAAGGTCTATAGAATACCCCTTGTAACATGATCATACCATTGTGCTCCTCAACTCTACCAAATGGATTCTGTCCTTGCCCCTTCAAGGGCATCCTCTCTTTCCAACACAACAATGTCTTCCCAAATTAGTACGGCCATCCCACCTCCCTTTATTCCTTCTGTATCTTTTCTGAACACTTTATATCCTTGCATATTAAGCGCCCAGTCATCACCATTTTTAAGCCACATTTCTGTGTCTTTGCATTCCTCTTAGTCCTTCTCGGTCACTCCCACCTAATACGGAACTACTCCCTGCTTTAGTACTGACTGACACTCTCACTCTGAACTCACTATCTGTCTCTTCCAATTCTCTGTGCGCCTTGGTATTCCTCTTGTATTATCTCCTGGTTCCCACACCCCTGCCAAGTTAGTTTAAACTTTTTACCCTATCCATTGCCTCTCCTCTCTCTGATTTTTTTCTATTCGTTCATGGGATGTGGGCATCGCTGGCTAGGACAACACTTATTGCCCATCCCTAATTGCCCTTGAGAAGGTGGTGGTGAGCTGCCTTCTTGAACCGCTACAGTCCATGTGAGGTAGGTACACCCACAGTGCTATTAGGAAGGGAGTTCCAGGATTTTGACCCAGCGACAGTGAAGAAATAGCGATGAAATAGTTCCAAGTCAGGATGGTGTGTGGCTTGGAGGGGAACTTGCAGGTGGTCGTGGTCCCATGCATTTGCTGCCCTTGTCCTTCTAGGTAATAGAGGTTGCAGGTTTGGAAGGTGCTGCCTAAGGAGACTTGGTGCATTGCTACAGTGCATCTTGTAGATGGTACACTCTGCTGCCACTGTGCGTCGGTGGTGGAGGGAGTGAATGTTGAAAGTGGTGGATGGGGTGCCAGTTAAGTGGGCTGCTTTGTCCTGGATGGTGTTGAGCTTCTTGAGTGTGTTGGAGCTGGACCCATCCAGGCAAGTGGAGAGTATTCCATCACATTCCTGACTTGTGCCTTGTAGATGGGTGGACAGGCTTTGGGGAGTCAGGAGGTGATTTACTCGCTGCAGAATTCCCAGCCTCTGACCTGCTCTTGTAGCCACGGTATTTATATGGCGACTTCAGTTCAATTCATGGTCAATGGTAACCCCCAGGATGTTGATAGTGGAGTCTGAAGAAGGGTCACTGACCTGAAACGTTAACTCTGCTTCTCTCTCCACAGATGCTGCTAGACCTGCTGAGTCTGTCCAGCATTTCTTGTTTTTATTTCTGATTTCCAGCATCCACAGTATTTTGCTTTTATATTATTGTTGATAGTGGGGGATTTAGCGATGGTAATGCCATTAATGTAAAGGGGAGATGCTTAGATTCTCTTTTGTTTGAGATGGTAATTGCCTAGCACTTGTGTGGTGAGAATATTACTTACCACTTATCATCCCAAGCCTGGATGTTGTCCAGGTCTTGCTGCATCTGGACATGGGCTGCTTCAGCAGGAGTTGTGAATGGTGCTGAACATTGTGCAATCATCAGCGAACATCCCCACTTCTGACCTTTATGATGGAGGGAAGGTCATTGATGAAGCAGCTGAAAATGGTTGGGCCTAGGACACTACCCTGAGGAACTCCTGCAGTGATGTCCTGGGACTGTGATGATTGACTAGGGGTCATTATTTAAAAATAAGGGGTCGCCAATTTAAGACAGAGATGAGAATTTTTTTCTCTGAGGGTCATGAGTCTTTGGAATTCTCTTCCTCAAAAGGTGGTGGAAGCAGAGTCTTTGAATATATTTAAGGCAGAGAGAGGTAAGCAAGGGGGCGAAAGGTTATCGGGGGTAGGTGGAAATGTGGAGTAATCAGTTCAGCAATGAACTTAATGAATGGCCGGGCAGGCTCAAAGGGCCGAGTGGCCTACTCCTGCTCCTAATTCGTATGTTTGACCTCTAACAACTACAACCATCTTCCTTTGCGCTAGGTACGACTCCAACTAGCAGTGAGTTTTCACCCTGATTCTCATTGACTCCAGTTTTGCTTGATGCCATACTCGGTCAAATGCTGGCTTGATATCAAGGGCTGTCACTCTTGAATTCAGCTCTTTTGTCCATGTTTGGAGCAAGGCTTGAATGAGTTCAGGAGCTGAGTGGCCCTGGTGGAACCCAAACTGAGCGTCAGTGAGCAGATTATTGCTCAGCAAGTGCCTCTTGATAGAACATTTGCTGATGATCAAGAGTAGACTGATGGCAGTAACTCACCAAGTCTCCTTCGGCAGCATCTTCCAAACCTGTGACCTCTACCACCTAGCAAGACAAGGGCAGCAGCTGCAGGGGAACACCACCACCTGCAAGTTCTTCTCCAAGCCATATACCATGCTGACTTGGAACTACATTGCTGTTCCTTCACTGTCACTGGGACAAAATCCTGGAACTCCCTAACAGCACTGTTGGTGTACCTACACCCCAAGGACTGCAGTGGTTCAAGAAGGCAGCTCACCACCACCTTCTCAAGGGCAATTAGGCAACGTCCACATTTCACGATCAAATGTAAAAAAAAAATGTGCGTGCATATGCCTGCGGGGTGAGTGCATGTACGCGCGCGCGAGATGTGAGTGCGCGCGCGCGTGCGTGCGCGCGTGCGTGAGCGTGATGACCTCAGTAGATACTGCTGAATTGAAAACAAGAGATGTGAACTTCCCAGACACATTAAAGAATCACGCAAGATTTCATGTTTTAAGACTGTTAGTACAACAACTGAATGAAAAATCAGCATTAACTAAACAGTACTGCATAGGTAACTAATACGCTAAATTACAGAGAAAGGTATTTCCCATTAACTTAGTAACACACTCGAAAGCCCCACATCACATTTATACGTTACAATGTGTTCTCATTGAAAAGGTATCCCTACAGTTAAAAGTCCCAAACTCTTCCCAGCTGCAATGGGTTGGATCTCCCAGTGTCCTTCTCAAAGCCAACGTCCTCTTCACTCACTTTCGAGCACGTTCGCCTGGACTTCCATTAATAAGGCAATCCTCTGGCGACCCCGTTGGTCTTCTCTCCTTCGTAAACCTCGAGCCCCGGTACTGGTTTTAAATCCTAGCAGCCTTTTGCTGTATCTCTGTCTGAGAGCAGCTGTTACCACAGAAACAGTTCATGGACTTCTGACTTTATTTCTTTAGGCTGCCACTGACTGCTGGTCTTTCTTCCTTCCTTTCAGCCCCCAGATCTAGGAAAACCTCTTGAATTTATCCAGATCAAATGTCAATAGTCGTTTGCTTTTCACAATTCTCAGACACCATACGTCTGACTGTAGAAAAACCACCCTGGCCTTCCTTTACTCCTGGTGTTAAAAATTGCAACTCAAATCTGCATTTTAGAGCCCCTGGCTCCCTGTTTACAATCTGAGAGCCTGGGAGAGCGAAACCTATTGTCCTTTTGGTATTACAAACTTGCACCCTGCTTTCAAAAGAATATTTGATCTGGGTTCCTTGTTCTGATGATAACCAAGACCCCTAGCTTGTCTCTGGGCAGATTTTGTGTGAGGTAACATGTCTCCTCCAAATGTCCATTTTACAAAGAACCGTACAGCACAGGAACAGGCCATTCGGCCCTCCAAGCCTGCGCCGATCTTGATGCCTGCCTAAACTAAAACCTTCTGCACTTCCGGGGACCGTATCCCTCTATTCCCATCCTATTCATGTATTTGTCAAGATGCCTCTTAAACGTCTCTATGGTACCTGCTTCCACCACCTCCCCCGGCAACAAGTTCCAGGCACTCAACACCCTCTGTGTAAAGAACTTGCCTCGCACATCCCCTCTAAACTTTGCCCCTCTCACTTTAAACCTATGCCCCCTCGTAACTGACTCTTCCACCCTGGGAAAAAGCTTCTGACTATCCACTCTGTCCATGCTGCTCATAACTTTGTAAACCTCTATCATGTCGCCCCTCCACCTCCGTCGTTCCAGTGAAAACAATCCGTGTTTATCCAACCTCTCCTCATAGCTAATTCCCTCCAGACCAGGCAACATCCTGGTAAACCTCTTCTGTACCCTCTCCAAAACCTCCACGTCCTTCTGGTGGTGTGGCAACCAGAATTGCACGCAATATTCTAAGTGTGGCCTAACTAAAGTTCTGTACAGCCGCAGCATAACTTGCCTATTTTTATACTCTATGCCCCGACCGATGAAGGCAAGCATGCCGTATGCCTTCTTGACTACCTTATCCACCTGCGTTGCCACTGTGGACCTGTACGCCCAGATCTCTTTGCCTGTCAATACTCCTAAGGGTTTTGCCATTTACTGTATACTTCCCATCTGCATTAGACCTTCCAAAATGCATTACCTCACGTTTGTCCGGATTAAACTCCATCTGCCATTTCTCCGCCCAAGTCTCCAACCGATCTATATCCTGCTGTATCCTCTGACAATCCTCATCACTATCTGCAACTCCTCCAACCTTTGTATCGTCCGCAAACTTACTAATCAGACCAGCTACATTTTCCTCCAAATCATTTATATATACTACAAACAGCAAAGGTCCCAGCACTGATCCCTGTGGAACACCACTGGTCACATCCCACCATTCAGAAAAGCACCCTTCCACTGCTACCCTCTGTCTTCTATGACCGAGCCAGCTCTGTATCCATCTTGTCAGCTCACCTCTGATCCCATTAAAGATCAGTTTTTAAAATGTAGCCATACTACCAAGTCCAGGGTTCGTAACATGAGTGTGCATGTGCGGTGAGCCTGTGCAGTGTGTGGATGTGGGTGTGGTTGTGCGCAGTGCTTGTGTGAGTGTGTTGGGGTGGGTAGTGGGGGAGCTAACCCTGGCTGTGACCACCTGTTAATTGTTGCACTAACTGCAGCACTGTGTGAGGAATAACTGACTGCACTGCTGGTTGTCTGCACCCCTGTGCTGGGGACACATTACTAGCCGAGGTATCAGTGTGATGCCACCACTACTGTCTCGTTGTCCTGTCCCTACATGCAGCCACTGTCCAGTAGTTTATTCCTCATCGTGCTGTCCCTGAAATAACTGGCTCTTGACTAACTGTGATGCTGTTTTTCTTCCTGTACATTCTCTGGTTGTGTCGGTCGCTGCTGCTGCTGCTTGTCCTCTGTTGCCTCCTCCCTCTTCCTTCTACTCTGGCTCCTCGTGCCACAGCAACCCACCAGACGCACCAAGGTGAGCACTGACCACTGAATGGGCACCTCGCTTAGGGCTGTACCAGTTGTCTGCCCGTGAATCAGAGCAGTCTCCTCACAGTTATTGGTTCAAGCAGAGACTGCCACTTTGTGTCCTATTTAGAAATGAGTCTTGTTGTAAAGATGCACATGGATTTGTGTGAGCAGCTGGGACTGAACCTTCCAATCATCAAAAATCACTTCATTTCGCAGCCTATTTATTTGATGGCAGATATGATCTGAGATCGACAGTATCTGTGCACGAAATGGGAGCTGAGACTTGCACACTGCTCAACGGAAATAGGGATTTTGCTTGAGCAAAACGACAGCCTCGATTGAGAAGGACAAATAAAACAAGGGGCATAATCTGTGTTAAGCACGCCATGTTAATGGCAATGTGTCTTAAATGCATTGTGTGTTGGGGAGGGCGGAGCAAGAGAAATAATCAGACTGAGGAGAGAGTGGGTCCGGGAGCGGAGACGGAGTGGCTCCGGGCCCGGGAGCGGAGACGGAGTGGCTCCGGGCCCGGGAGCGGAGACGGAGTGGCTCCGGGCCCGGGAGCGGAGACGGAGTGGCTCCGGGCCCGGGAGCGGAGACGGAGTGGCTCCGGGCCCGGGAGCGGAGACGGAGTGGCTCCGGGCCCGGGAGCGGCGACGGAGTGGCTCCGGGCCCGGGAGCGGCGACGGAGTGGCTCCGGGCCCGGGAGCGGCGACGGAGTGACTCCGGGCCCGGGAGCGGCGACGGAGTGGCTCCGGGCCCGGGAGCAGCGACGGAGTGGCTCCGGGTCCGGAAGTGATGGTACAGACCATGATGTGGGGATTGGGAGTGATGGTTTAGACTGGTAGCATTTGAAGTAGAACAAGACAAGTCTAAAGGCATTGTATCTTAATGCATGGAGCATTCCTAATAAGGTAAATGAATTAACAGCGCAAATTAATATAAATGGTTATGATATAGTTGCGATTATGGAGACATGGCTGCGGGGTGACCAAGGATGGGAGCTGAATATCCAGGGGTATTCAGTATTTAGGAAGGACAGGCAAAAAGGGAAAGGAGAGGTTGGGTAGCGTTGTTAGTAAAGGAGGAAATCAATGCAATAGTGAGGAAGGATATTGGCTCGGAAAATTATGATGTGGAATCTGTATGGGTGGAGCTAAGAAACACCAAGTGGTAGAAAACGTTGGTGAGGGTTGTCTATAGACCCCCAAACAGTAGTGGAGATGTAAGGGATGGAATTAAACAGGAAATTAGAGATGCATGCAATAAGGGTACAACTGTAATCATGGGTGAGTTTAATCTACATATAGATTGGTCAAACTGAATTCGCAATAATACTGTGAGGAGGATTTCCTGGAGTGACGGTTTTTTAGACCACTACGTTGAGGAACCAACTAGAGAACAGGCTATCCTAGACTGGATATTGTGCAATGAGAAAGGATTAATTAACAATCTTGTGTGGGGTCCCTTGGGGAGGAGCGACAATAACATGATAGAATTCTTCATTAAGATGGAGAGTGAAGTAGTTGAATCGGAAACTAGGGTCCTGAATCTAAATAAAGGAAACTACGAAGGTATAAGGAGCGAGTTGGCTGTGGTAGATTGGGGAACTTCACTAAAAGGGTTGACGGTGGATAGGCAATGGATAATATTTAAAGAACGTGTGCATGAATTACAACAATTATTCATTCCTGTCTGGTGCAAAAATAAAACAGGAAAGGTGGCTCAACCGTGGCTTACAAAAGAAATTAAGGATAGTATTAGATCCAAAGAGAGATCCAAAGAGGAGGCATATAAAATTGCCAGAAAAAGCAGCAAGTCTTGAGGATTGGGAGCAGTTTAGAATTCAGCCAAGGAGGACAAAGAGGTTGATTAAGCGGGGGAAGAATAGAGTATGTAAGTAAACTTGCGGTGAACATAAAAACTGACTAAAAGCTTCCATACATTTGTGAAGAGAAAAAGATGAGTGAAGATAAATGTAGGACTTACAGTCACAAATAGGGGAAATTATAATGGGGAACAAAGAAATGGCAGAACAATTAAACACGTACTTTGTTTCTGTCTTCACAAAGGACACAAATAACCTCCCAGAACCAAGTGTCTAATGAGCGGGAGGAACTGAAGGAAATCAGTATTAGTAAAAAAAAAGTGCTAGGGAAACTAATGGGGTTAAAGGCTGACATCCCCAGGGCCTGATAATATACATCCCAGAGTACTAAAGGAAGTGGCCCAGAAAATAGTGGATGCATTGGTGGTTATCTTCCAAAATTCTGTAGACTCTGGAGAAGTTCTGACAGATTGGAGGGTGGCAAATGTAACCCCACTATTTAAAAAAGGAGGGATAAAAAAACAGGGAACTACAGACTAGTTAGTCTTACATCAGTAGTGGGGAAAATGCGAGAGTCCATTATAAAGGATGTGATAACAGAACACCAAGAAAGCATAAACGGGAATGGACAAAGTCAGCATGCGTTTACGAAAGGGAAGGCATGCTTAACAAATCTACTGGAGTGTTTTGAGGATGTAACTAGTAGAATATATAAGGGAGAACCAGTGGATGTGGTGTATTTGGATTTTCAGAAGGCTTTTGATAAGGTCCCACATAAAAGGTTAGTGTGCAAAATTAAAGCACATGGGACTGGGGGTAATATACTGGCATGGATTGAGAACTGGTTGACAGACAGGAAACAGAGAGTAGGAATAAACGGGTCTTTTTCCGGGTGGCAGGCAGTGACTTGTGGGGTACCGCAGGGATCAGTGCCAGGACCCCAGCTATTCACAATATATATTAATGACTTGGGTGAGGGAACTAAATGCAACATTTCCAAGTTTGCAGACGACACAAAGCTGGGGGGGGCGGTGCGGGGAATGTGAGCTGTGAGGAGGATGCAAAGAGGCTCCAATGTGATTTGGACAAGTTGGGTGAGTGAGCAAATGCAGTATAACGTGGATAAATGTGAGGTTATCCACTTTGGTTGGAAAAACAGAAAGACAGATTATGTAGATGAGGGTAGTGCAGTTGATTTAGTTTACATGGATTTCAGCAAAGCCTTTGACCAGGTCCCACATGGGAGACTTATCAAGAAAGCAAATGCACATGGGATACAGGGAACTTGATAAGGTGGATTCAAAATTGGCTTAGCTGTAGGAGACGGAGAGTGATGACAGACGGCTGTTTTAGTGACTGGAAGCCAGTGTCCAGTGGCGTACCACAGGGATCTGTGCTGGGTCCCCTATTGTTTGTTATTTATATAAACGACATAGATGACTATGTGGGGGGTAGGATCAGTAAGTTCACGGATGACACAAAGATTAGCCTAGTGGTTAACAGTGAGGTTGAGTGTCTTCCATTACAGGAAGATATAGACGGGATGGTCAAATGGGCAGAAAAGTGGCAGATGGAATTTAACGCTGAAAAGTGTGAGGTGATACACTTTGGAAGGAGTAATGTGACACGGAAGTATTCAATGAATGGCCTGACACTGGGAAGTTCCGAGGAACAAAGGGACCTTGGTGTGTTTGTCCATAGATCTTTGAAGGCAGAAGGGCAGGTTAATAGGGTGGTGAAAAAGGCATATGGAACACTTGCCTTTGTCAATCAAGGCATAGATTACAAAAGCAGGGAGGTCATGTTGAAGTTGTACCGAACTTTGGTAAGGCCACAGCTGGAGCACTGTGTGCAATTCTGGTCACCACATTATAGGAAGGATGTGATTGCACTGGAGGGGGTGCAGAGGCGATTCACCAGGATGTTGCCTGGGATGGAACATATAAGCTGTGAAGAGAGGTTGGATAGGCTTGGGTTGTTTTCGCTGGAGCAGAGAAGACTGAGGGGTGACCTGATCGAGGTGTACAAGATTATGAGGGGCATGGACAGGGTGGACAGGGAGCAGCTGTTCCCCTTAGTTGAAGGGTCAGTTACGAGGGGACACAAGTTCAAGGTGAGGGGCAGGAGGTTTAAGGGGGATTTGAGGAAGAACATTTTTACCCAGAGGGTGGTGATGGTCTGGAATGCACTGCCTGGGAGGGTGGTCGAGGCGGGTTGCCTCACATCCTTTAAAAAGTACCTGGATGAGCACTTGGCACGTCATAACATTCAAGGCTATGGGCCAAGTGCTGGCAAATGGGATTAGGTAGACAGATCAGGTGTCTTTAATGCATCCGTGCAGACGCGATGGGCCGAAGGGTCTCTTCTGCACTGTATTATTCTGTCATTCTGTGATTATCTGAATGGTGATAGATTGGGAAGGGGGGAGGTGCAATGAGACCTTGTTGTCCTGATACTTTCAGGTGCAGCAAGCTGTTAGGAAGGCGAATGGTATGTTGGCCTTTATTGCAAGAGGATTTGAGTACAGGAGCAAGGGTGTCTGACTGCAGTTATACAGGGCCTTGGTGAGACTACATCTGGAGTATTGTGTGCAGTTTTGGTCTCCTTATCTGAGGAAGGATATTCTTGCCATGGAGGGAGTGCAAAGATGATTTACTAGGCTGATTCCTGGGATGACAGGATTGACGTATGAGGAAAGATTGAGTCAACTAGGCCTATATTCACTAGACATTAGAAGAATGAGAGAGGATCTCATAGAAACCTATAAAATTCTCGAGACAGGCTAGATACAGGGAGGATGTTCCTGATGGCTGGGGAGTCCAGAACCAGGGGTCACAGTCTCAGGATATGGGGTATACCATTTAGAACCAAGATGAGGAGAAATGTCTTCACTCAGAAGGTGGTGAACCTGTGGAATTCTCTACTGCAGAAGGCAGTGGAGGTCATGTCATTAAATAAATTCAAGAAGGAGATAGATATATTTCTTAATGCCAAAGGAATCGAGGGATATGGGGAGGAAGCGGGAACAGGGTACTGAACTAAACGATCAGCCATGATCTTTTTTGAATGGCAGAGCAGGCCTGAAGGGCCAAATGCCCTACTCCTCCTATTTTCAATGTTTCTTTGATGGTTTAGACTGTGATGTGGAGATTGGGAGTGATGGTTTAGACTGTGAGGTGGAGATTGGGAGTGATGGTTTAGACTGTGAGGTGGTGATTGGGAGTGATGGTTCAGACTGTGAGGTGGGGATTGGGAGTGATGGTTTAGACTGTGAGGTGGGGGTTGGGAGTGTTGGTTCAGACTGTGAGGTGGGGATTGGGAGTGATGGTTTAGTCTGTGATGTGGAGATTGGGAGTGTTGGTTCAGACTGTGAGGTGGGGATTGGGAGTGATGGTTTAGACTGTGAGGTGGAGATTGGGAGTGATGGTTTCGACTGTGAGGTGGAGATTGGGAGTGTTGGTTTAGACTGTGATGTGGGGATTGGGAGTGATGGTTTAGACTGTGAGGTGGTGATTGGGAGTGATGGTTTAGACTGTGAGGTGGTGATTGGGAGTGATGGTTTAGACTGATGTGGGGATTGGGAGTGATGGTTTAGACTGTGAGGTGGAGATTGGGAGTGATGGTTTAGACTGTGAGGTGGAGATTGGGAGTGATGGTTTAGACTGTGAGGTGGAGATTGGGAGTGATGGTTTAGACTGTGAGGTGGAGATTGGGAGTGATGGTTTAGACTGTGAGGTGGAGATTGGGAGTGATGGTTTCGACTGTGAGGTGGAGATTGGGAGTGATGGTTTAGACTGTGAGGTGGAGTTTGGGAGTGATGGTTTAGACTGTGAGGTGGAGATTGGGAGTGATGGTTTAGACTGAGAGGTGGAGATTGGGAGTGATGGTTTAGACTGAGAGGTGGAGATTGGGAGTGATGGTTTAGACTGTGAGGTGGAGATTGGGAGTGATGGTTTAGACTGTGAGGTGGAGATTGGGAGTGTTGGTTTAGACTGTGAGGTGGAGATTGGGAGTGTTGGTTTAGACTGTGAGGTGGAGATTGGGAGTGATGGTTTAGACTGTGAGGTGGAGATTGGGAGTGTTGGTTTAGACTGTGATGTGGGGATTGGGAGTGATGGTTTAGACTGTGAGGTGGAGATTGGGAGTGATGGTTTCGACTGTGAGGTGGAGATTGGGAGTGTTGGTTTAGACTGTGATGTGGGGATTGGGAGTGATGGTTTAGACTGTGAGGTGGTGATTGGGAGTGATGGTTTAGACTGTGAGGTGGTGATTGGGAGTGATGGTTTAGACTGATGTGGGGATTGGGAGTGATGGTTTAGACTGTGAGGTGGAGATTGGGAGTTTTGGTTTAGACTGTGAGGTGGGGGTTGGGAGTGTTGGTTCAGACTGTGAGGTGGGGATTGGGAGTGATGGTTTAGACTGTGAGGTGGGGGTTGGGAGTGTTGGTTCAGACTGTGAGGTGGGGATTGGGAGTGATGGTTTAGTCTGTGATGTGGAGATTGGGAGTGTTGGTTCAGACTGTGAGGTGGGGATTGGGAGTGATGGTTTAGACTGTGAGGTGGAGATTGGGAGTGATGGTTTCGACTGTGAGGTGGAGATTGGGAGTGTTGGTTTAGACTGTGATGTGGGGATTGGGAGTGATGGTTTAGACTGTGAGGTGGTGATTGGGAGTGATGGTTTAGACTGTGAGGTGGTGATTGGGAGTGATGGTTTAGACTGATGTGGGGATTGGGAGTGATGGTTTAGACTGTGAGGTGGAGATTGGGAGTTTTGGTTTAGACTGTGAGGTGGGGGTTGGGAGTGTTGGTTCAGACTGTGAGGTGGGGATTGGGAGTGATGGTTTAGACTGTGAGGTGGGGGTTGGGAGTGTTGGTTCAGACTGTGAGGTGGGGATTGGGAGTGATGGTTTAGTCTGTGATGTGGAGATTGGGAGTGTTGCTTCAGACTGTGAGGTGGGGATTGGGAGTGATGGTTTAGACTGTGAGGTGGGGATTGGGAGTGATGGTTTAGACTGTGATGTGGAGAGTGGGAGTGATGGTTTAGACTGTGATGAGATTGGGCGTGATGGTTGAGAGTATGTGGTGGAGATTGGGAGTGATGGTTGAGAGTGTGAGGTGGTGATTGGGAGTGATGGTTTAGACTGTGAGGTGGAGATTGGGAGTGATGGTTTCGACTGATGGGATTGGGAGTGATGGTTTAGACTGTGATGTGGGGATTGGGAGTGATGGTTTAGACTGTGATGTGGGGATTGGGAGTGATGGTTTAGACTGTGAGGTGGTGATTGGGAGTGATGGTTTAGACTGTGAGGTGGAGATTGGGAGTGATGGTTTAGACTCTGAGGTGGAGATTTGGAGTGATGGTTTAGACTGTGATGTGGAGATTGGGAGTGATGGTTTAGACTGATGCGGGGATTGGGAGTGATGGTTTAGACTGTGAGGTGGAGATTGGGAGTGTTGGTTCAGACTGTGAGGTGGAGATTGGGAGTGTTGGTTTAGACTGTGAGGTGGAGATTGGGAGTGATGGTTTAGACTGTGAGGTGGAGATTGGGAGTGATGGTTTAGACTGTGATGTGGGGATTGGGAGTGATGGTTTAGACTGTGAGGTGGTGATTGGGAGTGATGGTTCAGACTGATGTGGGGATTGGGAGTGATGGTTTAGACTGTGATGTGGGGATTGGGAGTGATGGTTTAGACTTTGAGGTGGAGATTGGGAGTGATGGTTTAGACTGATGTGGGGATTGGGAGTGATGGTTTAGACTGTGAGGTGGGGATTGGGGGTGATGGTTTAGACTGTGAGGTGGTGATTGGGAGTGATGGTTTAGACTGATGTGGGGATTGGGAGTGATGGTTTAGTCTGTGATGTGGAGATTGGGAGTGTTGGTTCAGACTGTGAGGTGGGGATTGGGAGTGATGGTTTAGACTGTGAGGTGGGGATTGGGAGTGATGGTTTAGACTGTGAGGTGGGGATTGGGAGTGATGGTTTATACTGTGATGTGGAGAGTGGGAGTGATGGTTTAGACTGTGATGAGATTGGGAGTGATGGTTGAGAGTATGTGGTGGAGATTGGGAGTGATGGTTGAGAGTGTGAGGTGGTGATTGGGAGTGATGGTTTAGTCTGTGATGTGGAGATTGGGAGTGTTGGTTCAGACTGTGAGGTGGGGATTGGGAGTGATGGTTTAGACTGTGAGGCGGTGATTGGGAGTGATGGTTGAGAGTATGTGGTGGAGATTGGGAGTGATGGTTGAGAGTGTGAGGTGGTGATTGGGAGTGATGGTTTAGACTGTGAGGTGGAGATTGGGAGTGATGGTTTAGACTGATGTGGGGATTGGGAGTGATGGTTTAGACTGTGATGTGGGGATTGGGAGTGATGGTTTAGACTGTGATGTGGGGATTG
Organism: Heterodontus francisci; assembly: GCF_036365525.1. Taxonomy (NCBI): domain Eukaryota; kingdom Metazoa; phylum Chordata; class Chondrichthyes; order Heterodontiformes; family Heterodontidae; genus Heterodontus; species Heterodontus francisci. The sequence goes on along the minus strand of NW_027141172.1, from coordinate 1,032,787 downwards.
GGAGTGATGGTTTAGACTGTGATGTGGAGATTGGGAGTGATGGTTTAGACTGATGCGGGGATTGGGAGTGATGGTTTAGACTGTGAGGTGGAGATTGGGAGTGATGGTTCAGACTGTGAGGTGGAGATTGGGAGTGTTGGTTTAGACTGTGAGGTGGAGATTGGGAGTGATGGTTTAGACTGTGAGGTGGAGATTGGGAGTGATGGTTTAGACTGTGATGTGGGGATTGGGAGTGATGGTTTAGACTGTGAGGTGGTGATTGGGAGTGATGGTTCAGACTGATGTGGGGATTGGGAGTGATGGTTTAGACTGTGATGTGGGGATTGGGAGTGATGGTTTAGACTTTGAGGTGGAGATTGGGAGTGATGGTTTAGACTGATGTGGGGATTGGGAGTGATGGTTTAGACTGTGAGGTGGGGATTGGGGGTGATGGTTTAGACTGTGAGGTGGTGATTGGGAGTGATGGTTTAGACTGATGTGGGGATTGGGAGTGATGGTTTAGTCTGTGATGTGGAGATTGGGAGTGTTGGTTTAGACTGTGAGGTGGGGATTGGGAGTGATGGTTTAGACTGTGAGGTGGGGATTGGGAGTGATGGTTTAGACTGTGAGGTGGGGATTGGGAGTGATGGTTTATACTGTGATGTGGAGAGTGGGAGTGATGGTTTAGACTGTGATGAGATTGGGAGTGATGGTTGAGAGTATGTGGTGGAGATTGGGAGTGATGGTTGAGAGTGTGAGGTGGTGATTGGGAGTGATGGTTTAGTCTGTGATGTGGAGATTGGGAGTGTTGGTTCAGACTGTGAGGTGGGGATTGGGAGTGATGGTTTAGACTGTGAGGCGGTGATTGGGAGTGATGGTTGAGAGTATGTGGTGGAGATTGGGAGTGATGGTTGAGAGTGTGAGGTGGGGATTGGGAGTGATGGTTTAGACTGTGAGGTGGAGATTGGGAGTGATGGTTTAGACTGATGTGGGGATTGGGAGTGATGGTTTAGACTGTGATGGGATTGGGAGTGATGGTTTAGACTGTGATGTGGGGATTGGGAGTGATGGTTTAGACTGTGAGGTGGTGATTGGGAGTGATGGTTTAGACTGATGTGGGGATTGGGAGTGATGGTTTAGTCTGTGATGTGGAGATTGGGAGTGTTGGTTTAGACTGTGAGGTGGAGATTGGGAGTGTTGGTTTAGACTGTGAGGTGGAGATTGGGAGTGATGGTTTAGACTGTGAGGTGGAGATTGGGAGTGATGGTTTAGACTGTGAGGTGGAGATTGGGAGTGTTGGTTTAGACTGTGATGTGGGGATTGGGAGTGATGGTTTAGACTGTGAGGTGGAGATTGGGAGTGTTGGTTTAGACTGTGATGTGGGGATTGGGAGTGATGGTTTAGACTGTGATGTGGGGATTGGGAGTGATGGTTTAGACTGTGAGGTGGAGATTGGGAGTGTTGGTTTAGACTGTGATGTGGGGATTGGGAGTGATGGTTTAGACTGTGAGGTGGAGATTGGGAGTGTTGGTTTAGACTGTGAGGTGGGGATTGGGAGTGACGGTTTCGACTGTGAAACGGAGATTGGGAGTGTTGGTTTAGACTGTGATGTGGGGATTGGGAGTGATGGTTTAGACTGTGAGGTGGAGATTGGGAGTGATGGTTTAGACTGTGATGTGGGGATTGGGAGTGATGGTTTAGACTGTGAGGTGGGGATTGGGAGTGATGGTTTAGACTGTGAGGTGGAGATTGGGAGTGATGGTTTAGACTGTGATGTGGGGATTGGGAGTGATGGTTTAGACTGTGATGTGGGGATTGGGAGTGATGGTTTAGACTGTGAGGTGGTGATTGGGAGTGATGGTTTAGACTGTGAGGTGGGGATTGGGAGTGATGGTTTAGACTGTGATGTGGGGATTGGGAGTGATGGTTTAGACTGTGAGGTGGGGATTGGGGGTGATGGTTTAGACTGTGAGGTGGTGATTGGGAGTGATGGTTTAGACTGATGTGGGGATTGGGAGTGATGGTTTAGTCTGTGATGTGGAGATTGGGAGTGTTGGTTCAGACTGTGAGGTGGGGATTGGGAGTGATGGTTTAGACTGTGAGGTGGGGATTGGGAGTGATGGTTTAGACTGTGAGGTGGGGATTGGGAGTGATGGTTTAGACTGTGAGGCGGTGATTGGGAGTGATGGTTTAGACTGTGATGTGGAGAGTGGGAGTGATGGTTTAGACTGTGATGAGATTGGGAGTGATGGTTGAGAGTATGTGGTGGAGATTGGGAGTGATGGTGACGAGTGTGATGTGGAGATTGAGAGTGATGGTTTAGACTGTGATATGGAGATTCGGAGTGATGGTTTAGACTGTGATGTGGGGATTGGGAATGATGGTTTAGTCTGTGATGTAGAGATTGGGAGTGATGGTTTAGACTGTGATGTGGAGATTGGGAGTGATGGTTGAGAGTATGTGGTGGAGTTTGGGAGTGATGGTTTAGACTGTGATGTGGAGATTGGGAGTGATGGTTTAGACTGTGATGTGGAGATTGGGAGTGATGGTTTAGACTGTGATGTGGAGATTGGGAGTGATGGTTGAGAGTATGTGGTGGAGTTTGGGAGTGATGGTTGAGACTGTGATGTGGAGATTGAGAGTGATGGTTTAGACTGTGATATGGAGATTCGGAGTGATGGTTTAGACTGTGATGTGGGGATTGGGAGTGATGGTTTAGACTGTGATGTGGAGATTGGGAGTGATGGTTTAGTCTGTGATGTGGAGATTGGGAGTGATGGTTGAGAGTATGTGGTGGAGATTGGGAGTGATGGTTAAGAGTGTGAGGTGGAGATTGGGAGTGATGGTTTAGACTGTGATATGGAGATTCGGAGTGATGGTTTCGACTGTGATGTGGGGATTGGGAGTGATGGTTTAGACTGTGATGTGGAGATTGGGAGTGATGGTTTAGTCTGTGATGTGGAGATTGGGAGTGATGGTTTTGACTGTGATGGGATTGGGAGTGATGGTTTAGACTGTGAGGTGGGGATTGGGAGTGATGGTTTAGACTGTGAGGTGAGGATTGGGAGTGATGGTTTAGACTGTGAGGTGGGGATTGGGAGTGATGGTTTAGACTGTGAGGTGAGGATTGGGAGTGATGGTTTAGACTGTGAGGTGGGGATTGGGAGTGATGGTTTAGACTGTGAGGTGGGGATTGGGAGTGATGGTTTAGACTGAGGTGGGGATTGGGAGTGATGGTTTAGACTGTGAGGTGGGGATTGGGAGTGATGGTTCAGACTGTGAAGTGGGGATTGGGAGTGATGGTTCGGACTGTGAGGTGGGGATTGGGAGTGATGGTTTATACTGTGATGTGGAGATTGGGAGTGATGGTTTGGACTGTGAGGTGGGGATTGGGAGTGATGGTTCAGACTGTGAAGTGGGGATTGGGAGTGATGGTTCGGACTGTGAGGTGGGGATTGGGAGTGATGGTTTATACTGTGATGTGGGGATTGGGAGTGATGGTTTATACTGTGATGTGGGGATTGGGATTGATGGTTTGGACTGTGATGTGGGGATTGGGAGTGATGGTTTAGACTGTGAGGTGGGGATTGGGAGTGATGGTTTATACTGTGATGTGGAGATTGGGAGTGATGGTTTAGACTGTGAGGTGGGGATTGGGAGTGATGGTTTGGACTGTGATGTGGGGATTGGGAGTGATGATTTAGACTCTAATGTGGAGATAGGGAGTGATGGTTTAGACTGTGATGTGGAGATTGGGAGTGATGGTTTTAGACTGTGAGGTGGGGATTGGGAGTGATGATTTAGACTCTAATGTGGAGATAGGGAGTGATGGTTTAGACTGTGATGTGGAGATAGGGAGTGATGGTTTAGACTGTGAGGTGGGGATTGGGAGTGATGGTTTGGACTGTGAGGTGGGGATTGGGAGTGATGGTTTATACTGTGATGTGGAGATTGGGAGTGATGGTTTGGACTGTGAGGTGGGGATTGGGAGTGATGGTTCATACTGTGATGTGGAGATTGGGAGTGATGGTTTGGACTGTGATGTGGGGATTGGGAGTGATGGTTTAGACTGTGAGGTGGGGATTGGGAGTGATGGTTTAGACTGATGTGGGGATTGGGAGTGATGGTTTAGACTGTGATGTGGGGATTGGGAGTGTTGGTTTAGACTGTGATGTGGGGATTGGGAGTGATGGTTTAGACTGTGAGGTGGAGATTGGGAGTGTTGGTTTAGACTGTGATGTGGGGATTGGGAGTGATGGTTTAGACTGTGATGTGGGGATTGGGAGTGATGGTTTAGACTGTGAGGTGGTGATTGGGAGTGATGGTTTAGACTGTGAGGCGGTGATTGGGAGTGATGGTTTAGACTGTGATGTGGAGAGTGGGAGTGATGGTTTATACTGTGATGAGATTGGGAGTGATGGTTGAGAGTATATGGTGGAGATTGGGAGTGATGGTTGAGAGTGTGAGGTGGTGATTGGGAGTGATGGTTTAGACTGTGAGGTGGAGATTGGGAGTGATGGTTTCGACTGATGTGGGGATTGGGAGTGATGGTTTAGACTGTGATGTGGGGATTGGGAGTGATGGTTTAGACTGTGAGGTGGTGATTGGGAGTGATGGTTTAGACTGATGTGGGGATTGGGAGTGATGGTTTAGACTGTGAGGTGGAGATTGGGAGTGATGGTTTAGACTGTGAGGTGGAGATTGGGAGTGATGGTTTAGACTGTGATGTGGAGATTGGGAGTGATGGTTTAGACTGATGCGGGGATTGGGAGTGATGGTTTAGACTGTGAGGTGGAGATTGGGAGTGATGGTTCAGACGGTGAGGTGGAGATTGGGAGTGTTGGTTTAGACTGTGAGGTGGAGATTGGGAGTGATGGTTTAGACTGTGAGGTGGTGATTGGGAGTGATGGTTTAGACTGTGAGGTGGAGATTGGGAGTGTTGGTTTAGACTGTGATGTGGGGATTGGGAGTGATGGTTTAGACTGTGAGGTGGAGATTGGGAGTGTTGGTTTAGACTGTGATGTGGGGATTGGGAGTGATGGTTTAGACTGTGAGGTGGAGATTGGGAGTGATGGTTCAGACTGATGTGGGGATTGGGAGTGATGGTTTAGACTGTGATGTGGGGATTGGGAGTGATGGTTTAGACTTTGAGGTGGAGATTGGGAGTGATGGTTTAGACTGATGTGGGGATTGGGAGTGATGGTTTAGACTGTGAGGTGGGGATTGGGAGTGATGGTTTAGACTGTGAGGTGGTGATTGGGAGTGATTGTTTAGACTGATGTGGGGATTGGGAGTGATGGTTTAGTCTGTGATGTGGAGAGTGGGAGTGATGGTTTAGACTGTGATGAGATTGGGAGTGATGGTTGAGAGTATGTGGTGGAGATTGGGAGTGATGGTTGAGAGTGTGAGGTGGTGATTGGGAGTGATGGTTTAGACTGTGAGGTGGTGATTGGGAGTGATGGTTTAGACTGATGTGGGGATTGGGAGTGATGGTTTAGACTGTGATGTGGGGATTGGGAGTGATGGTTTAGACTGTGATGTGGGGATTGGGAGTGATGGTTTAGACTGTGAGGTGGTGATTGGGAGTGATGGTTTAGACTGATGTGGGGATTGGGAGTGATGGTTTAGTCTGTGATGTGGAGATTGGGAGTGTTGGTTTAGACTGTGAGGTGGAGATTGGGAGTGTTGGTTTAGACTGTGAGGTGGAGATTGGGAGTGATGGTTTAGACTGTGACGTGGAGATTGGGAGTGATGGTTTAGACTGTGAGGTGGAGATTGGGAGTGTTGGTTTAGACTGTGATGTGGGGATTGGGAGTGATGGTTTAGACTGTGAGGTGGAGATTGGGAGTGATGGTTCAGACTGATGTGGGGATTGGGAGTGATGGTTTAGACTGTGATGTGGGGATTGGGAGTGATGGTTTAGACTTTGAGGTGGAGATTGGGAGTGATGGTTTAGACTGATGTGGGGATTGGGAGTGATGGTTTAGACTGTGAGGTGGGGATTGGGAGTGATGGTTTAGACTGTGAGGTGGTGATTGGGAGTGATTGTTTAGACTGATGTGGGGATTGGGAGTGATGGTTTAGTCTGTGATGTGGAGAGTGGGAGTGATGGTTTAGACTGTGATGAGATTGGGAGTGATGGTTGAGAGTATGTGGTGGAGATTGGGAGTGATGGTTGAGAGTGTGAGGTGGTGATTGGGAGTGATGGTTTAGACTGTGAGGTGGTGATTGGGAGTGATTGTTTAGACTGATGTGGGGATTGGGAGTGATGGTTTAGTCTGTGATGTGGAGAGTGGGAGTGATGGTTTAGACTGTGATGAGATTGGGAGTGATGGTTGAGAGTATGTGGTGGAGATTGGGAGTGATGGTTGAGAGTGTGAGGTGGTGATTGGGAGTGATGGTTTAGACTGTGAGGTGGTGATTGGGAGTGATGGTTTAGACTGATGTGGGGATTGGGAGTGATGGTTTAGACTGTGATGTGGGGATTGGGAGTGATGGTTTAGACTGTGATGTGGGGATTGGGAGTGATGGTTTAGACTGTGAGGTGGTGATTGGGAGTGATGGTTTAGACTGATGTGGGGATTGGGAGTGATGGTTTAGTCTGTGATGTGGAGATTGGGAGTGTTGGTTTAGACTGTGAGGTGGAGATTGGGAGTGTTGGTTTAGACTGTGAGGTGGAGATTGGGAGTGATGGTTTAGACTGTGACGTGGAGATTGGGAGTGATGGTTTAGACTGTGAGGTGGAGATTGGGAGTGTTGGTTTAGACTGTGATGTGGGGATTGGGAGTGATGGTTTAGACTGTGAGGTGGAGTTTGGGAGTGTTGGTTTAGACTGTGAGATGGGGATTGGGAGTGATGGTTTAGACTGTGTTGTGGGGATTGGGAGTGATGGTTTAGACTGTGAGGTGGAGATTGGGAGTGTTGGTTTAGACTGTGATGTGGGGATTGGGAGTGATGGTTTAGACTGTGAGGTGGAGATTGGGAGTGTTGGTTTAGACTGTGAGGTGGGGATTGGGAGTGACGGTTTCGACTGTGAAACGGAGATTGGGAGTGTTGGTTTAGACTGTGATGTGGGGATTGGGAGTGATGGTTTAGACTGAGGTGGAGATTGGGAGTGATGGTTTAGACTGTGAGGTGGAGATTGGGAGTGATGGTTTAGACTGTGATGTGGGGATTGGGAGTGATGGTTTAGACTGTGATGTGGGGATTGGGAGTGATGGTTTAGACTGTGAGGTGGTGATTGGGAGTGATGGTTTAGACTGATGTGGGGATTGGGAGTGATGGTTTAGATTGTGAGGTGGGGATTGGGAGTGATGGTTTAGTCTGTGATGTGGAGATTGGGAGTGTTGGTTCAGACTGTGAGGTGGGGATTGGGAGTGATGGTTTAGACTGTGAGGTGGGGATTGGGAGTGATGGTTTAGACTGTGAGGCGGTGATTGGGAGTGATGGTTTAGACTGTGATGTGGAGAGTGGGAGTGATGGTTTAGACTGTGATGAGATTGGGAGTGATGGTTGAGAGTATGTGGTGGAGATTGGGAGTGATGGTGACGAGTGTGATGTGGAGATTGAGAGTGATGGTTTAGACTGTGATATGGAGATTCGGAGTGATGGTTTAGACTGTGATGTGGGGATTGGGAATGATGGTTTAGTCTGTGATGTAGAGATTGAGAGTGATGGTTTAGACTGTGATGTGGAGATTGGGAGTGATGGTTGAGAGTATGTGGTGGAGATTGGGAGTGGTGGTTTAGACTGTGATGTGGAGATTGGGAGTGATGGTTTAGACTGTGATGTGGAGATTGGGAGTGATGGTTGAGAGTATGTGGTGGAGTTTGGGAGTGATGGTTGAGACTATGATGTGGAGATTGAGAGTGATGGTTTAGACTGTGATATGGAGATTCGGAGTGATGGTTTAGACTGTGATGTGGGGATTGGGAGTGATGGTTTAGACTCTAATGTGGAGATAGGGAGTGATGGTTTAGACTGTGATGTGGAGATTGGGAGTGATGGTTTAGTCTGTGATGTGGAGATTGGGAGTGATGGTTGAGAGTATGTGGTGGAGATTGGGAGTGATGGTTAAGAGTGTGAGGTGGAGATTGGGAGTGATGGTTTAGACTGTGATATGGAGATTCGGAGTGATGGTTTCGACTGTGATGTGGGGATTGGGAGTGATGGTTTAGACTGTGATGTGGAGATTGGGAGTGATGGTTTAGTCTGTGATGTGGAGATTGGGAGTGATGGTTTTGACTGTGATGGGATTGGGAGTGATGGTTTAGACTGTGAGGTGGGGATTGGGAGTGATGGTTTAGACTGTGAGGTGAGGATTGGGAGTGATGGTTTAGACTGTGAGGTGGGGATTGGGAGTGATGGTTTAGACTGTGAGGTGGGGATTGGGAGTGATGGTTTTAGACTGTGAGGTGGGGATTGGGAGTGATGATTTAGACTCTAATGTGGAGAGAGGGAGTGATGGTTTAGACTGTGAGGTGGGGATTGGGAGTGATGGTTTAGACTGTGAGGTGGGGATTGGGAGTGATGGTTCAGACTGTGAAGTGGGGATTGGGAGTGATGGTTCGGACTGTGAGGTGGGGATTGGGAGTGATGGTTTATACTGTGATGTGGAGATTGGGAGTGATGGTTTGGACTGTGAGGTGGGGATTGGGAGTGATGGTTCAGACTGTGAAGTGGGGATTGGGAGTGATGGTTCGGACTGTGAGGTGGGGATTGGGAGTGATGGTTTATACTGTGATGTGGGGATTGGGAGTGATGGTTTATACTGTGATGTGGGGATTGGGATTGATGGTTTGGACTGTGATGTGGGGATTGGGAGTGATGGTTTAGACTGTGAGGTGGGGATTGGGAGTGATGGTTTATACTGTGATGTGGAGATTGGGAGTGATGGTTTAGACTGTGAGGTGGGGATTGGGAGTGATGGTTTGGACTGTGATGTGGGGATTGGGAGTGATGATTTAGACTCTAATGTGGAGATAGGGAGTGATGGTTTAGACTGTGATGTGGAGATTGGGAGTGATGGTTTTAGACTGTGAGGTGGGGATTGGGAGTGATGATTTAGACTCTAATGTGGAGATAGGGAGTGATGGTTTAGACTGTGATGTGGAGATAGGGAGTGATGGTTTAGACTGTGAGGTGGGGATTGGGAGTGATGGTTTGGACTGTGAGGTGGGGATTGGGAGTGATGGTTTATACTGTGATGTGGAGATTGGGAGTGATGGTTTGGACTGTGAGGTGGGGATTGGGAGTGATGGTTCATACTGTGATGTGGAGATTGGGAGTGATGGTTTGGACTGTGATGTGGGGATTGGGAGTGATGGTTTAGACTGTGAGGTGGGGATTGGGAGTGATGGTTTAGACTGATGTGGGGATTGGGAGTGATGGTTTAGACTGTGATGTGGGGATTGGGAGTGTTGGTTTAGACTGTGATGTGGGGATTGGGAGTGATGGTTTAGACTGTGAGGTGGAGATTGGGAGTGTTGGTTTAGACTGTGATGTGGGGATTGGGAGTGATGGTTTAGACTGTGATGTGGGGATTGGGAGTGATGGTTTAGACTGTGAGGTGGTGATTGGGAGTGATGGTTTAGACTGTGAGGCGGTGATTGGGAGTGATGGTTTAGACTGTGATGTGGAGAGTGGGAGTGATGGTTTATACTGTGATGAGATTGGGAGTGATGGTTGAGGGTATATGGTGGAGATTGGGAGTGATGGTTTAGACTGTGAGGTGGTGATTGGGAGTGATGGTTTAGACTGATGTGGGGATTGGGAGTGATGGTTTAGACTGTGAGGTGGAGATTGGGAGTGATGGTTTAGACTGTGAGGTGGAGATTGGGAGTGATGGTTTAGACTGTGATGTGGAGATTGGGAGTGATGGTTTAGACTGATGCGGGGATTGGGAGTGATGGTTTAGACTGTGAGGTGGAGATTGGGAGTGATGGTTCAGACGGTGAGGTGGAGATTGGGAGTGTTGGTTTAGACTGTGAGGTGGAGATTGGGAGTGATGGTTTAGACTGTGAGGTGGTGATTGGGAGTGATGGTTTAGACTGTGAGGTGGAGATTGGGAGTGTTGGTTTAGACTGTGATGTGGGGATTGGGAGTGATGGTTTAGACTGTGAGGTGGAGATTGGGAGTGTTGGTTTAGACTGTGATGTGGGGATTGGGAGTGATGGTTTAGACTGTGAGGTGGATATTGGGAGTGATGGTTCAGACTGATGTGGGGATTGGGAGTGATGGTTTAGACTGTGATGTGGGGATTGGGAGTGATGGTTTAGACTTTGAGGTGGAGATTGGGAGTGATGGTTTAGACTGATGTGGGGATTGGGAGTGATGGTTTAGACTGTGAGGTGGGGATTGGGAGTGATGGTTTAGACTGTGAGGTGGTGATTGGGAGTGATTGTTTAGACTGATGTGGGGATTGGGAGTGATGGTTTAGTCTGTGATGTGGAGAGTGGGAGTGATGGTTTAGACTGTGATGAGATTGGGAGTGATGGTTGAGAGTATGTGGTGGAGATTGGGAGTGATGGTTGAGAGTGTGAGGTGGTGATTGGGAGTGATGGTTTAGACTGTGAGGTGGTGATTGGGAGTGATGGTTTAGACTGATGTGGGGATTGGGAGTGATGGTTTAGACTGTGATGTGGGGATTGGGAGTGATGGTTTAGACTGTGATGTGGGGATTGGGAGTGATGGTTTAGACTGTGAGGTGGTGATTGGGAGTGATGGTTTAGACTGATGTGGGGATTGGGAGTGATGGTTTAGTCTGTGATGTGGAGATTGGGAGTGTTGGTTTAGACTGTGAGGTGGAGATTGGGAGTGTTGGTTTAGACTGTGAGGTGGAGATTGGGAGTGATGGTTTAGACTGTGAGGTGGAGATTGGGAGTGTTGGTTTAGACTGTGATGTGGGGATTGGGAGTGATGGTTTAGACTGTGAGGTGGAGTTTGGGAGTGTTGGTTTAGACTGTGAGATGGGGATTGGGAGTGATGGTTTAGACTGTGTTGTGGGGATTGGGAGTGATGGTTTAGACTGTGAGGTGGAGATTGGGAGTGTTGGTTTAGACTGTGATGTGGGGATTGGGAGTGATGGTTTAGACTGTGAGGTGGAGATTGGGAGTGTTGGTTTAGACTGTGAGGTGGGGATTGGGAGTGACGGTTTCGACTGTGAAACGGAGATTGGGAGTGTTGGTTTAGACTGTGATGTGGGGATTGGGAGTGATGGTTTAGACTGAGGTGGAGATTGGGAGTGATGGTTTAGACTGTGAGGTGGAGATTGGGAGTGATGGTTTAGACTGTGATGTGGGGATTGGGAGTGATGGTTTAGACTGTGATGTGGGGATTGGGAGTGATGGTTTAGACTGTGAGGTGGTGATTGGGAGTGATGGTTTAGACTGATGTGGGGATTGGGAGTGATGGTTTAGATTGTGAGGTGGGGATTGGGAGTGATGGTTTAGTCTGTGATGTGGAGATTGGGAGTGTTGGTTCAGACTGTGAGGTGGGGATTGGGAGTGATGGTTTAGACTGTGAGGTGGGGATTGGGAGTGATGGTTTAGACTGTGAGGCGGTGATTGGGAGTGATGGTTTAGACTGTGATGTGGAGAGTGGGAGTGATGGTTTAGACTGTGATGAGATTGGGAGTGATGGTTGAGAGTATGTGGTGGAGATTGGGAGTGATGGTGACGAGTGTGATGTGGAGATTGAGAGTGATGGTTTAGACTGTGATATGGAGATTCGGAGTGATGGTTTAGACTGTGATGTGGGGATTGGGAATGATGGTTTAGTCTGTGATGTAGAGATTGAGAGTGATGGTTTAGACTGTGATGTGGAGATTGGGAGTGATGGTTGAGAGTATGTGGTGGAGATTGGGAGTGATGGTTTAGACTGTGATGTGGAGATTGGGAGTGATGGTTTAGACTGTGATGTGGAGATTGGGAGTGATGGTTGAGAGTATGTGGTGGAGTTTGGGAGTGATGGTTGAGACTATGATGTGGAGATTGAGAGTGATGGTTTAGACTGTGATATGGAGATTCGGAGTGATGGTTTAGACTGTGATGTGGGGATTGGGAGTGATGGTTTAGACTCTAATGTGGAGATAGGGAGTGATGGTTTAGACTGTGATGTGGAGATTGGGAGTGATGGTTTAGTCTGTGATGTGGAGATTGGGAGTGATGGTTGAGAGTATGTGGTGGAGATTGGGAGTGATGGTTAAGAGTGTGAGGTGGAGATTGGGAGTGATGGTTTAGACTGTGATATGGAGATTCGGAGTGATGGTTTCGACTGTGATGTGGGGATTGGGAGTGATGGTTTAGACTGTGATGTGGAGATTGGGAGTGATGGTTTAGTCTGTGATGTGGAGATTGGGAGTGATGGTTTTGACTGTGATGGGATTGGGAGTGATGGTTTAGACTGTGAGGTGGGGATTGGGAGTGATGGTTTAGACTGTGAGGTGAGGATTGGGAGTGATGGTTTAGACTGTGAGGTGGGGATTGGGAGTGATGGTTTAGACTGTGAGGTGGGGATTGGGAGTGATGGTTTTAGACTGTGAGGTGGGGATTGGGAGTGATGATTTAGACTCTAATGTGGAGAGAGGGAGTGATGGTTTAGACTGTGAGGTGGGGATTGGGAGTGATGGTTTGGACTGTGAGGTGGGGATTGGGAGTGATGGTTTATACTGTGATGTGGAGATTGGGAGTGATGGTTTGGACTGTGAGGTGGGGATTGGGAGTGATGGTTCATACTGTGATGTGGAGATTGGGAGTGATGGTTTGGACTGTGATGTGGGGATTGGGAGTGATGGTTTAGACTGTGAGGTGGGGATTGGGAGTGATGGTTTATACTGTGATGTGGAGATTGGGAGTGATGGTTTAGACTGTGATGTGGAGATTGGGAGTGATGGTTTTCGACTGTGCGGTGGGGATTGGGAGTGATGATTTCGACTCTAATGTGGAGATAGGGAGTGATGGTTTAGACTGTGATGTAGAGATTGGGAGTGATGGTTTAGACTGTGATATGGAGATTGGGAGTGATGGTTTAGACTGATGTGGGGATTGGGAATGATGGTTTAGTCTGTGATGTAGAGATTGGGAGTGATGGTTTAGACTGTGATGTGGGGATTGGGAGTGATGGTTTAGACTCTAATGTGGAGATTGGGAGTGATGGTTTAGACTGTGATATGGAGATTTGGAGTGATGGTTTAGACTGTGATGTGGAGATTGGGAGTGATGGTTTAGACTGTGAGGTGGGGATTGGCAGTAATGGTTTAGACTGTGATGTGGAGATTGGGAGTGATGGTTTCGTCTGTGATGTGAAGATTGGGAGTGATGGTTTTGACTGTGATGGGATTGGGAGTGATGGTTTCGACTGTGAGGTGGGGATTGGGAGTGATGGTTTAGACTGTGAGGTGGGGATTGGGAGTGATGGTTTAGACTGTGAGGTGGGGATTGGGAGTGATGGTTTAGACTGTGAGGTGGGGATTGGGAGTGATGGTTTAGACTGTGAGGTGGGGATTGGGAGTGATGGTTTAGACTGTGAGGTGGGGATTGGGAGTGATGGTTTAGACTGTGAGGTGGGGATTGGGAGTGATGGTTTAGACTGTGAGGTGGAGATTGGGAGTGTTGGTTTAGACTGTGAGGTGGGGATTGGGAGTGATGGTTTAGACTGTGATGTGGAGATTGGGAGTGATGGTTTGGACTGTGAGGTGGGGATTGGGAGTGATGGTTTGGATTGTGAGGTGGGGATTGGGAGTTATGGTTTAGACTGTGAGGTGGGGATTGGGAGTGATGGTTTAGACTGTGAGGTGGGGATTGGGAGTGATGGTTTGGACTGTGAGGTGGGGATTGGGAGTGATGGTTTATACTGTGATGTGGAGATTGGGAGTGTTGGTTTAGACTGTTAGGTGGAGATTGCGAGTGATGGTTTAGACTGTGAGGTGGGGATTGGGAGTGATGGTTTAGACTGTGAGGTGGGGATTGGGAGTGATGGTTTAGACTGTGATGTGGGGATTGGGAGTGATGGTTTGGACTGTGATGGGATTGGGAGTGATGGTTTAGACTGTGATGGGATTGGGAGTGATGGTTTAGACTGTGAAGTGGGGATTGGGAGTGATGGTTTGGACTGTGAGGTGGGGATTGGGAGTTATGGTTTAGACTGTGAGGTGGGGATTGGGAGTGATGGTTTAGACTGTGATGTGGGGATTGGGAGTGATGGTTTGGACTGTGAGGTGGGGATTGGGAGTGATGGTTTATACTGTGATGTGGAGATTGGGAGTGTTGGTTTAGACTGTGAGGTGGAGATTGCGAGTGATGGTTTAGACTGTGAGGTGGGGATTGGGAGTGATGGTTTAGACTGTGAGGTGGGGATTGGGAGTGATGGTTTAGACTGTGATGTGGGGATTGGGAGTGATGGTTTGGACTGTGATGGGATTGGGAGTGATGGTTTAGACTGTGATGGGATTGGGAGTGATGGTTTAGACTGTGAAGTGGGGATTGGGAGTGATGGTTTGGACTGTGAGGTGGGGATTGGGAGTGATGGTTTAGACTGTGAGGTGGGGATTGGGAGTGATGGTTTAGACTGTGAGGTGGGGATTGGGAGTGATGGTTTAGACTGTGATGTGGGGATTGGGAGTGATGGTTTAGACTGTGAGGTGGGGATTGGGAGTGATGGTTTTGACTGTGATGTGGGGATTGGGAGTGATGGTTTAGACTGTGATGTGGGGATTGGGAGTTTTGGTTTAGACTGTGCGGTGGAGATTGGGAGTGATGGTTTAGACTGTGAGGTGGGGATTGGGAGTGATGGTTTAGACTGTGAGGTGGGGATTGGGAGTGATGGTTTAGACTGTGATGTGGGGATTGGGAGTGATGGTTTAGACTGTGATGTGGGGATTGGGAGTGTTGGTTTAGACTGTGCGGTGGAGATTGGGAGTGATGGTTTAGACTGTGAGGTGGGGATTGGGAGTGATGGTTTAGACTGTGAGGTGGGGATTGGGAGTGATGGTTTCGACTGTGAGGTGGGGATTGGGAGTGATGGTTTAGACTGTGAGGTGGGGATTGGGAGTGATGGTTTAGACTGTGAGGTGGGGATTGGGAGTGATGGTTTAGACTGTGAGGTGGGGATTGGGAGTGATGGTTTAGACTGAGGTGGGGATTGGGAGTGATGGTTTGGACTGTGATGGGATTGGGAGTGATGGTTTAGACTGTGAGGTGGGGATTGGGAGTGATGGTTTAGACTGTGATGTGGGGATTGGGAGTGATGGTTTAGACTGTGAGGTGGGGATTGGGAGTGATGGTTTAGACTGTGAGGTGGGGATTGGGAGTGATGGTTTGGACTGTGAGGTGGGGATTGGGAGTGATGGTTTAGACTGTGAGGTGGGGATTGGGAGTGATGGTTTAGACTGTGAGGTGGTAGTGAATGGTTGCTTTTTCAGGCTTGAGGGAAATATACAGTGATGTTTGACAAATGTCTAATTTAGGACCCTTGCTTTTTTTGAAAGATATTATCATGTTGGGTCAACAGGTTATAATTTCAAAAGTTACGGGTGATACAAAACTTATATGTTCTAAACATTTAACGGGTGTAGTAACAGTCTTGTGAAATGGGCAGGTACATGGCTGATGGAGTTTAATGCATTGAACAAATATTTTGTGTCTGTCTTCCCAGTGGAAGACACGAGTTTCATACGAGAAATAGTCGGTAACCTAAGGACTAAAAAGAATGAGGAAATTGATATCAGCAGGAACAAAGTATTGGAGAAACTTAGGTGACGACAAGCCAGCAAATCTCCAGGACCTGACGGCCTACACCCTTGGGTTCTCAGAGATCGCTGCAGTCATCGTGGATACAATCGCTGGAATTCTGCAAAATTCCTTGGATTTTGGAACAGTTCCATCCGATTAGAAGTTGGCAAATGTTACAGGAAAGGAGGGAGAGAGAAAACTGGGATCTAAAGGTCAATTAGCCTAACATCAGTCATTGCAAAAATGCTGGATGCTATTATTAAGGACATCTTAGCAATGCGTTTAGAAAAGCACAGTATGATTAGAACAAGACAACATGGTTTTACTGAATTGAAATCCTGTTTGACAAATTTATTGGTGGTTTTTGCAAATGTAACTAGTAGGATAGATAATGGGGAACTAGTGGATGTACTATACCTAGATTTTCAAAAGGCATTCGATAAGATGCCACACAGAAGGTTAGTAGGCAAGATGAGGGTTCATGGAGTTGGGGGTAATTAGCGTGGATAGAGGATTGGTGCACAGACAGAAAGCTTTGTTGGCTGTCCCTCGATTCCAGGATGACGTCTGCTCAAGGTCACTCGTTTCTGCATTGTGTCTTCAGGTGACTGAACAGGCCTTTTCTCGATTCGCAGATCTTTGAGCACATGGGGCAGGTCGTCCCGCGAGGTAGTGGGGTACGGAGTGCAGGATTTGCTGCCTTCTCTTTCCTTCTCTGCCTCATCATTGAAGCATTTGGACTCAAAGCAGTTTGATGGACAATTTGTCGCCATTTTGAACGATTGGTAGCAAGCTCCTCCCAGTCATCAATGTCAATGCTGCCGCACTTCAAAGAGAGCTTCAGAGTGTCTTCAGCGTTTTCTTTGTCCTTCTCGGAATACTGGCCATTTGTTTGAGAAAACAGGACCTGGCGGGGGAGACAGTTTTGGATCATCCAGACACAGTGTCCAGTCCACCGAAGTTCTTTTTTGTTCATGAGATGTGGGCGTCGCTGGGCAGGCCAGCATTTATTGCCCATCCCTGGTTGCCCTTGAGAAGGTGGTGGTGAGCTGCCTTCTTGAACCACTGCAGTCCATGTGGGGTAGGTACACCCACAGTGCTGTTAGGAAGGGAGTTCCAGGATTTTGACCCAGTGACAGTGAAGGAACGGCCATATAGTTCCAAGTCAGGATGGTGTGTGACTTGGATGGGAACTTGCAGGTGGTAGTGTTAGCATGCATTGCTGCACTTGTCATTCTCGGTGGTAGAGGTCTCAGATTGGAAGGTGCTGTCTAAGGAGCCTTGGTGCGTTGTTGCAGTGCATCTTCTAGATGGTACACACTGCTGCCACTGTATGTCAGTGGTGGAGGGAGTGAATATTTGTGGATGGGGTGCCAATCAAGCGGGCTGCTTTGTCCTGGATGGTGTCGAGCTTCTTGAGTGTTGTTGGAGCTGCACCCATCCAGGCAAGTGGAGAGTATTCCATCACACTCCTGACTTGTGCCTTGTAGATGGTGGACAGGCTTTGGGGAGTCAGGAGGTGAGTTACTCGCCACAGGATTCCAAGCCTCTGACCTGCTCTTGTAGCCACGGTATTTATATGGCTACTCCAGTTCAGTTTCTGGATGTTAGTTTTGCAGGAGTTTTTTTTTAATTCGTTCATGGGATGTGGGCATTGCTGGCTAATTATTGACCACTGAAAGCATTTCAGAGTCAACCACATTGCTGTGTGGCCTGGAGTCACATGTGGGCCAGACCACGCAAGGACAGCAGGTTTCCTTCCCTTCAGGATATTAGTGAACCAGATGGGTTTTTACAACAATTGACAACGGTTTCATGGCTACCATCGGATTAGCTTTTAATTCCAGATTTATGAATTGAAAGCAAATTTCACATCTGCCATGGTGGGATTCGAATTCATATCCTCCAGAGCATTAGCCTACACATCTGGTTACTAGTCCAGTGATATCACTACACCACCGCTTCCCATTTTCCTGAATGCTTGTGGAGCAGGTTTCAAGAAGCATGCTAGTGTTTGTTCGACGGTCCTCCCACTGAATGCGGCGGGTGCAGCGGAGGCATTGCTGATGGTATTTCTCTAGCGCACTTGTGTCGCTGATACACAGTCCAGATCTCACTGCAGGACAGGAGTGTGGTGACAACAACTGCTCTGTACACGCGGACTTTTGTTGACTTGCGGAGGTCTTTGTTGTCAAACACTCGCTGCTGTAATTTGTAGAAGGCTGAGCTGGGGTAGCTGATCCGGTGTTGGATCTCCTCGTCAATGGTGCCCTTCTGAGAGAGGTGGCTGCCAACGTATGGGAATCGCTCAACATATTCCAAAGTCTCTCCTTCAACACATATGGGAGGTGGAATATTTCATTAACCAGGTGAGGGTTGATATGAGTTTTGTTTTGGCAACATTCAAGGACAGGCCAAGTCTCTTGATGGCAGAATTGAAGAGATCGAGAATAGCTTGCAAATCTGATGCAGTTGGGTAACAACACTGCAGTCATCCGCAAACTGTAGATCATGTATGTCTATGATGGTCAGTTTAGTTTTGGCACGGAGGTGACTGAGGTTAAAGAGTTTTCCATCTATTTAATACTCAGACCAGAGGGCAGCTGATCTTTGAGGTGAATAGCTACTGTCAGGTAGATTGTAAATAGCATGGGGACTGTCACACAGCCTTACTTGACCCTGGTCCGGATTTTGAAGCTGTCTGTTTCAGATCTCCCACTCAAGACAGCTGCAGTCATATCGTCGTGGAGCAATTGCAGGATTATGATGAAGTTTCTTGGATATCCAAATCTTTGGAGCACAATCCACAAAGCCTTGCGATTTACTGAGTCAAATGCTTTGGTCATTTCGATGAATGTAATGAAGAGTTCCTGGTGTTCTCGAGATTTTTCCTGGATTTGTCGGACAACAAAGACCATGTTGGAGGTTTCTCTGGAACGTCTGAAGCCACATTGTGTGTCTGGGAAGATTTCCTCAGCCACAGGAAGTAGGTGATACAGGAGAATGCAGGTCAGGATTTTCCCTGTTATGGACAAGAAGGAAATACCTCGATAGTTCCCACAGTATGATTTATCTCCCTTCTTGAAGATAGTTACAATTGTCGCATTCCTGAAGTTGGGGGGGAATTATTCCCCCCACCGCCCCCCCCCCCCCCCCCACCCCCCAAATCCATAGGATGAGTGCAGGGAATCTTGAAGTGAGCTTTGAAGACCTCAGCTGGAATACCATCAGTGCCGCAGGCTTTGTTGTTTCTCATCCATTTGAAGCTCTCCAATTGATGGTGATTAATTCATGGATTCTACCACAGGATACTGGGGGTATCCTGGAGAGTATCAGCTGCCACTGTGGATTCACGGTTGAGGAGTTGTTGAAAATGTTCTTTCCAGTGATGACTGATGGCATTGTCATCCGTAAGAAGAGAGAGACCATCCTGTGAGCGAAGGGGATTTTGTCCATTTGACCTTGGTCTATAGATGGTCCTGGTGGCTTCAAAAAGGCTTCACATGTCATGATGGTCTGCATATTGTAGGATCTCTCGGACTTTCTCTTCCCGCCACTTCTCCTTTATCTTACGGATTTGACTTTTGGTGTCCATCTTGAGCTGTTAGAATGCGACCTTGGGTTATTCCGCCAGGCCATGAAGGCTGCTCGTTTTTGTTCCAGGAGGTCACATATTTCAGCATCGTTTTCGTCGAACCAGTCCTGGTGATGACGATGCTCAAACCCAGCGGTCTGGACACAGGAGTCTAGTACAGCTGAATTTATTTGCTCCCACTGTTCTGTCCAGCAGGCATCAGTTCTCTGCATGGATCGAGTGATACAGACATCAATTAGATCTTTGACTCGAACAATGACATAATCCAGGAGGTGCCAGTGCTTTGATCTCGGATGCCTCCATGTGGTTTTGTATTTGTCCTTCTGGCAGAAGAGGATGTTTGTTATAATGAGGCCATGCTGAGCACACTTTGTCAGCAGGAGGACATCCTTTGCATTGGCTTTTCCCATTCCGTTTTTCCCAATGTTTCCTCTCCAGTCTTCGGAGTCATAGCCCACACAGGCATCCTACTTATTGTGTTCTTGTAGCTAGATTTTTGGTCTCACAGGGACTCGAGGGATATAGGGAGTGGGCAGGAAAGTGGAATTGAAGCCCAAGATCAGCCATGATCGTATTGAATGGCAGATGGGCCATATGGTCTACTTTTCCTATTTCTTGTGTATTAAAGTCCCCCAGAAGGATGATCTCTCCTTTTGGGATGGCAGGGAGGACTTTATCAAGGTTAGAATAGAACTTTATATCAAGGTCGGAATAGAACTTTTCTTTTAACATCTTCATCGAGTCACGGGTCAGTGCATAAACGCCGATGACTATGGCATACTGATTATACAGCTGAGCTGTAGGTGAAGTGTGCTGAGTTTTTCATTTATGCAGTTGTGGAGTTCTGGCAGTGCATCCAAGATCCTATTCCGGATGGTAAAACCAACTCTGTGAACACGAGGGTCGCTGTCAGCCTTTCCTTTTCGTAGCAGGTATATCCCTCTGCTTGTTCCTTCAGCCTCTCCCCAGGAAGGCGGGTCTCACTGAGGGCAGCGATTTCAATTTGGAGTTTTGATAGCTGACGTGATACGATTGCAGTTCCTCTTTCCAGACGGTTACACTTGAGATTATCCATGAGTATTCTGACATTCCAAGTTGCAAAATTTAACGTTTTCTTTCTTTGACCACAAAGATGGTGATTCCACAGGGTGTCGTTCCCCAGCCAGGGGAAAGTGGGACAGCCGATTTTTAGGGCACTTTTCTAGCCCTCTCCCCATTTGGGGTGAGCAGAGGGTATCCTGAAGAGGACTGCTCAGTCACAGATGCTGCTGTCCAAAGACACCTCTGTCACAACACAGGTGTCCAACAATCTTCATGCATCTGTCGCCTGTGTGCAGATTCTTGACTCGGGACTCCCAGGTTCACAGCCCTGTCCCCGTCGCCAGTTCTCCATCGTCGCAGGACTTGGTAAATGGACCCTGGTAGAAGCCTGTGCGTGACTTTATTTAATGTGGGGACCTTGGGGCGGCGTCATTGTCCACGCGATCTTGACAGATTGATGGTCAGATTTTGGTGACGTGTCGGACCACGATAACTGGGACTACCTTGCCGCTGCAGCCTTCTTCCTCCTTCAGAGCCGGTCAGACGCACAGTCTTCCTTCGCCTGTTCTGCAGTTGAGAACTTTTTGGACTGCACTTTGTCTGGCATCTCCCTCTGTCTTTGCTGCCATGGGTGGCCCCACCAGAAGCAAGGAGCTCCCGACAGCATTGCTCAAGGGATCATTGGAGCGCACAAGCCACGGAGGGATAGGAAGCAATGAGTGGGAATAAACTGGGCATTTTCAAGTTGGCAGGCTGTACATGGAGTGCCACAAGGATCAGTGCTGCGGCCTCAGCTATTTACACTCTATATCAATGACATAGATGAAGAGACAAAGAGTAATGTATCTAAGTTTACTGATGATACAAAGCTCAGTGGAAAGGTAAGCTGCGGGGAGGATGTAGAGAGGCTGCAAAGAGATATAGACAGATTAAGTGAGTGGGTACAAGATGGCAGATGGAGTATAATGTCGGGAAGTGTGAAGTTCACTTTGGTCGTAAGCATAGAAAAGCAGAAAATGTTTTAAAAGGTGTGAAACTATTGATGTTCAAAGAGACTTGGGTACACTTGTATAAGGAATACAAAGTTAGCATGCAGGTACAGCAAACAATTAGGAAGGCTAATGGCATATTGGCCTTTATTGCAAAGGGATTGGAGTGCAGGAATAAAGAAGTATTGCTAAAATTGTACAGGGCTTTGGTGAGACCACACCTGGAATACTGTGTGCAGTTTTGGTCTCCACAGTTAAGAAAGGATATACTTGTATTTGAGGCAGTGCAGCAAAGTAAATTGGGCCTGTTATCTGGAGTTCAGAAGAATGGACAAAGACGAGAGTGGTCCTAAAGGAAGAGTGCTAAATTGGGGGAAGGCCAACTATACCAAAATTCGGCAGGAGCTGGGGAATGTAGATTGGGAGCAGCTGTTTGAAGGTAAATCCACATTTGATATGTGGGAGGCTTTTAAAGAGAGGTTGATTAGCGTGCAGGAGAGACATGTTCCTGTGAAAATGAGGGATAGAAATGGCAAGATTAGGGAACCATGGATGACAGGTGAAATTGTGAGACTAGCTAAGAGGAAAAAGGAAGCATACATAAGGTCTAGGCGGCTGAAGAAAGACGAAGCTTTGAAAGAATATCGGGATTGTAGGCGCAATCTGAAACGAGGAATTAAGAGGGCTAAAAGGGGTCATGAAATATCTTTAGCAAACAGGGTTAAGGAAAATCCCAAAGCCTTTTATTCATATATAAGGAGAAAGAGGGTAACTAGAGAAAGGATTGGCCCACTCAAGGACAAAGGAGGAAAGTTATGCGTGGAGTCAGAGAAAATGGGTGAGATTCTAAATGAGTACTTTGCATCGGTATTCACCGAGGAGAGGGACATGACGGATGTTTGATTACTCTAGGTCGAGTCAGCATAAGGAGGGAGGAAGTGTTGGGTATTCTAAAAGGCATTATGGTGGACAAGTCCCCAGATCTGGATGGGATCTATCCCAGGTTACTGTGGGAAGCAAGAGAGGAAATAGTTGGGGCCTTAACAGATATCTTTGCAACATCCTTAAACACGTGTGTGGTCCCGGAGGACTGGAGAATTGCTAATGTTGTCCCCTTGTTTAAGAAGGGTAGCAGGGATAATCCAGGTAATTATAGACCGGTGAGCCTGACGTCAGTGGTAGGGAAGCTGCTGGAGAAGATACTGAGGGATAGGATCTATTCCCATTTGGAAGAAAATGAGCTTATCAGCGATAGGCAACATGGTTTTGTGCAGGGAAGGTCATGTCTTACCAACTTAATAGAATTCTTTGAGGAAGTGACAAAGTTGTTTGATGAGGGAAGGGCTGTGGAAGTCGTAGACATGGACTTCAGTATGGCGTTTGATAAGGTTCCCCATGGTAGGCTGATGGAGAAAGTGAAGGCGCATGGGGTCCAAGGTGTACTAGCTAGATGGATAAAGAACTGGCTGGGCAACAGGAGACAGAGAGTAGCAGTGGAAGGGAGTTTCTCAAAATGGAGACGTGTGACCAGTGGTGTTCCACAGGGATCCGTGCTGTGACCACTGTTGTTTGTGATGTACATAAATGATTTGGAGGAAAGTCTGATTAGCAAGTTTGCAGACGACACTATGATTGGTGGAGTAGCAGATAGTGAAGGGGACTGTCGGAGAATACAGCAGAATATAGATAGACTGGAGAGTTGGGCAGAGAAATGGCAGATGGAGTTCAATCAGGGCAAATGCGAGGTGATGCATTTTGGAAGATCCAATTCAGGAGTGAACTATACAGTAAATGGAAAAGTCCTGGGGAAAATTGATGTACAGAGAGATTTGGGTGTTCAGGTCCATTGTTCCCTGAAGGTGGCAACGCAGGTAAATAGAGTGGTCAAGAAGGCATACGGCATGCTTTCCTTCATCGGACGGGGTATTGAGTACAAGGGTTGGCAGGTCATGTTACAGTTGTATAGGACTTTGGTTCGGCCACATTTGGAATACTGCGTGCAGTTCTGGTCGCCACATTATCAAAAGGATGTAGATGCTTTGGAGAGGGTGCAGAGGAGGTTCACCAGGATGTTGCCTGGTATGGAGGGCGCTAGCTATGAAGAGAGGTTGAGTAGATTAGGATTATTTTCATTAGAAAGACGGAGGTTGAGGGGGGACCTGATTGAGGTGTACAAAATCATGAGAGGTATAGACAGGGTGGATAGCAAGAAGCTTTTTCCCGGAGTGGGGGATTCAATTACAAGGGGGCACGAGTTCAAAGTGAAAGGGGAAAAGTTTAGGGGGGGCTATGCGTGGAAAGTTCTTTACGCAGAGGGTGGTGGGTGCATGGAAAGCGTTGCCAGCGGAGGTGGTAGACGCGGGCACGATAGCGTCTTTTAAGATGTATCTAGACAGATACATGAATGGGCAGGAAGTAAAGAGATACAGACCCTTGGAAAATAGGCGACAGGTTTAGATAGAGGATCTGGATCGGCGCAGGCTTGGAGGGCCGAAGGGCCTGTTCCTGTGCTGTAATTTTCTTTGTTCTTTGAATGAGTGGTGATCTCGTTGAAACACTTAAGATTCTGAAGGGGCTGAATAGGGTAGAAGCTGAGAGATTATTGCCGCTGCTCGGGGAATCTAAAACACGGGGACACAGTTTCAGTATAAGGGGCTGATCATTCAGGACTGAGATGAGGAGAAATTACTTCACTCAAGGGGTTGTGGATCGTTGGAATTCTCTACCCCAGAGGGTTGTGGATGCTCCATCATTGAATACATTTAAGGCTGGGATAGATAGATTTTTGGTGTCTCAGGGAATCAGGGGATATGGGGAGCAGGCAGGAAAGTGGAATTGAAGCCCAAGATCAGCCATGATCATATTGAATGGTGGAGCAGGCTCGATAGGCCATATGGTCTACTGTGGCTTCTATTTCTTGTGTTCTTGTATGCAGAGAAGTGTAGGTGATGTTTTGGTATTAAGAATGAGGAAAGTTAATACAATCTAAATGGTACCATTTGAAAGGGGTGCAGAAAAGGGGAGACCTGGACGTGTATGTAGGTTTCAAAACAAGTTGAGAAGGCTGTTTAAAAAAAAATGCCAGTCATTACAGCACAGAAGGAGGCCATTCAACCCATCGGGTCCATGCTGGCTCTCTGCAGAGCAATCGTATCAGTCCCACTCCTCAGCTTTATCCCCGTAATCCTGCATGTTTATTTTCCTCAAGTGCCCATGCAGTTTCCTTTTGAAATCATTCATTGTCTCCACTTCCACAACCCTTGTGGGCAGCGAGTTCCAGGTCATTACCACCCGCTGTGTAAAAAAAAAAGTTCCTCATATTCCCCTTGCATCTCTTGCCCAAAACTTGCAATCTGTGTCCCCTAGTCCTTGTACCATCAGTTAGTGGGAACAGTTTTTCCTTGTCTAACTTATTTAAACATGCCAGAATCTTGTACACTTCTATTAAATCTCCCCTCAATCTCCTTTACTTCTCCAGCCTAACCTTGTAACTAAAACCCTCCAAACCATTCTGGTAAATCTCCTCTGCTCCCTCTCAAGGACCCTCACATCCTTCCTGAAGTGTGGTGACCAGAACTAGATGCAATACTCGAGCTGGGGCCTAACCAGAGCTTTATAAAGGTTCAGCAGAACTTCCCTGATTTTGTACTCAATGCCTCTATTTATGAAACCCAGGATCCCATATGCTTTGCTAATTACTCTCTCAATATGTCCTGCTACCTTCAAGGATCTATGCATTTGAATCCCTGGTTCCCTCTATCCTTACACACTCTTTCAAACTGGGCCATTTAGTCCATATTGCGCCTCTCTATCCTTTCTGCCTAAATGCATCACCTCACACTTCTGTGTATGAAATTCCATCTGCTACTTGTTTGCCCATTCTGCTAGCCTGTCTATGTTGTAAATCTTTTCTGCATCCTCTCCAATGCCTTCACATCCTTCCGAAAGTGTGGTGCCCAGAATTGGACACGATACTCCAGTTGCAGCCAAAACAGTGTATTATAATGGTTCACCATAACTTCCTTGCTTTTGTATTCCTCTATTTAGAAAGGCAGGATCGCATATGCTCTTATAACCACTTTCTCAACCTGTGCTGCCACCTTCAGTGATTTGTGCACATAATCCCCAGGTTCCTCTGTTCCTGCATCCCTTTTAGAATTGTACCCTTTAATTTATACGGCCTCTCCTTGTTCTTCCGACCAAAATATATCACCCATTCCACCAACATATCTATGTCCTCTTGAAGTTCTGCACCATTTTCCTCATAGTTCAAAATACCTTCAAGTTTTGAGTCATTCACAAATTTTGAAATATTCCACTGTACACCCAAGTCTAGAATCACAGAAAGTTTAAGGCATAGAAAGAGGCCACTTGGCCCATCGTATCTGTGCTGGCTGAAAAACGATCCACCTATTCTAATCCCATCTTCCAGCATTTGGTCCATAGTCCTGCAGTTTACGGCACTTGAGGTGCATATCCAGACTCCTTTTGAATGAGTTGTGGGTCTCTGCCTCAACAGGCAGTGAGTTCCAGACCATCACCCTCTGGGTGAAAAAGTTTATCCTCATCTCCCCTCTAATCTTTCTACCAATCACTTTAAATCTATGCCCCCTCGTCACTGACCTCTCTGCTAAGGTGAATAGACCCTTCACCTCCACTCTATCCAGGCCCCTCAATTTTTGTACATTTCAATCAGATCTCCCCTAAGCCTTCTCTGTTCCAAGGAGAACAACCCCAGCCTATCCAATCTTTCCTCATAGCTGCATTTTTCCAGTCCTGGCAACATCCTCGTAAATCTCCTCTGTACCCTGTCTAGTGCAGTTACATCCTTTCTGTAATGAGGTGACCAGAACTGCACACAGTACTCAAGTTGTGGCCTAACCAATGAGTTATACAGTTCCAGCATAACCTCCCTGCTCTTATATTCTATACCTCGGCTAATAAAGGAAAAGATTCCATATGCCTTCTTAACCACCTTATCGACTTGTCCTACCTTCAGAGATCTGTGGACATTCACTCCAAGGTCCCTCACTTCCTCTACACTTCTTAGTATTTTCCCATTAATCGTGTATTCCTTTGCCTTGTTTGACCTCCCCAAATGCATCACCTCGCACTTCTCTGGGTTGAATTCCATTTGCCACTTTTCTGCCCATCTGACCAGACCATCAATATCTTCCTGCAGCCTGTAGCTATCTTCCTTGCTATCTACCACACGGCCAATCTTTGTGCCGTCTGCAAACTTCTTGATCATTCCCCCTACATTTATGTCCAAATTGTTAATATATACCACAAAAAGCAGGGAACCCAGTCCTGAGCCCTGCGGAACACCACTGGAAACAGCCCTCCAGTCGCAAAAACACCCGTCAACAATTACCCTTCGTTTCCAGCCACTGAGCCAATTTTGTATCCACCTTGCTGCATTTCCCTGGATCCCATGGGATTTTATTTTTTTTAACCAGTCTGTCATGTGGGACCTTGTCAGAAGCCTTGCTAAAATCCACGTAGACCACATCAACTGTACTATCCTCATCTATCTTCCTTGTCACTTCAAAAAATTCGATGAAGTTGGTCAGACAAGATCTTCCCTCAACAAATCCATGCTGACTGTCCTTGATTAACCTGTGCCTTTATAAGTGACAGTTTATCCTGTCTCTCAGAATAGATTCCAATAATTTGCCCACTACTGAGGTTAGACTGACTGGCCTGTAATTATTCGGTCTATCCCTCACTCCCTTTTAAAACAGATGTGCAAAGTTAGTAGTTCTCCAGTCCTCCGGCACCACACCTGTATCCAGTGAGGACTGGAAAATGATGGTCAGACCTTCTGCTATTTGCTTTCTTGCTTCTTTTAACAGCTGATGGTACATTTCATCCGGCCCTGGTGATTTATCAACTTTCAAGGATGCTAATCCCATTAATACTTTCTCTCTTCCTATGTTTATCACACTCTTCCTCCTTAACTACAATATCTGCATTGTCCCCCTCTTTTGTGAAGACGGATGCAAAGTATTCATTAAGAACCATAGCAATATCTTCTGACCCTACACATAGGATACCTTTCTGGTCATTTATGGGCCCTACTGTCTCCTTAGTTCTCCTCTTACTCTTAATGTATTTATAAAACATCTTTGGGTTCACCTTAATTTTGATTGCCAATATTCTTTCATGCCCTCTCTTTGTTTTCTTAATTTCCTTTTTGATTTCACCCCTCCACTTTTTATACTCCTCTTGGCTTTCTGTAGTATTGAGTTCTCGGTGTCAAACATAAGCTTTCCTTTTCTGCCTTATCTTACCCTGTAATCTCCTTGACATCCATAGGGCTCGAGATTTGGCGTCTCTCCCTTTTTCTTTGTGGGAACATGTTTACCCTGAATCCCTTGAATCTCCCCTTTGAATGCCTCCCACTGTACTGACACTGATTTACCTTCAAGTAGCTGTTTCCAGTTCACTTTCACTAAATCACTCCTCAGTTTAGTAAAATTGGCCTTGCCCCAGTTGAGAACTCTAACTCCTGTTCTATCTCTGTCCTTTTCCATAATTATGTTAAAACTGACTGAATTATGATCACTACCACCAAAATGCTTTCCCACTGCCACTCCTTCCACCTGCCCATCTTTATTTCCTAAAACGAAGTCTAACTCTGTGCCCTGTCTTGTTGAACTTGCTACATACTGGGCAAAAAAGTTCTCCTGAATACACCTCAAGAATTCTGTTCCTTCAATTCCTTTCACACTAAAACTATCCCAGTTAATATTGGGGTAATAAAAATCTCCTACCATTACTGCCCTATTGTTCTTGCACTTCTCAGAGATTTACCTACATATCTGCCCTTCTATCTCTCTCTGACTGTTTTGGGGTCAATAGTAAACTCCCAGCAGTGTGATTGCCCTGTTTTTGTTCCTTAGCTCAATCCATAAGGCCTCATTTGATGAACCTTCCAATATATCATCCCTCCTCACAGCTGTAATAGTTTCCTTGACCAGAATTGCCACTCCCCATCCTTTCTTATTCCCCTCCCTATCGCGCTGAAAACCCTGTAACCAGGAACGTTGAGCTGCCAATCGTGTCCCTCCTGAAGCCATGTTTCTGTAATAGCTATGATATCATACCGTCACGTGTCTATCTGTGTCCTCAGCTCATCTGCTTTATTTGCTATACTCCTTGCATTGAAATAGATACCCTTGAGCACTGCCAAACTTTTTATTTTTATTTTCTATCCATTATTTCCTCTGTCTTCCAGACTCATCCATTAATTTTCTGCCTTCCATTTTCATTCTGATTTTCTCAGTCCAGGTCATGAATATAAAGAACAAAGAACAGTACAGCACAGGAACAGGCCATTCGGCCCTCCAAGCCTGCGCCGATCTTGATGCCTGCCGAAACTAACACCTTCTGCACTTCCGGGGCCCATATCCCTCTATTCCCATCCTATTTATATATTTGTCAAGATGTCTCTTAAACGTCGCTATCGTATCTGCTTCCACCACCTCCCCTGGTAGCGAGTTCCAGGCACTCACCACCCTCTGTGTAAAGAACTTGCCTCGCACATCCCCTCTAAACTTTGCCCCTCGCACCTTAAACCTATGTCCCCTAGTAACTGACTCTTCCACCCTGGGAAAAAGCTTCTGACTATCCACTCTGTCCATGCCGCTCATAACTTTGTAAACCTCTATCATGTCGCCCCTCCACCTCCGTCGTTCCAGTGAAAACAATCTGGGTTTTTCCAACCTCTCCTCATAGCTAATGCCCTCCAGACCAGGCAACATCCTGGTAAACCTCCTCTGTACCCTCTCCAAAACCTCCACGTCCTTCTG
This sequence comes from Heterodontus francisci, assembly GCF_036365525.1. Classification (NCBI taxonomy): domain Eukaryota; kingdom Metazoa; phylum Chordata; class Chondrichthyes; order Heterodontiformes; family Heterodontidae; genus Heterodontus; species Heterodontus francisci. The sequence goes on along the minus strand of NW_027141172.1, from coordinate 1,003,641 downwards.
GTAGTGTGGCGACCAGAATTGCATGCAATATTCTAAGTGTGGCCTAACTGAGGTTCTGTACAGCTGCAACATGACTTGCCAATTTTTATACTGTATGCCCCGACATATGAAAGCAAGCATGCCGTATGCCTTCTTTACAACCTTATCCACCTGCGTTGCCACTTTCAGTGACCTGTGGACCTGTACGCCCAGATCTCTCTGCCTGTCAATACTCCTAAGGGTTCTGCCATTTACTGTATACCTCCCACCTGCATTAGACCTTCCAAAATGCATTACCTCACATTTGTCCGGATTAAACTCCATCTGCCATTTCTCTGCCCAAGTCTCCAACCGATCTATATCCTGCTGTATCCTCTGACAATCCTCATCATTATCCGCAACTCCACCAACCTTTGTGTCGTCCGCAAACTTCCTAATCAGACCAGCTACATTTTCCTCCAAATCATTTATATATACTACAAACAGCAAAGGTCCCAGCACTGATCCCTGCGGAACACCACTAGTCACATCCCTCCATTCAGAAAAACGCCCATCCACTGTTACCCTCTGTCTTCTATGACTGAGCCAGTTCTGTATCCATCTTGCCAGCTCACCTCTGATCCCGTGTGACTTTACCTTTTGCACCAGTCTGCCATGCGGGACCTTGTCAAAGGCTTTACTAAAGTCCACATAGACAAGATCCACAGCCCTTCCTTCATCAATCATCTTCGTCACTTCCTCAAAGAGGGTACAGAGGAGGTTTACCAGGATGTTGCCTGGTCTGGAGGGCATTAGCTATGAGGAGAGGTTGGAAAAACTGGGATTGTTTTCACTGGAACGACAGAGGTGGAGGGGCGACATGATAGAGGTTTACAAAGTTATGAGCGGCATGGACAGAGTGGATAGTCAGAAGCTTTTTCCCAGGGTGGAAGAGTCAGTTACTTTGGGACATAGGTTTAAGGTGCGAGGGGCAAAGTTTAGAGGGGATGTGCGAGGCAAGTTTTTTTACACAGAGGGTGGTGAGTGCCTGGGGAGGTGATGGAAGCAGATATGATAGCGACATTTAAGAGACATCTTGACAAATATATGAATAGGAAGGGAATAGAGGGATATGGGCCCCGGAAGTGCAGAAGGTGTTAGTTTCGGCAGGCATCAAGATCGGTGCAGGCTTGGAGAGCCGAATGGCCTGTTCCTGTGCTGTACTGTTCTTTGTTCTTTGTTCTTGCAGCCAGGATATTAGTGCCCCTCCAGTTTAGATGCAACCCGTCCTCCTTGTACAGGTCCCATCTGTCCCTGAAGAGAGCCCAATGGTCCAGATATCTGAAACCCTCCCTTCTACACCAGCTGCTCAGCCACCTGTTTAGCTGCACTATCTTCCTACTTCTAGCCCCACTGGCACGTGGCACAGGGAGTAATCCAGAGATTACAACCCTAGAGGTCCTGTTTTTTAACTTACTACCTAACTCCCTAAACTCCCCCTGCAGGACCTCATCACTCTTCCTGCCTATGTCATTGGTACTGATGTGTACCACAACCTCTGGCTGTTCACCCTCCCCCTTCAGAATGCCCTCTGTCCGTTCAGAGACATCCTTGACCTTGGCACCAGGGAGGCAACATACCTTCCTGGAGTCTCTTTCACGTCCACAGAAGCGCCTATCTGTCCACAGAAGTGCCTATCTGTGCACCTGACTATAGAGTCCCCTATAACTATTGCTCTTCTGCGCTTTGTCCCTGCTGAACAACTGTGCCAGCCATGGTGCCACTGCTCTGGCTGCTGCTGTTTTCCCCTGATAGGCCATCCCCCTCAACAGTATCCAAAACGGTATACTTGTTAGAGAGGGGGATAGCCACAGGGGATTCCTGCACTGACTGCCTGCCCCTTCTAGCGGTCTCCCATCTATCTGCCTGCACCTTGGGTGTAACCACTTCTTTAAAACTCCTGTCCATGATGCTCTCTGCCACCTGCATGCTCCGAAGTGCATCCAGTTGCCGCTGAAACCGATCCATGAGGTCTGTGAGGAGCTGCAACTGGGTACACTTCCTGCAGATGCAGTCGCCCGGAACGCTGGAAGTGTCACGGACTTCCCACATGTCCCACATATAGATTAAGAATGGTTCCAGAGATGTGGGACTTTAGTTATGAAGATAGATTGGAGAAGCTGGGGCTGTTCTCCTTAGAGCAGAGAAGATTAACAGGAGCTTGATAGAGGTGTTCAGAATGATGAAGGCTTTTGATAGTGTTATTAAGGAGAAACTCCTTCAAATGGGGGAAGGGTCGATAACCAGAGGACACAGATTTAAGGCAAATGGCAAAAAATCCAGAGGCAACATGAGGAATCAATTTTTTCCCCAGTAAGTTGTGATCTGGAATACTCTGCCTGAAAGGTGGTGGAATCAGATTCAATAGTTCAAAAAGGAATTTGATAAATGCGCAAAGGGGAAACATTTGCTGGTCTATGGGGGAAAGACCATGGGAAAGGGGACTAATTACATAGCTCTACTAAAGAGCCAGCACAGGCACGATGGGCTGAATGGCCTCCTGTGCTTTATCATTCTGTGATAATGTGGAGGTTGGTGTGTGCAGTTGATACAGTGACGGGAACAACTCTGTCAGAGGTTGGGAAGGGCTGTCTGGATGAGTGGCTTTTTTGCCTTCAGTAATTGGTGATTTCCTCTGACAGCCGGCTCGGACAGGGTCCTCTGCCACTCCGTCGCCGTCTGCTGGTGAGCAGAGCAGCAGTGAGCCCAGTACTCCAGCACAGACTCCGCTCGCTGCCCCTATCATCCCCACACCAGCAGCTGGGCTGGCAACGCCTCTGGCTGCTCCTTTGCTGTCTCCAAAGGTGAGTAAAGGCTGATTGAATGGATTGCTGCAACTGGTACAGAGTGCAAAGCATTAAGGTAGATAAGTCCCCAGGGCCTGATGGGATCTACCCCAGAATACTGAGGGAGGCAAGGGAAGAAATTGCTGGGGCCTTGACAGAAATCTTTGCATCCTCATTGGCTACAGGTGAGGTCCCAGAGGACTGGAGAATAACCAATGTTGTTCCTTTGTTTAAGAAGGGTAGCAAGGATAATCCAGGAAATTATAGGCTGGTGAGCTTTACGTCAGTGGTAGGGAAATTATTAGAGAGGATTCTTCGGGACAGGATTTACTCCCATTTGGAAACAAATGGACTTATTAGTGAGAGGCAGCATGGTTTTGTGAAGGGAAGGTCGTGTCTCACTAACTTGATTGAGTTTTTTGAGGAAGTGACGAAGATGATTGCTGAAGGAAGGGCAGTGGTTGTTATCTATATGGACTTCAGTAAAGCCTTTGACAAGGTCCCTCATGGCAGACTGGTACAAAAGGTGAAGTCAGAGGTGAGCTGGCAAGATGGATACAGAACTGGCTCGGTCATAGAAGACAGAGGGTATCAGTGGAAGGGTGCTTTTCTGAATGGAGGGATGTGACTATTGGTGTTCCGCAAGGATCAGTGCAGGTCCCTTTGCTGTTTGTAGTATATATAAATGATTTGGAAGAAAATGTAGCTGGTCTGATTAGTAAGTTTGCGGACGACACAAAGATTGGTGGAGTTGCGGCTAGTGATGAGGATTGTCAGAGGATACAGCAGGATATCGATCGGTTGGAGACTTGGGCGGAGAAATGGCAGATGGAATTTAATTCGGACAAATGTGAGGTAATGCATTTTGGAAGGTCTAATGCAGGTGGGAAGTATACAGTAAATGGCAGAACCCTTAGGAGTATTGACAGGCAGAGAGATCTGGGCGTACAGGTCCACAGGTCACTGAAAGTGGCAACGCAGGTGAATAAAGTAGTCAAGAAGGTATACGGCATGCTTGCCTTCATCGGTCGGGGCATAGAGTATAAAAATTGGCAAGTCATGCTGCAGCTGCACAGAACTTTAGTTAGGCCAGACTTAGAAAATTGTGTGCAATTCTGGTCGCCACACTACCAGAAGGACGTGGAGGCTTTGGAGAGGGTACAGAAGAGGTTTACCAGGATGTTGCCTGGTCTAGCTATGAGGAGAGGTTGGAAAAACTCGGATTGTTTTCACTGGATCAACGGAGGTGGAGGGGCGACATGATAGAGGTTTACAAAGTTATGAGCGGCATGGACAGAGTGGATAGTCAGAAGCTTTTTCTCAGGGTGGAAGAGTCAGTTACGAGGGGACATAGGTTTCAGGTGAGAGGGGCAAAGTTTAGAGGGGATGTGCGAGGCAAGCTCTTTACACAGAGGGTGGTGAGTGCCTGGAACTTGTTGCCGGGGGAGGTGGTGGAAGCAGGTACCATAGAGACGTTTAAGAGGCATCTTGACAAATATATGAATAGGATGGGAATAGAGGGATACGGTCCCCGGAAGTGCAGAAGGTGTTAGTTTAGGCAGGCATCAAGATCGGCACAGGCTTGGAGGGCCAAATGGCCTGTTCCTGTGCTGTACTGTTCTTTGTTCTTTGTTTGTTCTTTGGAGTCTTCTTTCCCCAAGCTATGTTTAGATCTGTCAGCCTCTGCAGCAGGAGCATAGAAGCAGGGAACAGGACTGTCCACAAACCCGTCACATCTGTGAGGCTCCAGTGTGGATCTACAACTATCACATGGGAACAGGAGAAGGCCTGTTCTGTCATTCACTGTGATTATGGCTGATGTGTGATCTAACTCCATGACCCTTAATACCTTTGGTTAACATAAATCTATCAATCTCACATTTAAAATTAACTTTTGATCCATGTTCAGTTGCTGTTTGTGGAAGAGTGTTTCAAACTTTGACCACCCTTTGTGTGACGAAGTGTTTCCTAATTTCACTCCTGATCTAACTTTAAACGCTGCCCCCTCGTCCAAGACTCCCTAACCACTGGAAATAGTTTTCTTCCATCTACCCCCATCTGTTCCCCTTAATATCTTGAAAACTTAGATCTAATCACCCCTTAACCTTTTAAATTCCAGGGAGGTCAGCCCTAGAACAAAGAAAATTACAGCACAGAAACAGGCCCTTCGGCCCTCCAAGCCTTCGCCGATCCAGATCCTCTATCTAAACATGTCGCCTATTTTCTTAGGGTCTGTATCTCTTTACTTCCTGCTCATTCATGTATCTGTCCAGATACATCTTAAAAGATGCTATCGTGCCCGCGTCTACCACCTCCGCTGGCAACGTGTTCCAGGCACCCACCACCCTCTGCGTAAAGAACTTTCCACGCATATCCCCCCTAAACTTTTCCCCTTTCACTTTGAACTCGTGTCCCCTAGTAATTGCATCCCCCACTCTGGGGAAAAAGCTTCTTGCTGTCCACTCTGTCTATACCTCTCATGATTTTGTACACCTCAATCAGGTCCCCCCTCAACCTCCGTCTTTCTAATGAAAATAATCCTAATCTACTCAACCTCTCTTCATAGCTAGCGCCCTCCATACCAGGCAACATCCTGGTGAACCTCCACTGCACCCTCTCCAAAGCATCTACATCCTTTTGGTAATGTGGCGACCAGAACTGCACGCAGTATTCCAAATGTGGCCGAACCAAAGTCCTATACAACTGTAACATGACCTGCCAACTCTTGTACTCAATACCCCGTCCGATGAAGGAAAGTATGCCGTATGCCTTCTTGACCACTCTATTGACCTGCGTTGCCACCTTCAGGGAACAGTGGACCTGAACACCCAAATCTCTCTGTACATCAATTTTCCCCAGGACTTTTCCATTTACTGTATAGTTCACTCTTGAATTGGATCTTCCAAAATGCATCACCTCGCATTTGCCCTGATTGAACTCCATCTGCCATTTCTCTGCCCAACTCTCCAGTCTATCTATATTCTGCTGTATTCTCTGACAGTCCCCTTCACTATCTGCTACTCCACCAATCTTAGTGTCGTCTGCAAACTTGCTAATCAGACCACCTATACTTTCCTCCAAATCATTTATGTATATCACAAACAACAGTGGTCCCAGCACGGATCCCTGTGGAACACCACTGGTCACATATCTCCATTTTGAGAAACTCCCTTCAACTGCTACTCTCTGTCTCCTGTTGCCCAGCCAGTTCTTTATCCATCTAGCTAGTACACCTTGGACCCCATGCGCCTTCACTTTCTCCATCAGCCTACCATGGGGAACCTTATCAAACGCCTTACTGAAGTCCATGTCTATGACATCTGCAGCCCTTCCCTCATCAATCAACTTTGTCATTTCCTCAAAGAATTCTATTAAGTTGGTAAGACATGACCTTCCCTGCACAAAACCATGTTGCCCATCACTGATAAGCCCATTTTCTTCCAGATGGGAATAGATCCTATCCCTCAGTATCTTCTCCAGCAGCTTCCCTACCAGTGACGTCAGGCTCACCGTTCCATAATTACCTGGTTTTTCCCTGCTACCCTTCTTAAGCAAGGGGACAACATTAGCAATTCTCCAGTCCTCCGGGACCTCACCCGTGTTTAAGGATGTTGCAAAGATATCTGTTAAGGCCCCAACTATTTCCTCTCTCGCTTCCCACAGTAACCTGGGATAGGTCCCATCCGGACCTGGAGACTTGTCCACCTTAATGCCTTTTAGAATACCCAACACTTCCTCCCTCCTTATGCCGACTTGACCGAGAGTAATCAAACATCTGTCCCTAACCTCAACATCCGTCATGTCCCTCTCCTCGGTGAATACCGATGCAAAGTACTCGTTTAGAATCTCACCCATTTTCTCTGACTCCACGCATAACTTTCCTCCTTTGTTCTTGAGTGGGCCAATCCTTTCTCTAGTTACCCTCTTGCTCCTTATATATGAATAAAAGGCTTTGGGATTTTCCTTAACCCTGTTTGCTAAAGATATTTCATGACCCCTTTTAGCCCTCTTAATTCCTCGTTTCAGATTGGTCCTACAATCCCGATATTCTTTCAAAGCTTCGTCTTTCTTCAGCCGCCTAGACCTTATGTGTGCTTCCTTTTTCCTGTTTGCTAATCTCATAATTTCACCTGTCATCCATGGTTCCCTAATCTTGCCATTTCTACCCCTCATTTTCACAGGAACATGTCTCTCCTGCACGCTAATCAACGTCTCTTTAAAAGCCTCCCACATATCAAAAGTGGATTTACCTTCAAACAGCTGCTCCCAATCTACATTCCCCAGCTCCTGCCGGATTTTGGTATAGTTGGCCTTCCCCCAATTTAGCACACTTCCTTTAGGACCACTCTCGTCTTTGTCCATGAGTATTCTAAAACTTACGGAATTGTGATCACTGTTCCCAAAGTAGTCCCCTACTGAAACGTCAAACCACCTGGCTGGGCTCATTCCCCAACACCAGGTCCAGTATGGCCCCTTCCCGAGTTGGACTATTTACATACTGCTCTAGAAAACCCTCCTGGATGCTCCTTACAAATTCTGCTCCATCTCGACATTAGATAAATGTTCATGCACAGTTAGGCTGTTAACTAAAGCTGCCTCATTACTCACCACTGAATTTAATATTTCATGTCCCCTTGTTGGTTCTGGGATATATTGTTGAAGAAAGCAATCCCAGACACACTCAAAAATTCACTGCATTGCCAAAATGTGCTGGTCTGCTTATCCCAATCTATATGAAAGTTAAAATCTCCCATTAAAACCACTTTGCCTTTATTATATGCTTGTCTAATCTCTGCATTTATACAATCAATCATTTCACAGGAGCAACGAGAGGCCTATACACAACTCCCACTATAGTCTTAAATCCTTTTCCACTTCTTAATTCTACCCATCAAGTCACCACTGCCTCCACATAGTGTGTGCAGTGTGTACAATTATCACAGTTAGCATGAATTCAGTGTTCAAGTTTAGAACAATTTCGTGAAGGGAGAGTTAATGCCCGAGAACCTGAAGGTTTGATAGCCAAATGACCCTATTTACATCTGTATTTAGGTTCTAGCTGGGGTTGTGTTGAGGGAAGATTAAAAGTTCTTCTTGTTGGTGTCCTGTGTTTGCAGGAGGAGGAGAATCTCCGAGCCCAAGTTAAGGATCTTGAAGAGAAACTGGAGACATTAAAAATGAAGAGAAACGAAGACAGAGCCAAGCTAAAGGAGCTGGAGAAATTCAAGATTCAATTCGAGCAACTGCAGGAATGGAAACAGAAGATGCAGGAACAGCAGAACGAGCTGCAGCGGCAGCTGAAAGAGGCCAAAAAGGTTTGTGCTTTCCTCATTATTGCTGTGCACCTCCTCCAGATTCATAGAAACATAGAAAATAGGAGCAGGAGTAGGCAATTCAGCCCTTCGAGCCTGCTCTGCCATTCAATAGGATCATGGCTGATCATCCAAACCCAGTACCCTGTTCCTGCTTTCACTCCGTATCCCTTCAGCCCGAAGCACAATATCTAACTCTTTCTTGAATATATTTAATGATTTGGCCTCAACTGATTCACCCTCATAAACTCTGCAATGTTAGCTTCGTGGGCACCTAGGCTGGGCATGGTGAAGGACTTGTCCTGCTTTTTGTGTACAGGACAAGTCCAACCCAGCCAATTACTGCCCCATCAGTCTACTCTCAATCATCAGTAAAGTGATGGCAGGTGTCGTCGACAGTGCCATCAAGCGGCACTTGCTTCGCAATAACCTGCTCAGTGATGCTCAGTTTGGGTTCCGCCAGGGCCACTCAGCTCCTGACCTCATTACAGCCTTGGTTCAAACATGGACAAAAGAGCTGAGCTCGAGGTGAGGTGAGAGTGACTGCCCTTGACATTAAGGCAGCATTTGACTAAGTATGGTATCAAGGAGCCCAAGCAAAACTGGAGTCAATGGGAATCCGGGGGAAAACGCTATGCTGTTTGGAGTCATAACTAGCAGAAAGGAAGATGGTTGTGGTTGTTTGAGATCAATCATCTGAGCTCCAGGACATCACTGCAGGAGTTCCTCAGGGTAGTGTCCTGGGCCCAACCATCTTAAGCTGCTTCATCAATGACCTTCCTTCAATCATAAGGTCAGAAGTGGGGATGTTCGCTGATGATTGCACAATGTTCAGCACCATTAGTGATTCCTCAGATACTGAAGCAGTCTGTGTAGAAATGCAGCAAGATCTGGACAATATCCAGGCTTGGGCTGATAAGTGGCAAGTAACATTCGCCCCACACAAGTGCCAGGCAATGACCATCTTCAAGAGAGAATCTAACCATCTCCCCTTGACATTCAATGGCATTACCATCGCTGAATCCCCCACCATCAACATCCTGGGAGTGAACATTGACTGGAAACTGAACTGGAGTAGCCATATAAATACCGTGGCTACAAGAGCAGGTCAGAGGCTCGGAATCCTGTGGCAAGTAACTCACCTCCTGACTCCCCAAAGCCTGTCCACCATCTACAAGGCACAAGTCAGGAGTGTGATGGAATACTCTCCACTTGCCTGGATGGGTGCAGCTCCAACAACACTCAAGAAGCTCAACACCATCCAGGACAAAGCAGCCCACTTGATTGGCACCCCAGTCACAATCATTCACTCCCTCCACCACCGACACACAGTGGCAGCAGTGTGTACCATCTACAAGATGCAATGTAGCAATGCACCAAGGCTCCTTCGACAGCACCTTCCAAACCCATGACCTTTACCACCTAGAATGACAAGAGCAGCAAATACATGGGAACACCACCACCTGCAAGTTCCCGTCCAAGTCACACACCATCCTGACTTGGAACTATATCGCCGTTCCTTCACTGTCACTGGATCAAAATCTTGGAACTCCCTTCCTAACAGCACTGTGGGTGTACCTACCCCAAATGGACTGCAGAAGTTCTAGAAGGTGGCTCACGACCTCCCCCCTTACGGGCAGTTAAAGATGGGAAATAAATGCTGGCGTAGCCAGCGCCACCCACATCCCAGGGGTGTGTATATATATATATATATATATATATATATATATATATATAAAAAATTACTGTGACTGTGCTTAATTACTGGGATCAATGCTTGGGACTGTGTTTAACTGCTGGGATCGGTACTGGGACTGTGTTTAACTGCTGGGATCGGTACTGGGACTGTGTTTAACTGCTGGGATCGGTACTGGGACTGTGTTTAACTGCTGGGATTGGTACTGGGACTGTGTTTAACTGCTGGGATTGGTACTGGGATTGTGTTTAACTGCTGGGATCGGTACTGGGACTGTGTTTAACTGCTGGGATCGGTACTGGGATTGTGTTTAACTGCTGGGATCGGTACTGGGATTGTGTTTAACTGCTGGGATCGGTACTGGGACTGTGTTTAACTGCTGGGATCGGTACTGGGACTGTGTTTAACTGCTGGGATCGGTACTGGGATTGTGTTTAATTGCTGAAGGTGACAATGTGTTGAGCTGTGTTTTCCTCCTTGGTGTTTAGGAAGCAAAGGATGCTCTTGAGGCCAGGGATCATTACATGGAGGAGATGGCTGACACCGCCGACGCAATTGAGATGGCGACTCTTGACAAAGAGATGGCGGAAGAGCGAGCAGAATCACTGCAGCAAGAAGTGGACAGTCTGAAGGAGAAAGTAGACGAGCTGACCATGGACTTGGAAATCCTGAAGCATGAGATCGAAGAGAAAGGTGACAATTAGCAGAAGGATGAGTAGGGTCAATGCGTCACTCGGGTGGCACTGAAATAATCAGGGACCAACACATGGATTCCTGATCGGTGTTAGTAATGTCACATAGTCATGGGTTCAATTAATAGCCCCATTCAGAACTGACATCAGTGCAGTACTGCACTGCGCTGTCAGAGGGTCAGTACTGAGGGAGTGCTGCACTGTTGGAAGGTCAGTACTGAGGGAGTGCTGCACTGTCGGAGGGTCAGTACTGAGGGAGTGCCGCACTGTCGGAGTGTCAGTACTGAGGGAGTGCCGCACTGTCGGAGTGTCAGTACTGAGGGAGTGCCGCACTGTCGGAGTGTCAGTACTGAGGGAGTGCCGCACTGTCGGAGTGTCAGTACTGAGGGAGTGCCGCACTGTCGGAGTGTCAGTACTGAGGGAGTGCCGCACTGTCGGAGTGTCAGTACTGAGGGAGTGCCGCACTGTCGGAGTGTCAGTACTGAGGGAGTGCCGCACTGTCGGAGTGTCAGTACTGAGGGAGTGCCGCACTGTCGGAGGGTCAGTACTGAGGGAGTGCCGCACTGTCGGAGTGTCAGTACTGAGGGAGTACCGCACTGTCGGAGTGTCAGTACTGAGGGAGTGCCGCACTGTCGGAGTGTCAGTACTGAGGGGGTGCCGCACTGTCGGAGTGTCAGTACTGAGGGAGTGCCGCACTGTTGGAGTGTCAGTACTGAGGGAGTGCCGCACTGTCAGTGGGGCAGTACTGATGTGATTGTGTGTGTGTGTGTGTTTGGGGGATATGAGTATGAAAGCTATTAGAGGTTTGTGGGGAAAGTTATTGAGAGCTGATGTCTTGTCCACAGGGACTGATGGAGCAGCCTCCAGTTACCAGCTCAAGCAGCTGGAAGAACAAAATGCTCGACTGAAGGAGGCTCTTGTCAGGTCAGTAATGGAAAGCTCCGGGTCGCTTTCTCTCTTCAATATGGCGTTGGGTGGAATGGAATGTCCTGGGCTTTCCCCGCACACGCCTTGGTTTGATATTTATCTCGCATCAAATTTTCCACTTTAATGAAGCATTGTGGAATTTTCCTGAATTTCCAAGTACTATCGTTACCAATCAACCGATCGGGAAATTGGAGCCAACAACCAGGAATGCAACAGTTGAATTGACCTTTCCTTTCATCAGTTGATAGAATTATCGAATGATACAGCACCGGTGGCCGTTTGTCCATCTAGCCTGTCTCAGCTTTGACAAACTTTCCAATTAGTCCCATCCCAATCCCCACCCCCCCGCCCCCCCTCCCAACCTTTCCCCATCGCCCTGTGAATTTTTCCTCTCGATGTATTTGTCAATTCCCTTTGAAAATTGCTATTGAATCTGCTTCCACCATCTTTTCAGGCAACACATTCCAGATCACAACAACACACTGTCTTCAATAGAAAATGTCCTCATATCACCTCTGGATTTTTTGCCAAACGCTTTGACCTTGTATTTTTTTTTAGTCATTTGTGGGAGGTGGGTGTCACTGGCCAGGCCAGCATTTGTACCCCATCCCTAATTGCCCTTGAGAAGGTGGTGGTGAGCTGCCTTCTTGAACCGCTGCAGTCCATGTGAGGTAGGTACACCCACAGTGCTGTTAGGAAGGGAGTTCCAGGATTTTAACCCAGCGACAGTGAAGGAACGGTGATATAGTTCCAAGTCAGGATGGTGTGTGACTTGGAGGGGAACTTGCAGGTGGTGGTGTTCCCATGTATTTGCTGCCCTTGTCCATCTAGTTGGTAGAGGTCGCGGGTTTGGAAGATGCTGTCTGAGGAGCCTTGGTGCGTTGCTGCAGTGCATCTTGTAGATGGTACACACTGCTGCCAATGTGTGTCGATGGTGGAGAGAGTGACTGTTTGTTGGTGGGGTTCCAATCAAGTGGACTGCTTTGTCCTGGATGGTGTCGAGCTTCTCGCGTGTTGTTGGAGCTACACCCATCCAGGCAAGAATGGATACAGCACAGAAGGAGGCCATTCGGCCAGTCAGCTGTGTGGCTTTCTACAAGAGCAACTCACCTAGTTTCACTCCCCTACCCTTTCCCCATAGCCCTGAAAATTTTACTCTTTAGATAGTTATCCAGCTCCCTTTTAAAGGCCTCAATTGAACCTGCCTTCACCACACTGTCAGACAGTGCATTCTAGATCCTAACCGCTTGCTGTGTAAAAAAAAAATAGTTTTCCTTCATGTCGCTGTTGCATCTTTTGCCAACCACCTTAAATCAGTGTCCCCTGGTTCTGGATCCTTCCACCAATGGGAACAGTCTCTCACTATCTATTCAGTCCAGACACCTCATGATTTTGAAGACCTCTCACAAATCTCCTCAATCTTCTGTTCTCTCAGGAGAACAGCCTCAGCTTCTCCAACCTATCCACCGAACTGAAGTTCCTCATCCCTCATGAATCTTTTCTGCATCCTCTCTAATGCCTTAACATTCACCCTAAAGTGTGGTGCCCAGAACTCCAGTTGAGATCAAAGCAGCATTTTATACAGGTTTATCATACCATCCTTGTTTTTGTACTCTATGCCCCTATGTATGAAGCCAAGGATTCGATATACTTTATTAACTGCTTTCTCAATCTGCCCTGCAGCCTTCACTGACTTATGCACATATACCCCCCAGGTCCCTGTGCTCCTGAACCCCCTTTGGAGTTGTACTCTTTCATTTATATTGTTTCTCTTTGTTCTTCCGACCAAAATGAATCACTTCACACTTTTCTGCATTAAATTTCATCTGCCACTTGTCCACCCATTCCACCAGCCTGCCTATGTCCTCCTTGAAGTTTATCACTAACCTTCACAATACTCCCAAGTTTTGTGTCATCGGCAGATTTTGAAATTGTGCCCTGTACACCCAAGTCGAGGTCATGAATATATATCAAGAAAAACAGGGACCCTAACATTAAGCCCTGGAGAACCTCACCACATACCTTCCTCCAGTCCGACTTGTGCCTTGTAGATGGAGGACGGGCTTTGGGGAGTCAGCAAGTGAGTTACTCACTGCTGAATTCCTAGCCTCTGACCTGTTCTTGAAGCCCAGTATTTATATGGCTGGGGGACTGTGGCGTAGTGGTAATGTTACTGGACTAGTAATCCAACGAGTGCTGTGGAGACATGAGTTCAGACCCCACCATGGCAACTGGTGAAATTTAAACTCAATTAATTAATAAATCTGGAATTGAAAGCTGATCTCAGTAATAGAAAGATAGAAAATAAAAGCAGGAGCAGGCCATAGTTGATCGTTTAATTCAGTATCCTGTTCCCGCTTTCTCCCCATATCCCTTGATCCCTTTGGCATTAAATGGTAGCATGAATCTCTCATCAATTGTCATAAAAACCCATCTGGTTCACTCATATCCTTCAGGGAAGGAAATCTGCCGTCGCTACTTGGTCTGGCCTACATGTCAGTCCAGACCCACAGCAGTGTGGTTGAGTCTTAACTGCCCCTTGAAATGGCCGAGCAAGCCACTCAGTTGTAGCAAAAGTGCTACAGAAAAGTCGGTGTACGTACACCAGGTGGACTGCAGCGGTTCAAGAAGGCGGCTCACCAGCATCTTCTTGGGCAATTAGGGATGGGCAACAAATGTTGGCCTTGCCAGCAACGCCCACATCCCATGAAACAGATAAAAAAAAAAAGTGGTGCAGTTCAGTTTCTGGTCAATGGTAACTCACAGAATGTTGATAGTGGGGGATTCAGTGATGGTAATGCCATTGAATGTCAAGGGGTGATGGTTAGATTCTCTCTTGTTGGAGATGGTCATTGCCTGGCACTTGTGTGACGCGATTATTCCTTGCCACTTATCAGCCCAAGCCTGAACGTTGTCCAGGTCTTATTGGATGTACTCTATTCCTCTATTAATAAAGCCAAGAATCCCATATGCTTTTTAAGTCTTCTCAACTTGTCCTGCTACCTTCAGGTATTAGGGATGAAGTTCTGAATGCCTTCCACAGGAGAGGTCAGGAATAGGGGACATCTGACTGGTCTCAATGTGTTGGAAACATCATTCCATAATACTTCTCCATCTAGCTCTGCTCTCCAGCCATAGCATTTAAAACCCAAGGTGTAATTGTACCTCTGTAAAAAGCTTAATAAGCCTTCAGTTAGAGCACTGTGTGCAATAAAGGCTGCAGATTTTCGGAGGATATTGTAGCTTTAGAGAGGCTATAGCACTGTCACTCAGGTGCTGCCTGCAAATGAAAAGAAAAATGGAGACTTTTCCATTCGAATACAGATTATGGGTTGATGTGATGAAGTGGGATTAGTTTGATGAACCCAAAGGGACTGGTGGTCTGAGGTGCATTTGTTTTAATGCTAGAAGTGTAGTAGGTAAGGCAGATGAACTTAGGGCTTGGATTAGTACCTGGGAGTATGATGTTATTGCTATTACTGAGACTTGGTTAAGGGAAGGGCACGATTGGCAACTAAATATCCCAGGATATCGATGCTTCAGGCGGGATAGAGAGGGAGGTAAAAGGGGTGGAGGAGTTGCATTACTGGTCAAAGAGGATATCACAGCTGTGCTGAAGGAGGGCACTATGGAGGACTCGAGCAGTGAGGCAATATGGGCAGAACTCAGAAATAGGAAGGGTGCGGTAACAATGTTGGGGCTGTACTACAGGCTTCCCAACAGCGAGCGTGAGATAGAGGTACAAATATGTAAACAGATTATGGAAAGATGTAGGAGCAACAGGGTTGTGGTGATAGGAGATTTTAATTTTCCCAACATTGACTGGGATTCACTTAGTGTTAGAGGTCTAGATGGAGCAGAATTTGTAAGGAGCATCCAGGAGGGTTTTCTCGGGCAGTATGTAAATAGTCCAACTCGGGAAAGGGGCCATACTGGACCTGGTGTTGGGGAATGAGCCCGGCCAGGTGGTTGACGTTTCAGTAGGGAACTACTTTGGGAATAGTGATCACAATTCCGTAAGTTTTAGAATACTCATGGACAATGACGAGAGTGGTCCTAAAGGAAGAGTGCTAAATTGGGGGAAGGCCAATTATACAAAAATTCGACAGGAGCTGGGGAATGTAGATTGGGAGCAGCTGTTTGAAGGTAAATCCACATGTGATATGTGGGAGGCTTTTAAAGAGAGATTGATTAGCGTGCAGGAGAGACATGTTCCTGTGAAAATGAGGGATAGAAATGGCAAGATTAGGGAACCATGGATGACAGGTGAAATTGTGAGACTAGCTAAGAGGAAAAAGGAAGCATACATAAGGTCTAGGCGGCTGAAGAAAGACGAAGCTTTGGAAGAATATCGGGAATGTAGGACCAATCTGAAACGAGGAATTAAGAGGGCTAAAAGGGGTCATGAAATATCTTTAGCAAACGGGGTTAAGGAAAATCCCAAAGTCTTTTATTCATATCTAAGGAGCAAGAGGGTAACTAGTGAAAGGATTGGCCCACTCAAGGACAAAGGAAAATTATGCGTGGAGTCAGAGAAAATGGGTGAGATTCTAAACGAGTACTTTGCATCGGTATTCACCGAGGAGAGGGACATGACGGATGTTGAGGTTAGGGACAGATGTTTGATTACTCTAGGTCAAGTCGGCATAAGGAGGGAGGAAGTGTTGGGTATTCTAAAAGGCATTAAGGTGGACAGGTCCCCAGGTCCGGATGGGATCTATCCCAGGTTACTGAGGGAAGCGAGAGAGGAAATAGCTGGGGCCTTAACAGATATCTATGCAGCATCCTTAAACACGGGTGAGGTCCCGGAGGACTGGAGAATTGCTAATGTAGTCCCCTTGTTTAAGAAGGGTAGCAGGGATAATCCAGGTAATTATAGACCGGTGAGCCTGACGTCAGTGGTAGGGAAGCTGCTGGAGAAGATACTGAGGGATAGGATCTATTCCCATCTGGAAGAAAATGGGCTTATCAGTGATAGGCAACATGGTTTTGTGCAGGGAAGGTCATGTCTTACCAACTTAATAGAATTCTTTGAGGAAGTGACAAAGTTGATTGATGAGGGAAGGGCTGTAGATGTCATAGACATGGACTTCAGTAAGGCATTTGATAAGGTTCCCCATGGTAGGTTGATGGAGAAAGTGAAGTCGCATGGGGTCCAAGGTGTACTAGCTAGATGGATAAAAAACTGGCTGGGCAACAGGAGACAGAGAGTAGCAGTGGAAGGGAGTTTCTCAAAATGGAGACGTGTGACCAGTGGTGTTCCACAGGGATCCGTGCTGGGACCACTGTTGTTTGTGATATACATAAATGATTTAGAGGAAAGTATAGGTGGTCTGATTAGCAAGTTTGCAGACGACACTAAGATTGGTGGAGTAGCAGATAGTGAAGGGGACTGTCAGAGAATACAGCAGAATATAGATAGACTGGAGAGTTGGGCAGAGAAATGGCAGATGGAGTTCAATCAGGACAAATGCGAGGTGATGCATTTTGGAAGATCCAATTCAAGAGTGAACTATACAGTAAATGGAAAAGTCCTGGGGAAAATTGATGTACAGAGAGATTTGGGTGTTCAGGTCCATTGTTCCCTGAAGGTGGCAACGCAGGTCAATAGAGTGGTCAAGAAGGCATACGGCATGCTTTCCTTCATCGGACGGGGTATTGAGTACAAGGGTTGGCAGGTCATGTTACAGTTGTATAAGACTTTGGTTCGGCCACATTTGGAATACTGCGTGCAGTTCTGGTCGCCACATTACCAAAAGGATGTAGATGCTTTGGAGAGGGTGCAGAGGAGGTTCACCAGGATGTTGCCTGGTATAGAGGGCGCTAGCTATGAAGAGAGGTTGAGTAGATTAGGATTATTTTCATTAGAAAGATGGAGGTTGAGGGGGGACCTGATTGAGGTGTGCAAAATCATGAGAGGTATAGACAGGGTGGATAGCAAGAAGCTTTTTCCCAGAGTGGGGGATTCAATTACTAGGGGTCACGAGGTCAAAGTGAGAGGGGAAAAGTTTAGGGGGGATATGCGTGGAAAGTTATTTACGCAGAGGGTGGTGGGTGCCTGGAACGCGTTTCCAGCGGAGGTGGTAGACGCGGGCACGATAGCGTCTTTTAAGATGTATCTAGACAGATACATGAATGGGCAGGAAGCAAAGAGATACAGACCCTTAGAAAATAGGCGACAGGTTTAGATAGAGGATCTGGATCGGCGCAGGCTTGGAGGGCCGAAGGGCCTGTTCCTGTGCTGTAATTTTCTTTGTTCTTTGTAGTTTGGGTTTGATACAGGGCTATTGGGAGAGCGCGTGGCAGTGGGATTAGATATTAGATTGGGGTAGATACTGGGCCATGGAGAGTGCACGGGACATTGGGATTAGTTTGGGATTGATACTGGGCTATGGGGAGAGAGTGGGGCAGTGGGATTAGTTTGGGATTGATACTGGGCTATGGGGAGAGAGTGGGGCAGTGGGATTCGTTTGGGATTGATACAGAGCTATGGGGAGAGAATGGGGCAGTGGGATTAGTTTGGGATTGATACAGAGCTATGGGAATAGAGGGGCTGTGGGATTAGTTTGGGATTGATACCAGGCTATGGGGAGAGAGTGGGGCTGTGGGATTAGTTTGGGATTGATACAGGGCTATGGGGAGAGAGCGGGGCAGTGGGATTAGTTTGGGGATTGATACAGGGCTATGGGGAGAGAGTGGTGCTGTGGGATTAGTTTGGGATTGATACAGAGCTATGGGGAGAGAGTGGGGCAGTGGGATTAGTTTGGGATTAATACAGAGCTATGGGGAGAGAGTGGGGCAGTGGGATTAGTTTGGGATTGATACAGGGCTGTGGGGAGAGAGTGGGGCTGTGGGATTAGTTTGGGATTGATACAGGGCTATGGGGAGAGAGCGGGGCAGTGGGATTAGTTTGGGATTGATACAGGGCTATGGGGAGAGAGCGGGGCAGTGGGATTAGTTTGGGATTAATACAGAGCTATGGGGAGAGAGCGGAGCAGTGGGATTAGTTTGGGATTGATACAGGGCTATGGGGAGAGAACGGGGCAGTTGGATTAGTTTGGGATTGATACAGGGCTATGGGGAGTGAACGGGGCAGTTGGATTAGTTTGGGATTGATAAAGGTTTATGGAGAGAGTGCAGAGCTGCGGAATTATATTAGCGATTGATACAGAGCTATGGATAGAGAAGGAGGGCAGTGGAATTCGATTGGGGATTGATACAGTGCTAAGGGGAGAGAGTGGGGAAGTGGGATTAGTTTGGGATGGATTCAGGGCTATGAGGAAAGGGTGGAGCAGTGAGATTAGTTTTGGGATTGATACAGGTCTATGGGGAGAGACTGGGACAGTAGGATTAGTTTGGGATTATTACATGGCTATGGGGAGAGAGGCGGGCAGTGGAATTAGTTTGGGGTTGATATAGGGCTATGAGGAGAGAGAGCGGGACAGTGGAATTATATTTAGGATTGATACAGGACTACAGGGAGTGAGCGGGGCAGTGGGATTAGTTTGGGATTGATGCAGGACTCTGGAGAGAGAGAGAGGAGCAGTGGGATTAGTTTGGGATTGACACAGAGCCATGGGGAGAGAGCGGGGCAGTGAGATTAGATTGGGGATTGATACAGGGCCATGAGGAGAGAGCGGGGCAATGGGATTAGATTGGGGATTGATACAGGGCCATGGGGAGAGAGCGGGGCAATGGGTTTAGATTGGGGATTGATACAGGGCTCTGGGGAGAGAGTGGAGCAATGGGATTAGTTGAGGATTGATACAAGGCAAGGGAAAAGAGTGGGATAGTGTGGTTAGTTTGGGATTGACTCAGGACTATGGGGGGAGAGCAGGGCGGTTGGATTAGTTTGGAATTGACACAGGGTTGAACAGGAGAGAGTGGGACACTGTTCCCACTCGTGAAAGGATCAAGAACAAGAGGGCACAGATTTTAAGTATTTGGTAAGAGAAGCAAAAGTGACATGAGGAAAAACTTTTTCACGCAGTGAGTGGTTAAAGTCTGGAATGCGCTGCCTGAGAACGTGGTGGAGGCAGGTTCAATTGAAGCATTCAAAAGGGAATTGGACAGTTATATGAAAAGGAGGATTGTGCAGGGTTACAGGAAGAAGGCAGGGGAATGGACCTGGGGGAATTGCTCTTTCAGAGATCCAGTGTGGACACGATGGCCGAATAGCTGCCTCCTGCAGTGGAACAATTCTGTGATTCCCTTGGATGTCTAACTCAGGGAGATTGCTTGTATCTTCCTCAGTGATCATTTAGCTTCTCTGTCCTTTCTCTATTCCTCATTACAAATTCTCCTGACTCTGCCTGTAATGGGCCCAATTTGTCTTAGCCAACTGTTTCCTTTTTACGTACCTATAGAAGCTTTTCAAGTCCGTTTTTATATTTTCTACTAGCTTACATTCATATTGCATATTCATGCTCCCTTTCTTTATCAGTTTCTTGGTCATGCTTTGCTGTATTCTAAAATTCTCCCAATCCTCAGGTTTACTACTATTTCTGGCAACTTTATAGAGCTTTCCTTTTAATCTTATACAATCCTTCCTTTTTTATCCACGCCTTTACTTTTGGTGTTTTCACACTTTGAAGGAATGCACAGTTGCTGTAAACTATGTAATAATTCTTTAAAGATTATCCAATGCCTATGTACTGTTATACCTTTTAATGTATTTTCCCAATTCACCTCAGCCAATTTGCCCCTCATACCTTCATAATTTCCTATGTTCAAATTTAAATATCCTGGCTCCAGATTGAACTACCTCACTTTCAAACATTATGTAAAATTCTATCATATTATGGTCACTTATCCCTAAAGGTTCTTTTTCTTTCTTTTGGGCCTCCTTATCTCGAGAGACAATGGATACGCGCCTGGAGGTGGTCAGTGGTTTGTGAAGCAGCGCCTGGAGTGCCTATAAAGGCCAATTCTGGAGTGACAGGCTCTTCCACAGGTGCTGCAGAGAAATTTGTTTGTTGGGGCTGTTGCACAGTTGGCTCTCCCCTTGCGCCTCTGTCTTTTTTCCTGCCAACTACTAAGTCTCTTCGACTCGCCACAATTTAGCCCTGTCTTTATGGCTGCCCGCCAGCTCTGGCGAATGCTGGCAACTGACTCCCACGACTTGTGATCAATGTCACACGATTTCATGTCGCGTTTGCAGACGTCTTTATAACGGAGACATGGACGGCCGGTGGGTCTGATACCAGTGGCGAGCTCGCTGTACAATGTGTCTTTGGGGATCCTGCCATCTTCCATGCGGCTCACATGGCCAAGCCATCTCAAGCGCCGCTGACTCAGTAGTGTGTATAAGCTGGGGGTGTTGGCCGCTTCAAGGACTTCTGTGTTGGAGATATAGTCCTGCCACCTGATGCCAAGTATTCTCCGAAGGCAGCGAAGATGGAATGAATTGAGACGTCGCTCTTGGCTGGCATACGTTGTCCAGGCCTCGCTGCCGTAGAGCAAGGTACTGAGGACACAGGCCTGATACACTCGGACTTTTGTGTTCCGTGTCAGTGCGCCATTTTCCCACACTCTCTTGGCCAGTCTGGACATAGCAGTGGAAGCCTTACCCATGCGCTTGTTGATTTCTGCATCTAGAGACAGGTTACTGGTGATAGTTGAGCCTAGGTAGGTGAACTCTTGAACCACTTCCAGAGCGTGGTCGCCAATATTGATGGATGGAGCATTTCTGACATCCTGCCCCATGATGTTCGTTTTCTTGAGGCTGATGGTTAGGCCAAATTCATTGCAGGCAGACGCAAACCTGTCGATGAGACTCTGCAGGCATTCTTCAGTGTGAGATGTTAAAGCAGCATCGTCAGCAAAGAGGAGTTCTCTGATGAGGACTTTCCGTACTTTGGACTTCGCTCTTAGACGGGCAAGGTTGAACAACCTGCCCCCTGATCTTGTGTGGAGGAAAATTCCTTCTTCAGGTTCTTTTACAACAAGATTATTAATTAACCCTTTCTTATTACATAATACTAGATCTAAAATAGCCTGTTCTCTAGTCAATTCCTCAACATACTGCTCTAGAAAACCATCCCAACACACTCCTGAAACTTGTCCTCCACAGCATTAGTGCTCACTGGGTTTACCCAGTCTATATGTAGATTGAGATCACCCATATTTACTCTGTTACCCATGCTACATGCTTCTCTAATTTATTGTTTAATACCATGACCCACATTACCACTACTGTTTGGTGGTCTATAAACAACTGCTACCAATGTTTGCTGCCCGTTGCTGTTTCTTAGTTCCACCCAAACAGATTCCACATTTTGTTCTTCCGATCTGAGATCCTCCCTTACTAACATGCTGACCCATCCCTTATTATCAGTTGAACACCACCTTCCTTTCCTTTTTGCCTGTCCTTCCAAAATGCTGAATATCCTTGAATATCCTTGAATATTCAGTTCCCAGTCTTGGTCACCCTGTAGCCACTTTTCCGTAATGTCAATTAGATCATACCCATTTACCTCGATTTGTCTCTTTGCTGTCACTGTTGCCGTCGCGGCTCCCGCCGCCCGGACCATCGCGGCTCCCGCCGCCCGGACCGTCGCGGCTCCCGCCGCCCGGACCATCGCGGCTCCCGCCGCCCGGACCGTCGCGGCTCCCGTCACCCTCACAAACCTGAGCAAAACCACACATTTATCAACCTTCGGGTGAAACACTCCAAGTGTGATTGGACAGAATTGTCTGTGAGCTGCAGTCAAGCTACTTCCACAAAAAGGTTGGGTGGCGTTGGGGGTCCTGACCCATTGTTAACTTTCTGATTGTACACCAGGATGCGCGATCTCTCTGCCTCGGAGAAACAGGAGCACAGCAAGCAGCAAAAAGTGATGGAGAAGAAGAGCAGTGAACTGGAAACGCTGAGGCAACAGAGAGAGAAGCTGCTCGAGGAAATTAAACAGGCTGAAAAGACAATTGACGAATTGAAAGAGCAGGTGAGAGCAGACGTGGAGCTGTGACCTGACAGTTCCAGAAGACTACTCCAGTATCCCCTCCCCCTCAACCACTCCCCACCCCGCCCTCAGTCCAACCCTCTCCCCACCACTCAGTCACTCGCCACCCCGCCCTCACTCCAACCCTCTCCCCACCACTCAGTCACTCGCCACCCCGCCCTCACTCCAACCCTCTCCCCACCACTCAGTCACTCGCCACCCCGCCCTCACTCCAACCCTCTCCCCACCACTCAGTCACTCGCCACCCCGCCCTCACTCCAACCCTCTCCCCACCACTCAGTCACTCGCCACCCCGCCCTCACTCCTACTCCCTCTCCCCACCACTGTCATCCTCACCCCGTCCTCACTCCTGCCCTCTCCCCACCACTCAGTCACTCGCCACCCCGCCCTCACTCCTACTCCCTCTCCCCACCACTCAGTCACTCCCCACCCCGCCCTCACTCCTACTCCCTCTCCCCACCACTCAGTCACTCCCCACCCCGCCCTCACTCCAACCCTCTCCCCACCACTCAGTCACTCGCCACCCCGTCCTCATTCCTACTCCCTCTCCCCACCACTCAGTCACTCGCCACCCCGCCCTCACTCCTACTCCCTCTCCCCACCACTGTCATCCTCACCCCGTCCTCACTCCTGCCCTCTCCCCACCACTCAGTCACTCGCCACCCCGACCTCACTCCTACTCCCTCTCCCCACCACTCAGTCACTCCCCACCCCGCCCTCACTCCTACCCTCTCTCCACCACTCAGTCACTCACCACCCCGCCCTCACTCCTACTCCCTCTCCCCACCACTCAGTCACTCCCCACCCCGCCCTCACTCCTACCCTCTCCCCACCACTCAGTCACTCGCCACCCCGCCCTCACTCCTACCCTCTCTCCACCACTCAGTCACTCACCACCCCGCCCTCACTCCTACTCCCTCTCCCCACCACTGTCATCCTCACCCGCCCTCACTCCAACCCTCTCCCCACCACTCAGTCACTCCCCACCCCGCCCTCACTCCTACTCCCTCTCCCCACCACCCAGTCACTCCTCACCCCACCCTCACTCCTACCCTCTCCCCACCACTCGGTCACTCCCCACCCCGCCCTCACTCCTACTCCCACTGTGGGCGAGAGCGAGTGAGTCTGTGGGCGAGAGAGAGCGAGCGAGCAAGGCTGTGGGCAAGAGAGAGCGAGTGAGTCTGTGGGCGAGAGAGAGAGCAAGTGAGTCTGTGGGCGAGAGAGAGAGCGAGTGAGTCTGTGGGCGAGAGAGCGAGCGAGTCTGTGGGCGAGAGAGAGAGCGAGCGAGTCTGTGGGCGAGAGAGAGAGAGCGAGCGAGTCTGTGGGCGAGAGAGAGAGAGCGAGCAAGTCTGTGGGCGAGAGAGAGAGAGAGCGAGCAAGTCTGTGGGCACGAGAGAGAGAGAACAAGCGAGTCTGTGGGCGAGAGAGAGAGAGAGAGCGAGCGAGTCTGTGGGCGAGAGAGAGAGAGCGAGCAAGTCTGTGGGCGAGAGAGAGAGAGAGAGAGCGAGCAAGTCTGTGGGCACGAGAGAGAGAGAGCAAGCGAGTCTGTGGGCGAGAGAGAGAGAGAGAGCGAGCGAGTCTGTGGGCGAGAGAGAGAGCGAGCACGTCTGTGGGCGGGAGAGAGAGAGCGAGCGAGTCTGTGGGCGAGAGAGAGAGAGAGAGAGCGAGCGAGTCTGTGGGCCAGAGAGAGAGCGAGCGAGTCTGTGGACACGAGAGAGAGAGAGCAAGCGAGTCTGTGGGCGAGAGAGAGAGAGAGAGAGAGAGAGCGAGCAAGTCTGTGGGCGAGAGAGAGAGAGCGAGCAAGTCTGTGGGCGAGAGAGAGAGAGCGAGCGAGTCTGTGGGCGAGAGAGAGAGAGCGAGTGAGTCTGTGGGCCAGAGAGAGAGAGAGCGAGTCTGTGGGCACGAGAGAGAGAGAGCAAGCGAGTCTGTGGGCGAGAGAGAGAGAGAGCAAGCGAGTCTGTGGGCGAGAGAGAGAGAGAGCGAGCGAGTCTGTGGGCGAGAGAGAGAGCGAGCGAGTCTGTGGGCGAGAGAGAGAGCGAGCGAGTCTGTGGGCGAGAGAGAGAGCGAGCGAGTCTGTGGGCGAGAGAGAGAGCGAGCGAGTCTGTGGGCGAGAGAGAGAGCGAGCGAGTCTGTGGGCGAGAGAGAGAGCGAGCGAGTCTGTGGGCGAGAGAGAGAGCGAGCGAGTCTGTGGGCGAGAGAGAGAGCGAGCGAGTCTGTGGGAGAGAGAGAGAGAGAGCGAGCGAGTCTGTGGGCTAGAGAGGGAGAGTGAGCGAGCGCGTCTGGGTGAGAGAGAGAGAGCGAGCGAGTCTGTGGGCAAGAGAGAGAGCGAGCGAGTCTGGGAGAGAGAGCGAGCGAGTCTGTGGGCGAGAGAGAGCGAGCGAGCAAGTCTGTGGGCAAGAGAGAGAGCGAGCGATTCTGTGGGCGAGAGAGAGAGAGCGAGTCTGTGGGCGAGAGAGAGAGAGCGAGTCTGTGGGCGAGAGAGAGAGAGAGAGCGAGCGAGTCTGTGGGCGAGAGAGAGAGAGTGCGAGCGAGTCTGTGGGCGAGAGAGAAAGAGAGCGAGCGAGTCTGTGGGCAAGAAAGAGAGAGAGAGCTAGTCTGTGGGAGAGAGAGAGAGAGAGCTAGTCTGTGGGAGAGAGAGAGAGTGAGTGAGTCTGGGAGAGAGAGAGAGCGAGCGCGTCTGTGGGCGAGAGAGAGAGAGCGAGCGCGTCTGTGGGCGAGAGAGAGAGAGCGAGCGAGTCTGTGGGCGAGAGAGAGAGAGCGAGTCTGTGGGCGAGAGAGAGAGAGAGCGAGCGAGTCTGTGGGCGAGAGAGAGAGAGAGCGAGCGTGTCTGTGGGCGAGAGAGAAAGAGAGCGAGTCTGTGGGCGAGAGAGAGAGAGAGAGAGAGAGCGAGTCTGTGGGCGAGAGAGAGAGCGAGTCTGTGGGCGAGAGAGAGAGCGAGCGAGTCTGTGGGCGAGAGAGAGAGCGAGTCTGTGGGCGAGAGAGAGTGAGAGCGAGCGAGTCTGTGGGCGAGAGAGAGAGAGAGCGAGCGAGTCTGTGGGCAAGAAAGAGAGAGAGAGCGAGTCTGTGGGAGAGAGAGAGAGTGAGTGAGTCTGGGAGAGAGAGAGAGCGAGTGAGTCTGGGAGAGAGAGAGAGCGAGTGAGTCTGGGAGAGAGAGAGAGCGAGCGAGTCTGGGAGAGAGAGAGAGCGAGCGAGTCTGGGAGAGAGAGAGAGCGAGCGAGTCTGGGAGAGAGAGAGAGCGAGCGAGTCTGGGAGAGAGAGAGAGCGAGCGAGTCTGGGAGAGAGAGAGCGAGCGAGTCTGTGGGAGAGAGAGAGAGCGAGCGAGTCTGTGGGAGAGAGAGAGAGCGAGCGAGTCTGTGGGAGAGAGAGAGAGCGAGCGAGTCTGTGGGAGAGAGAGAGAGCGAGCGAGTCTGTGGGAGAGAGAGAGAGCGAGCGAGTCTGTGGGAGAGAGAGAGAGCGAGCGAGTCTGTGGGAGAGAGAGAGAGCGAGCGAGTCTGTGGGAGAGAGAGAGCGAGCGAGTCTGTGGGAGAGAGGGAGAGCGAGCGCGTCTGTTGGCTAGAGAGGGAGAGTGAGCGAGTCTGTGGGCGAGAGAGAAAGAGAGCGAGCGAGTCTGTGGGCAAGAAAGAGAGAGCGAGTGAGTCTGTGGGAGAGAGAGAGAGCGAGCGAGTCTGTGGGAGAGAGAGAGAGCGAGCGCGTCTGTGGGCTAGAGAGGGAGAGTGAGCGAGCGCGTCTGTGGGCGAGAGAGAGAGAGCGAGCGAGTCTGTGGGCGAGAGAGAGAGAGCGAGCGAATCTGTGGGAGAGAGAGAGCAAGTCCCACTGACTCTCGCTGTGTCCCTGCAGACCCACTGCTCAATCCCACCTGACCCTGCCCACTTTCCATGCTTTGCCCAAAATCTGAGGCCAAGCTGAATGGCCTGCTCCTGTTCCTGTGTGATAGGGCTGAGAGGGGCTGAATGGCCTGCTCCTGTTCTGGCACCCTGTTGCTCTAGGTGAACTAACTCTGTCTTTGGACAGGTTGATGCTGCACTGGGAGCAGAGGAAATGGTAGAGACGCTGACAGAAAGGAATCTGGATCTGGAGGAGAAAGTGCGGGAGCTGCGTGAGACTGTCAGTGACCTGGTGAGAAATTCCGTGTTTACGGAACGGGGATCGGGGTCACTCCGTGTTTACAGAACGGGGATCGGGGTCACTCCGTGTTTACGGGGTGGGGATCGGGGTCACTCCGTGTTTACGGGGCGGGGATCGGGGTCACTCCGTGTTTACGGGGCGGGGATCGGGGTCACTCCGTGTTTACGGGGCGGGGATCGGGGTCACTCCGTGTTTACGGGACGGGGATCGGGGTCACTCCGTGTTTACGGGGCGGGGATCGGGGTCACTCCGTGTTTACTTGGCGGGATTAGGAGTCACTCCGTGTTTACGGGGTGGGATTCGGGGTCACTCCGTGTTTACGGGACGGGGATCGGGGTCACTCCGTGTTTACGGGGCGGGATTCGGGGTCTCTCCGTGTTTACGGGACGGGGATCGGGGTCACTCCGTGTTTACGGGGCGGGGATCGGGGTCACTCCGTGTTTACGGGGCGGGGATCGGGGTCACTCCGTGTTTACGGGACGGGGATCGGGGTCACTCCGTGTTTACGGGGCGGGATTCGGGGTCTCTCCGTGTTTACGGGACGGGGATCGGGGTCACTCCGTGTTTACGGGGCGGGGATCGGGGTCACTCCGTGTTTACGGGGCGGGGATCGGGGTCACTCCGTGTTTACGGGACGGGGATCGGGGTCACTCCGTGTTTACGGGGCGGGATTAGGAGTCACTCCGTGTTTACGGGGCGGGATTCGGGGTCACTCCGTGTTTACGGGACGGGGATCGGGGTCACTCCGTGTTTACGGGACGGGGATCGGGGTCACTCCGTGTTTACGGGGCGGGGATCGGGGTCACTCCGTGTTTACGGGACGGGGATCGGGGTCACTCCGTGTTTACGGGGCGGGGATCGGGGTCACTCCGTGATTACGGGGCGGGGATTCGGGGTCACTCCGTGTTTACGGGGTGGGATTCGGGGTCACTCCGTGTTTATGGGGCGGGGATCGGGGTCACTCCGTGTTTACGGGGCGGGGATCGGGGTCACTCCGTGTTTACGGGGCGGGGATCGGGGTCACTCCGTGTTTACGGGGCGGGGATCGGGGTCACTCCGTGTTTACGGGACGGGGATCGGGGTCACTCCGTGTTTACGGGACGGGGATCGGGGTCACTCCGTGTTTACGGGGCGGGGATCGGGGTCACTCCGTGTTTACGGGGCGGGGATCGGGGTCACTCCGTGTTTACGGGGCGGGATTCGGGGTCACTCCGTGTTTACGGGACGGGGATCGGGGTCACTCCGTGTTTACGGGGCGGGGATCGGGGTCACTCCGTGTTTACGGGGCGGGATTAGGAGTCACTCCGTGTTTACGGGGTGGGATTCGGGGTCACTCCGTGTTTACGGGATGGGGATCGGGGTCACTCCGTGTTTACGGGGCGGGATTCGGGGTCTCTCCGTGTTTACGGGACGGGGATCGGGGTCACTCCGTGTTTACGGGGCGGGGATCGGGGTCACTCCGTGTTTACGGGACGGGGATCGGGGTCACTCCGTGTTTACGGGGCGGGATTAGGGGTCACTCCGTGTTTACGGGACGGGGATCGGGGTCACTCCGTGTTTACGGGGTGGGATTCGGGGTCACTCCGTGTTTACGGGACGGGGATCGGGGTCACTCCGTGTTTACGGGGCGGGATTCGGGGTCACTCCGTGTTTACGGGGCGGGGATCGGGGTCACTCCGTGTTTACGGGGCGGGGATCGGGGTCACTCCGTGTTTACGGGGCGGGGATCGGGGTCACTCCGTGTTTACGGGACGGGGATTCGTGGTCACTCCGTGTTTACGGGGCGGGGATCGGGGTCACTCCGTGTTTACGGGGCGGGGATTCGGGGTCACTCCGTGTTTACGGGGCGGGGATCGGGGTCACTCCGTGTTTACGGGACGGGGATTCGGGGTCACTCCGTGTTTACGGGGTGGGATTCGGGGTCACTCCGTGTTTACGGGGTGGGATTCGGGGTCACTCCGTGTTTACGGGGCGGGGATTCGGGGTCACTCCGTGTTTACGGGGCGGGGATCGGGGTCACTCCGTGTTTACGGGGCGGGGATCGGGGTCACTCCGTGTTTACGGGCGGGGATTCGGGGTCACTCCGTGTTTACGTGGCGGGGATCGGGGTCACTCCGTGTTTACGGGGCGGGGATTCGGGGTCACTCCGTGTTTACGGGGCGGGGATCGGGGTCACTCCGTGTTTACGGGGCGGGGATCGGGGTCACTCCGTGTTTACGGGGCGGGGATTCGGGGTCACTCCGTGTTTACGGGGCGGGGATCGGGGTCACTCCGTGTTTACGGGGCGGGGATCGGGGTCACTCCGTGTTTACGGGGCGGGGATCGGGGTCACTCCGTGTTTACGGGGCGGGGATCGGGGTCACTCCGTGTTTACGGGACGGGGATCGGGGTCACTCCGTGTTTACGGGGCGGGGATCGGGGTCACTCCGTGTTTACGGGGCGGGATTCGGGGTCACTCCGTGTTTACGGGACGGGGATCGGGGTCACTCCGTGTTTACGGGGCGGGATTCGGGGTCACTCCGTGTTTACGGGGCGGGATTAGGAGTCACTCCGTGTTTACGGGGTGGGATTCGGGGTCACTCCGTGTTTACGGGACGGGGATCGGGGTCACTCCGTGTTTACGGGGCGGGATTCGGGGTCTCTCCGTGTTTACGGGACGGGGATCGGGGTCACTCCGTGTTTACGGGGCGGGGATCGGGGTCACTCCGTGTTTACGGGACGGGGATCGGGGTCACTCCGTGTTTACGGGGCGGGATTCGGGGTCTCTCCGTGTTTACGGGACGGGGATCGGGGTCACTCCGTGTTTACGGGGCGGGGATCGGGGTCACTCCGTGTTTACGGGGCGGGATTCGGGGTCACTCCGTGTTTACGGGACGGGGATCGGGGTCACTCCGTGTTTACGGGACGGGGATCGGGGTCACTCCGTGTTTACGGGGCGGGATTAGGAGTCACTCCGTGTTTACGGGGCGGGATTCGGGGTCACTCCGTGTTTACGGGACGGGGATCGGGGTCACTCCGTGTTTACGGGACGGGGATCGGGGTCACTCTGTGTTTACGGGGCGGGGATCGGGGTCACTCCGTGTTTACGGGACGGGGATCGGGGTCACTCCGTGTTTACGGGACGGGGATCGGGGTCACTCCGTGTTTACGGGGCGGGATTAGGGGTCACTCCGTGTTTACGGGACGGGGATCGGGGTCACTCCGTGTTTACGGGGTGGGATTCGGGGTCACTCCGTGTTTACGGGGCGGGGATCGGGGTCACTCCGTGTTTACGGGACGGGGATCGGGGTCACTCCGTGTTTACGGGGCGGGGATCGGGGTCACTCCGTGTTTACGGGGCGGGGATCGGGGTCACTCCGTGTTTACGGGGCGGGATTAGGAGTCACTCCGTGTTTACGGGGCGGGATTCGGGGTCACTCCGTGTTTACGGGACGGGGATCGGGGTCACTCCGTGTTTACGGGGCGGGATTCGGGGTCTCTCCGTGTTTACGGGACGGGGATCGGGGTCACTCCGTGTTTACGGGGCGGGGATCGGGGTCACTCCGTGTTTACGGGGCGGGATTAGGAGTCACTCCGTGTTTACGGGGTGGGATTCGGGGTCACTCCGTGTTTACGGGACGGGGATCGGGGTCACTCCGTGTTTACGGGGCGGGATTCGGGGTCTCTCCGTGTTTACGGGACGGGGATCGGGGTCACTCCGTGTTTACGGGGCGGGGATCGGGGTCACTCCGTGTTTACGGGACGGGGATCGGGGTCACTCCGTGTTTACGGGGCGGGATTCGGGGTCTCTCCGTGTTTACGGGACGGGGATCGGGGTCACTCCGTGTTTACGGGGCGGGGATCGGGGTCACTCCGTGTTTACGGGGCGGGATTCGGGGTCACTCCGTGTTTACGGGACGGGGATCGGGGTCACTCCGTGTTTACGGGACGGGGATCGGGGTCACTCCGTGTTTACGGGGCGGGATTAGGAGTCACTCCGTGTTTACGGGGCGGGATTCGGGGTCACTCCGTGTTTACGGGACGGGGATCGGGGTCACTCCGTGTTTACGGGACGGGGATCGGGGTCACTCTGTGTTTACGGGGCGGGGATCGGGGTCACTCCGTGTTTACGGGACGGGGATCGGGGTCACTCCGTGTTTACGGGACGGGGATCGGGGTCACTCCGTGTTTACGGGGCGGGATTAGGGGTCACTCCGTGTTTACGGGACGGGGATCGGGGTCACTCCGTGTTTACGGGGTGGGATTCGGGGTCACTCCGTGTTTACGGGGCGGGGATCGGGGTCACTCCGTGTTTACGGGACGGGGATCGGGGTCACTCCGTGTTTACGGGGCGGGGATCGGGGTCACTCCGTGTTTACGGGGCGGGGATCGGGGTCACTCCGTGTTTACGGGGCGGGATTAGGAGTCACTCCGTGTTTACGGGGCGGGATTCGGGGTCACTCCGTGTTTACGGGACGGGGATCGGGGTCACTCCGTGTTTACGGGGCGGGATTCGGGGTCTCTCCGTGTTTACGGGACGGGGATCGGGGTCACTCCGTGTTTACGGGGCGGGGATCGGGGTCACTCCGTGTTTACGGGACGGGGATCGGGGTCACTCCGTGTTTACGGGGCGGGATTCGGGGTCTCTCCGTGTTTACGGGACGGGGATCGGGGTCACTCCGTGTTTACGGGGCGGGGATCGGGGTCACTCCGTGTTTACGGGGCGGGGATCGGGGTCACTCCGTGTTTACGGGGCGGGATTCGGGGTCTCTCCGTGTTTACGGGACGGGGATCGGGGTCACTCCGTGTTTACGGGGCGGGGATCGGGGTCACTCCGTGTTTACGGGGCGGGGATCGGGGTCACTCCGTGTTTACGGGACGGGGATCG
Source organism: Heterodontus francisci (assembly GCF_036365525.1). Taxonomy (NCBI): domain Eukaryota; kingdom Metazoa; phylum Chordata; class Chondrichthyes; order Heterodontiformes; family Heterodontidae; genus Heterodontus; species Heterodontus francisci. Next base: position 972,257 of record NW_027141172.1, on the reverse strand, counting down.
GGGTCACTCCGTGTTTACGGGACGGGGATCGGGGTCACTCCGTGTTTACGGGACGGGGATCGGGGTCACTCCGTGTTTACGGGGCGGGATTAGGAGTCACTCCGTGTTTACGGGGCGGGATTCGGGGTCACTCCGTGTTTACGGGGCGGGGATCGGGGTCACTCCGTGTTTACGGGGCGGGGATCGGGGTCACTCCGTGTTTACGGGGCGGGGATCGGGGTCACTCCGTGTTTACGGGGCGGGGATCGGGGTCACTCCGTGTTTACGGGGCGGGGATTCGGGGTCACTCCGTGTTTACGGGGCGGGGATCGGGGTCACTCCGTGTTTACGGGACGGGGATCGGGGTCACTCCGTGTTTACGGGGCGGGGATCGGGGTCACTCCGTGTTTACGGGGCGGGGATCGGGGTCACTCCGTGTTTACGGGGCGGGGATCGGGGTCACTCCGTGTTTACGGGGATCGGGGTCACTCCGTGTTTACGGGGATCGGGGTCACTCCGTGTTTACGGGACGGGGATTGGGGTCACTCCGTGTTTACGGGGATCGGGGTCACTCCGTGCTTACGGGACGGGGATCGGGGTCACTCCGTGTTTACGGGGCGGGGATCGGGGTCACTCCGTGTTTACGGGACGGGGATTCGGGGTCACTCCGTGTTTACGGGACGGGGATCGGGGTCACTCCGTGTTTACGGGACGGGGATTCGGGGTCACTCCGTGTTTACGGGGTGGGGATTCGGGGTCACTCCGTGTTTACGGGGTGGGGATCGGGGTCACTCCGTGTTTACAGAATGGGGATTCGGGGTCACTCCGTGTTTACGGGGTGGGATCGGGGTCACTCCGTGTTTACGGGACGGGGATCGGGGTCACGTTGCATTGATGAGATCTGAGCTGTAATCCCGGTTCAGCCGTCTCATTCCCACCTCACTGGGTTTCTTTGTTTTCCAGGAAGCCATTAATGAAATGAATGATGAGTTGCAGGAGAATTCCCGGGAAACGGAACTGGAGTTACGCGAACAGCTGGATCTGGGCACTGCTCGAGTTCGGGAGTCTGAGAAACGGGTGGAAGCTGCTCAGGAGACAGTTGCTGACTATCAACAAACGATAAAGAAATACCGGGAACTGACATCTCATCTCCAGGTAACATTCGTTCCTGAGATTAGAAACAGACAGTGCTGGAAATACTCAGCAGGTCAGGCAGCATCTGTGGAGAGAGAAACAGAGTTAACATTACTAGTCTGTGAACTTTCATCACAACCATTAGTTCCTGAGGCCTCAATAAGTGGTGAGAGCCCGAGGCCCCAATAAACAGAACTGTGTCTCCAATAAACAGCGTTCCTGTCAGAATCCCCTGTAAACAGTGTCATAGTCCCCAGTACACATTTAGTACTATTCGCTGCCTGCACCCGACCCTGTGCTGTCGTGAGTCAAACCTCCTGACCCTGTTCTGCAATCACTCTGACCCCTGACCCTGTCCGTAGTCAGTCTGACCCCTGACCCTGTGCTATCGTCAGTCTGACTGCTGCCCCCTTACTCTGTGCTGTCGTGGGTCTGACCCCTGACCCTGTCCTGCCGTCAGCCTGACCCCTGACCCAGTCCTGCCGTAAGTCTGACCCCTGACTCTGTCCTTTTTTTATATTAATTAATGAGATGTGGGCGTTTCTGGCTATGCCAACATTTATTGCCCATCCCTAATTGCCCTTGAGAAGGTGATGGTGAGCTGCCTTCTTGAACCGCTGCAGTCCATGTGGGGCAGGTACACCCACAGTGCTGTTAGGAAGGGAGTTCCAGGATTTTAACCCAGCGACAGTGAAGGAACGGTGATATAGTTCCAAGTCAGGATGGTGTGTGACTTGGAGGGGAACTTGCAGGTGGTGGTGTTCCCATGCTACCCTTGTCCTTCTAGTTGGTAGAGGTCGCGGGTTTGGAAGGTGCTGTCTAAGGAGCCTTGGTGCATTGCTGCAGTGCATCTTGTAGATGGTACACACTGCTGCCACTGTGCGTCGGTGGTGGGAGTGAAAGTTTGTAGATGGGGTGCCAATCAAGCGGGCTGCTTTGTCCTGGATGGTGTCGAGCTTCTTGAGTGTTGTTGGAGCTGCACCCATCCAGGCAAGTGGAGAGTATTCCATCACACTCCTGACTTGTGCCTTGTAGATGGTGGACAGGCTTTGGGGAGTCAGGAGGTGAGTTACTCGCCTCAGGATTCCTAGCCTCTGACCTGCTCTTGTAGCCACGGTATTTATATGGCTACTCCAGTTCAGTTTCTGGTCAGTGGTAACCCCTAGGATGTTGATAGTGGGGGTTTCAGCGATGGTAATGCTGTTGAATGTCAAGGGGAGATGGTTAGATTCTCTCTTGTTGGAGATGGTCATTGCCTGGCACTTGTGTGGCGCGAATGTTACTTGCCACTTATCAGCCCAAGCCTGGATATTGTCCAGGTCTTGCTGCATTTCTACACAGACTGCTTCAGTATCTGAGGAGTCACGAATGGTGCTGAACATTGTGCAATCATCAGCGAACATCCCCACTTCTGACCTTATGATTGAAGGAAGGTCATTGATGAAGCAGCTGAAGATGGTTGGGCCTAGGACACTACCCTGAGGAACTCCTGCAGTGATGTCCTGGAGCTGAGATGATTGACCTCCAACAACCACAACCATCTTCCTTTGAGCTAGATATGATTCCAGCCAGTTGAGTGTTTTCTGCCTGATTCCCATTGACCTCAGTTTTACTCGGGCTCCTTGATGCCATACTTGGTCAAATGCTGCCTTGATGTCAAGGGCAGTCACTCTCACCTCACCTCTTGAGTTCAGCTCTTTTGTCCATGTTTGAACCAAGGCTGTAATGAGGTCAGGAGCTGAGTGGCCCTGGCGGAACCCAAACTGAGTGTCACTGAGCAGGTTATTGCTAAGCAAGTGCCGCTTGATGGCACTTTTGATGACACCTTCCATCACTTTACTGATGATTGAGAGTAGACTGATTGGGCGGTAATTGGCCGGGTTGGACTCGTCCTGCTTTTTGTGTACAGGACATACCTGGGCAATTTTCCACATTGCAGGGTAGATGCCAGTGTTGTAGCTGTACTGGAACAGCTTGGCTAGGGCAGCAGCAAGTTCTGGAGCACAGGTCTTCAGTACTATTGCCGGAATGTTGTCAGGACCCATAGCCTTTGCAGTATCCAGTGCCTTCAGTCGTTTCTTGATATCACGCGGACTGAATCGAATTGGCTGAAGTCTGTGATGCTGGGGACTTCAGGAGGAGGCCGAGATGGATCATCAACTCGGCACTTCTGGCTGAAGATTGTTGCAAATGCTTCAGCCTTATCTTTCTCACTGATGTGCTGGGTTCCCCCATCATTGAGGATGGGGATATTTGTGGAGCCACCACCTCCAGTTAGTTGTTTAATTGTCCACCATCATTCACGACTGGAAGTGGCAGGACTGCAGAGCTTAGATCTGATCTGTTGGTTATGGGATCGCTTAGCTTTGTCTATCGCATGCTGCTTATGCAGTTTGGCATGCAAGTAGTCCTGGGTTGTAGCTTCACCAGGTTGACACCTCATTTTGAGGTATGCCTGGTGCTGCTCCTGGCATGCTCTCCTGCACTCTTCATTGAACCAGGGTTGGTCTCCTGGTTTGATGGTAATGGTGGAGTTGGGGATATGCCGGGCCATGAGGTTACAGATTGTGGTTGAGTACAATTCTGCTGCTGCTGATGGCCCACAGCACCTCATGGATGCTCAGTTTTGCATTGCTAGATCTGTTCAAAATCTATCCCATTTAGCAAGGTGATAGTGCCACACAACACAATGGAGGGTATCCTCAATGTGAAGGTGGGACTTCGTCTCCACAAGGACTGTGCGGTGGTCACTCCTACCAATACAGTCATGGACAGAAGCATCTGCGGCAGGCAGATTGGTGAGGACGATGTCAAGTATGTTTTTCTCTCTTGGTTCCCTCACCACCTGCCGCAGACCCAGTCTAGCAGCTATGTCCTTTAGGACTCGGCCTGCTCGGTCAGTAGTGGTGCTAACGAGCCACTCTTGGTGATGGACATTGAAGTCCCCCACCCAGAGTACATTTTGTGCCCTTGCCACCCTCAGTGCTTCCTCCAAGTGCTGTTCAACATGGAGGAGTACTGAGTCATCAACTGAGGGAGGGCGGTAGGTGGTAATCAGTAGGAGGTTCCCTTGCCCAAGTTTGACCTGATGCCATGAGACTTCATGGGGTCTGGAGTCGATGTTGAGGACTCCCAGGGCACCTCCCTCCCTACTGTAGACCACTGTCCTGCCACCTCTGGTGGGTCTGTCCTGCCGGTGGGACAGGACATACCCGGGGATGGTGATGGCAGAGTCTGGGACATTGTCTGTCACTTATGATTCCGTGAATATGACTATGTCAGGCTGTTGCTTGACTGGTCTGTGGGGCAGCTCTCCCAACTTTGGCACAAGCCCCCAGATGTTAGTAAGGAGGACTTTGCAGGGTTGACAGGGCTGGGTTTGCCGTTGTCATTTCCGGTGTCTAGGTCGATGCTGGGTGGTCCGTCCGGTTTCATTCCTTTTTATTCACTTCATAGCGGTTAGATACAACTGAGTGGCTTGCTAGGCCATTTCAGAGGGCATCTAAGAGTTAACCACATCGCTGTGGGTCTGGAGTCACATGTAGGCCAGACCAGGTAAGGACAGCAGATTTCCTTACCAAGAGGACATTAGTGAACCAGATGGGTTTTTACAACAATCGACAATGGTTTCATGGCCATCATTAGACTGACTTCTAATTCCAGATTTATTAGTTAAATTCAAATTCCACCTTCTGCTGTGGTGGGATTCGAACCCATGTTCCCAGAGCAATACCCTGGGTCTCTGGGTTACTAGTCCAGTGACAATACCACAATGCCACCACCGTCCCCTGGACACAGCCTGACCCTGTCCTGCTGTCAGCCTGACCCCTGACCCTGTCCTTCCGTTAGCCTGACCCCTGACCCTCTCCTGCCGTCGCCCTGACCCTCTCCTGCCGTCGCCCTGACCCTCTCCTGCCGTCGCCCTGACCCTCTCCTGCCGTCGCCCTGACCCTCTCCTGCCGTCGCCCTGACCCTCTCCTGCCGTCAGCCTGACCCCTGACCCTGTCTTCTGCTTACAGGATGTGAACCGTGAACTGATGAGCCAACAGGAGGCGTCAGCAGAGAGAGAGCAGCAACCTCCACCTGAGATCATCGACTTCAAGATCAAATTCGCGGAGACCAAGGCTCACGCTAAGGTACGATCAGAAGCTCCAGGTTTCCTTTAAATTTAGCACTTAAATTGGGTGCGGGAAGAGTGATGAAGGGATATAGGCCTCAACTGAAGTATTGTGTCCAGTTCTGGGCACTGCACGTTCGGAAAGATGTGAAGGTGTTGGAGAGAGTACAGAAAAAACTCTCAAAAGTGGTTCCAGGGATGACGGACTTCAGTTACATGGACAGGTTGGAGAAGGGAAGATTGAGGAGATTTGATAAAGCTGTTCAAAATCATGACGTGTCTGGACAGAGTAGATAGAGAGAAACTGTTCCCATTGCTGAAAGGGTCGAGAACCAGAGGGCACTGATTTAAGGTAATTGGCAAAAGAAAACACTGGCGACATGAGAAGAATTTATTTTCCACAGCGAGTGGTGATCTGGAATGTGCTGCCTGAAAGGGCAGTGGAAGCAGATTCAACAATAACTTTCAAAATAGAATTGGAGGAATACATAAAGGGGAAACATTTCCAGGGTGATTGGTAAAGAGTGTGGGAGTGGGATTAATTACATCGCTCTACCAGGGAGAGAGCACAGGCACGATGGGTCAAATGGCCTCTGTGCTGTAAGATTCTAGATTTTAAGTGTATTGACGTTGCATTATGGTTGCTGAGGTTTTTTAAATTGCCTTTCTCCCTATCTCCCTCTGCCTCCGTCTCACTTGTGCTCTTCTCCCTCAGTCTCGCTCCCTCTCCCTCCATCTTGCTCTCGTTTCCTCCCAATCCCCCTCCATCCCCCTCCCCCCCATCTCCATCCCCCTCCATCCCCCTCCCCCCCTCCCCCCTCCATCCCTCTTCAGCCCCCCCTCCATCCCCCTCCCCCCCCTCCATCCCCCTCCCCCCCTTTCATTCCCCTCCATCCCCCTCCCCCCCTTTCATTCCCCTCCATCCCCCTCCCATCCCTCTCCCCCCGCCTCTCCATCCCTCTCCATCCCTCTCCCCCCGCCTCTCCATCCCCCTCCCCCCGCCTCTCCATCCCCCTCCCCCCCGCCTCTCCATCCCCCTCCCCCCCGCCTCTCCATCCCCCTCCCCCCCGCCTCTCCATCCCCCTCCCCCCCGCCTCTCCATCCCCCTCCCCCCCGCCTCTCCATCCCCCTCCCCCCCCGCCTCTCCATCCCCCTCCCCCCCGCCTCTCCATCCCCCTCCCCCCATTCCCTTCTCGCTCTCTATCACACACCATCTGTTTCTCCCACCTCTCGCATTCTTTCTCACCCTCTGTTTCTGTCTCTCTCTCTTTTTCTGTCTTTTTCTGTCTTTCTCCTCTCTGTCATTCTCTCTGTCTCCCTCTGTCTCTCTTTCTCTCTCTACCTCCGTGTCTCTGCTTTCTGTCGCACTCTCTTGCGCTCTATCTCTCTCTCGCTGTCTCTCTTCCCCTCTCACGCTCGCTCACTTTATCTCGCTCTGTCTCTCTCTCTCGCTCTGTCTCTCTCTCTCGCTCTGTCTCTCTCGCTCGCTCTGTCTCTCTCTCTCGCTCTGTCTCTCTCTCTCGCTCTGTCTCTCTCTCTCGCTCTGTCTCTCTCTCTCTCGCTCTGTCTCTCGCACTCTCTCGCACTCACTCGCTCTGTCTCTCGCACTCTCTCGCTGTGTCTCTCTCTCTCTCGCTCTGTTACTCTCTCTCGCTCTGTCTCTCTCTCGCTCGCTCTGTCTCTCTCGCTCGCTCTGTCTCGCTCGCTCTGTCTCTCTCGCTCTGTCTCTCTCGCTCGCTCTGTCTCTCTCGCTCGCTCTGTCTCTCTCGCTCGCTCTGTCTCTCTCGCTCGCTCTGTCTCTCTCGCTCGCTCTGTCTCTCTCTCTTGCTCTGTCTCTCTCTCTTGCTCTGTCTCTCTCTTTTGCTCTGTCTCTCTCTCTCGCTCTGTCTCTCTCTCTCTCTCGCTCTGTCTCTCTCTCTCTCGCTCTGTCTCTCTCTCTCGCTCTGTGTGTCTCTCTCTTGCTCTGTCTCTCTCTCTCGCTCTGTCTCTCTCTCTCGCTCTGTGTGTCTCTCTCTTGCTCTGTCTCTCTCTCGCTGTCTCTTGCTCGCTTCGCTCTGTCCCTCTCTCTCGCTCTGTCTCTCTCTCTCTCTCTCTCTCGCTCTGTCTCTCTCTCTCGCTCTCTGTCTCTCTCTCTTGCTCTGTCTCTCTCTCTCGCTCTGTCTCTCTCGCTCTGTGTGTCTCTCTCTTGCTCTGTCTCTCTTTCGCTGTCTCTCTCTCTCTCGCTCTGTCTCTCTCTCTCTCTCGCTCTGTCTCTCTCTCTCTCTCGCTCTGTCTCTCTCTCTCTCTCGCTCTGTCTCTCTCTCGCTCTGTCTCTCTCTCTCGCTCTGTCTCTCTCTCTCTCTCTCGCTCTGTGTGTCTCTCTCTTGCTCTGTCTCTCTTTCTCGCTCTGTCTCTCTCTCTCGCTCTCAGTTGCGCCCTCTCTCGTTCGCGCCCTCTCTCTCGTTCGCGCCCTCTCTCTCGTTCGCGCCCTCTCTCTCGTTCGCGCCCTCTCTCTCGGTCGTGCCCCCTCTCGCTCTCTTTCGCTCCCTCATTCGCGCTCTCTCTCGCTCTGTCTCTCACCCCCCCCCCGGCCTCGGGCTGCCCCACCACCCCCCCTCGTTCTGTCTGTCCCACTGTGTCTCGTGCTCCCCCTCTCGTTCCGTCTTGTCTGCTCTCCTGCTTCGTCTTGGCGCCTCTCTCCTGCTCCACCTTGGGCCCCCTCTCTCGCTCCGCCTCGGGGCTCCACCTCGGGGCCCCCCTCTCGCTCCGCCTCGGGCCCCCTCTCTCCATGTCATAGCGTCATACAGCACAGAAACCGGCCCTTTAGCCCATCGTGTCCTTGCCGGCCTTCAAGCACCTATCCTATTCCCATTTTCAGTGCTTAGCCCGTAACTTTGTATTCTATGACGTTTCAAGTGCTCATCTAAATACTTCTTAAATGTTGTGAGGGTTCCTGCATCTTCCACCTCTTCAGGTCGTGTGTTCCAGATTCCAAACACTCTCTGGGTTCAAAGAATGTTTCCTCAAATCCCCTCCAAACCTCCTGCTCTTACCTTAAATCTATGCCCCTTAGTTATTGACACCTCCGCTAAAGGAAAAGGTTTCTTCCTATCTAATCTATCAATGCCCCTCATTATTTTGTACACCTCAATCATGTCCCCCCTCAGCCTTCTCTGCTCTAAGGAAAACAACCCTAGCCTTTTCAATCTCTCTTCATAGCTGAAATGCTCCAGCCTAGGCAACATCCTGGTGAATCTCCTCTCCACCCTCTCCAGTGCAATCACATCCTTCCTATAGTGTGGTGCCCAGAACTGTACACAGTACTCCAGCTGTGGCCTAACTAGCGTTTTATACAGCTCCATCATAACCTCCCTGCTCTTATATTCTATGCCTCGGCTAATAAAGGCAGGTATCCCATCTGCCTTCCTAACCACCTTATCTACCTGTGCTGCTGCCTTCAGTGATCTATGGACAAGTACACCAAGGTCCCTCTGACCCTCTGTACTTCCTAGGGTCCAGCCATCCATTGTATATTCCCTTGCTTTGTTAGTCCTCCCACAATGCATCACCTCACACTTCTCAGGATTAAATTCCATTTGCCACTGCTCCGCCCATCTTACCAGCCCATCTATATCGTCCTGTCATCTAAGGCTTTCCTCCTCACTATTTATGACATCACAAATTTTCATGTCTTTTGCGAACTTACTGATCATACCCCTTATATTCACGTCTAAATCATTAATGTACACTACAAACAGCAAGGGTCCCACCACCGATCCCTGTGGCACACCACTGGTCACAGACTCCTACTCGCAAAAACAACCCTCGACCATCACCCTCTGTCTCCCGCCACTAAGTCAGTTTTGGATCCAAATTGCCCTGGATCCCATGGGCTCTTACCTTCTTGACCAATCTCCCATGCGGGACCTTATCAAACGCCTTACTGACATCCATGTAGACTACATCAACTGTCGTTCTCATCTACACATCTAGTTACCTCCTCGAAAAATTCAATCAGATTTGTTAGACATGATCTCCCCCTGACAAAGCCATGCTGTCTATCCTTGATTAATCCCTGCCTCTCCAAGTGGAGATTAATCCTTTCCCTCTATTTTTCCAATATTTTCCCTACCACTGATGTTAGACTCACTGGCCTGTAATTACCTGGTTTATCCCTGCTACCCTTCTGAAATAATGGTACCACATTCGCTGTCCTCCAGCCCTCTGGCACCTGTCCTGTGGCCAGAGAGGATTTGAAAATTTGTGTCAGAGCCCCTGCTATCTCCTCCCTTGTCTCACATAACAGCCTGGGATGCATCTCATCTGGGCCTGGGGATTTATCCGCTTTTAAGCCTGCTAAAACTGCTAATAGTTCCTCCCTTTCAATACTAATATGTTCAAGTATATCACAATCCCCCTCCCTGATCTCTACACCTACATTGTCCTTCTCCATAGTGAACACAGATGAAAAGTAATCATTTAAAACCTCACCTACATCCTCCGGCTCCACACACATTTGCCACTTTGGTCCCTAATGCGCCTTGCTCTTTCCCTGGTTATCCTCTTGCCCTTGCTCTGCACAGTGGCGCAGTGATTAGCACCGCAGCCTCACAGCTCCAGCGACCCGGGTTCGATTCTGGGTACTGCCTGTGCGGAGTTTGCAATTTCTCCCTGTGACCGCGTGGGTTTCCTCCGGGTGCTCCGGTTTCCTCCCACAGCCAAAGACCTGCAGGTTGTTAGGTAAATTGGCCATTATAAATTGCCCCTATTATAGGTAGGTGGTAGGGGAATTGAGGGAAGGTGGGGATGTGAGAGGGTAATGGGATTAATGTAAGATTAGTATAAATAGGTTGGCACAGACTCGGTGGGCCGAAGGGCCTGTTTCAGTGCTGTATCTCTAAATAAATAAAAAAAATAAGAAAATAAAAATTAATATACTTTAAAAAGTAATTAGGAGAGTGAAGAGGGGGCATGAAAAAACACCGGCGGGCAAGATAAAGCGAAATCCCAAGGCGTTTTATAAGTACACTTTCTATACTCCTCTAGGGCCTCCACTGTTTTCAGCGTTCTGAATCTGCCATAAGCCTCCTTTTTTTCCCCCCTTATCTAACTGTTGATATCCCTTGATATCCAGGGTTCCTTGGACATACTGTTCCTACCCTTCACCTTTTATGGGAACATGTTGGCTCTGAACTCTCACGTTCCTTTTTGAATGATTCCCACTGATCTGATGTCGACTTTCCTCCAAGTAGCTGCTCCCAGTCCACTTTGGCCAGGTCCTGTTTTATCATCTTAACATCGGCCTTCCCCCAATTCAGTAACTTTATTTGTGGGCCATCTTTGTCCTTTTCCATTACTACCTTAAATCTTAGAGTTGTGATCACTATCCCCGAAATGTTCCCCCACTTGTCCAGCTTCATTCCCTAGGATTAGGTCCGGTACTGCCCCTTCTCTTGTAGGACTTTCTAAGTACTGGCTCAAAAAGCTCCCCTGTATGCATTTTAAGAATTCCGCCCCCTTTAAGACTTTTGCACTAAGACTATCCCAGTTAATATTGGGGATGTTGAAATCCCCTACTATTATTACCCTATTATTTTTACACCTCTCTGAGATTTGCCTACATATCTGCTCCTCTATCTCTCCCTGACTGTTTGGAGTCCTGTAGTACATGCCCAGTCAAGTGATTGCCCCCTTTTTGTTTTTAAGTTCTACCCATATGGCCTCAGGAACCTTGAGGAACCTTCTAAGATATCATCCCTCCTTACTGCAGTAATTGACTCCTTGATCAACAGTGCAAAACCACCTCCTCTTTTACCCCCTCCTCTGTCATGCCTGAAGATTTTAGTTACAAGGTTAGTTTAGTTTAGAGATACAGCACTGAAACAGGCCCTTCGGCCCACCGAGTCTGTGCCGACCATCAACCACCCATTTATGCTAATCCTACACTAATTCCATATTCCTACCACATCCCCACCTGTCCCTATATTTTCCCTACCACCTACCTATACTAGGGGCAATTTATAATGGCCAATTTACCTATCAGCCAGCAAGTCTTTGGCAGGTGGGAGGAAACCGGAGCACCCGGAGGAAACCCACGCAGACACAGGAAGAACTTGCAAACTCCACACAGGCAGTACCCAGAATTGAACCCAGGTCGCTGGAGCTGTGAGGCTGCGGTGCTCACCACTGTGCCGCCACTTAGTGCGGTTAGGTTGAAGAAGCTGGGGTTGTTCTCCTTAGAACAAAGGAGATTAAGTGGAGATTTAATAGAAGTGTACAAGATTATGACAGGCTTCGATAAATTAGACAAGGAAAGACTGTTCCAATTGACTAATGTCACAAGGAATGAGGAATCAGGTTGAAGGTTTTGAGCAAGAGATGCAGCGGGAATGTGAGGAAGAACCTTTTTACGCAGCAGGTAGTAATGACCTGGATCTCTCTGCCAATGAGGGTGGTGGAAGTGGAGGCAATCAATGATTTCGGAAGGAAATTGGATGGCTACCTGAGAGAAACTTGCAGGACTACGGGGATCGAGCTGGGGAGTGGGACTGACTGCATAGCTTTGTGGAGAGACAGCTTGGAGTCGATGGGCCGAAGGCCTGCTTCTGTGCAGTAAATGACTCTATGACCCCTCTCTCTTTCAGTCTTCCCCCTCTCCCAAGACTCTGTTGTGTGATTAACCCAGTCGTGAGCTTTGTCTCTTCCAGGCCATCGAGATGGAGTTGCGTAAGATGGAGGTACAACAGGCGAACCGACACGTCTCCTTACTCACATCCTTCATGCCTGATTCCTTCCTGCGACACGGTGGGGACCATGACTCCATCCTTGTCCTCCTACTGCTCCCACGCCTGGTCTGTAAGGTAGGTCCCAGGGGAGAGGGAGGTGATGGCGGAGGGGCGGAGGGAGAGGGAGGAGGTGGGAGTGGACTTGGGGAGGGGCGGGAGGAGCTGGGAGTGGACTGGGGAGGGGCAGAGGGAGAAGGTGGGAGTGGACTGGGGAGGGGCGGAGGGAGAGGGAGGAGGTGGGAGTGGACTGGGGAGGGGCGGAGGGAGAGGGAGGAGGTGGGAGTGGATTAGGGAGGGGCGGAGGGAGAGGGAGGAGATGGGAGTGGACTGGGGAGGGGTGGAGGGAGAGGGAGGAGGTGGGAGTGGACTGGGGAGGGGCGGAGGGAGAGGGAGGAGATGGGGAGTGGACTGGGGAGGGAGAGGGAGGAGGTGGGAGTGGACTGGGGAGGGGCGGAGGGAGAGGGAGGAGATGGGACTGGACTGGGGAGGGGCGGAGGGAGAGGGAGGAGATGGGAGTGGACTGGGAAGGAGTGAAGGGAGAGGGAGGAGATGGGGGGAATGGACTGGGGAGGAGTAGAGGGAGAGGGAGGAGATGGGAGTGGACTGGGGAGGAGTGGAGTGAGAGGGAGGAGATGGGGGGAATGGACTGGGGAGGAGTAGAGGGAGAGGGAGGAGATGGGAGTGGACTGGGGAGGAGTGGAGGGAGAGGGAGGAGATGGGGAATGGACTGGGGAGGGGGAGAGGGAGGAGATGGGCGGGGGAGGGGCAAAGGGGAGGAGGACGAGGCCAGGTGTGGTGGAAGAGATAAGGGAGCGGGAGGAAGGCAGGGGGGACAGGTAGAGGAGGGGTGAGGGATGAGATTGGGGGAGGGTGGTGGGAGGTGAGAATGAGGTGCGGAAGGATCTGAATGAGGGACGGAGGTGAGAGTATGGGGGGATGGGAGGGGGGGCGGGCGGCCCGTCACCGAGTGAGGCGGGAGAGGCAACCAGTCACTGTGGGCAATGCTGACCATTTTCTACTTCCTTTGCAGGCTGAGTTGATCAGTAAACATGCCCAGGAGAAGTTTGAGCTGAATGAGGACTACAGTGAGCGGCAAGGCCTGAGGGGGGCTGTGGGGGAACAGATGAGCTTTGGCGCTGGGCTGGTTTACTCACTAACCCTGCTACAGGCCACACTCCACAAATATGAACAGTAAGTACAGCACCGAGTGTTAGTGATGTCAGTATAAATACTGTGGCTACAAGAGCAGGTCAGAGGCTAGGAATCCTGAGGCGAGTAACTCACCTCCTGACTCCCCAAAGCCTGTCCATTATCTACAAGGCACAAGTCAGGAGTGTGATGGAATATTCTCCACTTGCCTGGATGGGTGCAGCTCCAACAACACTCAAGAAGCTCGACACCATTCAGGACAAAGCAGCCCGCTTGATTGGCACCCCATCCACAAACATTCACTCCCTCCACCACCGACGCACAGTGGCAGCAATGTGTACCATCTACAAGATGCACTGCAGCAACGCACCAAGGCTCCTTAGACAGCACCTTCCAAACCCACGACCTCTACCAATTAGAAGGACAAGGGCAGCCAATGCATGGGAACACCAGCACCTGCAAGTTCCCCTCCAAGTCACACACCATCCTGACTTGGAACTATATCGCCGTTCGTTCACCGTCACTGGGTCAAAATCCTGGAACTCCCTTCCTAACAGCACTGTGAGTGTACCTACCCCACATGGACTGCAGCGGTTCAAGAAGGCAGCTCACCACCACCTTCTCAAGGGCAATTAGGGATGGGCAATAAATGCTGGCCTGGCCAGCAACACCCACATCCCATGAATGAATAAAAACAGTGGGGTCGGGGGTGGGGTTTACCAGTGAGTGAGGTCGGGGAGTTCAGTCAGTGAGGGTGCTCGGGGGGGTCAGTGAGTGGGGTCGGGGAAGTCGGGGTCGGCGAGTGGGTTCGGGGAGGTCGGCGAGTGGGTTCGGGGAGGTCGGCGAGTGGGTTCGGGGAGGTCGGCGAGTGCTGCAGGGAGGTCAGCGAGTGGGGTCGGTGGGGTCAGTGCATGAGGTCGGGGGGTTCGGGGAGGTCATTGAACGGGGTCGGGGAGGTCTGCGTGAGGTCTGGGAGGTCGGTGAGTGAAATGTGGGAGGTCAGTCGATGAGGTTGGGGGCTTCGGGGAGTCATAGAGTCGTACAGCATAGAAACAGGTCCTTCGGCCCACCGCGTCCATGCCGACCATAATGCCTATCTATACTAATCCCACTTGCCTGCATTAATTCCATATCCCTCTATGCCTTGCTCATTCAAGTACCTGTCCAGATGCCTCTTAAATGTCGCTCCTGTTCCTGCCTCCACCACCTCCACAGGCAGCTCATTCCAGATACCCACTATTCTTTGTGTAAAAAATTTACCCCTTTGATCCCCTTTAAACCTCCTCCCTCTCACCTTAAATCTATTCCCTCTAGTTTTAGTCACCCCTACCATGGGAAACAGATTCTGGCTAACCACCCTATCTATGCCTCTCATATAATTTTATATCCCTCTATCATGTCCCCTCTCATCCTCCTTCGCTCCAGGGAAAACAGACCCAGCCTATCCAATCTCTCTTTATAACTCAAGCCCTCCAAACCAGGCAACATCAAAGAAAAAGAACAGTACAGCACAGGAACAGGCCATTCGGCCCTCCGAGCCTGCACCGATCTTGATGCCTGCCTAAACTAAAACCTTCTGCACTTCCGGGGACCGTATCCCGCTATTCCCATCCTATTCATATATTTGTCAAGATGCCTCTTAAACGTCTCTTTGCTTCCACCACCTCCCCCAGCAACAAGTTCCAGGCACTCACCACCCTCTGTGTAAAGAACTTGCCTCGCACATTCCCTCTAAACGTTTCCCTTCGCACCTTAAACCTATGTCCCCTAGTAACTGACTCTTCCACCCTGGGAAAAAGCTTCTGACTATCCACTCTGTCCATGCCACTCATAACTCTGTAAACCTCTATCATGTCGCCCCTCCACCTCCGTCGTTCCAGTGAAAACAATCCGAGTTTATCCAACCTCTCCTCATAGCTAATGCCCTCCAGACCAGGCAACATCCTGGTAAATCTCTTCTGTACCCTCTCCAAAGCCTCCACGTCCTTCTGGTAGTGTGGCGACCAGAATTGCACGCAATACTTTGGTTTTGTCTTCACAAAGGAGGACACAAATATAATACCAGAAATACTGGGCTGAGTGAGAGAGAGGAACTGAAAGAAATCAATATCAGTCGAGAAATCGTGTTGGGGAAATTGATGGGATTGAAGGCCGATAAATCCCCAGGGCCTGATGGTATGCATCCCAGAGTACTTAAGGAAGTGGCCCTAGAAATAGAGGCTTAAGTTATTCCCGTGGTCCCTGGAAGAGAGAGAGGTGCTGTCTTCTTCAAGTTCAGTTGCAGTCTCTTCCCAAACCGTTCTGTGAACATAATGCAATTAACTGCCTGTGCGGAGTTTGCAAGTTCTCCCTGTGACCGTGTGGGTTTCTGCCGGGTGCTCCGGTTTCCTCCCACAGACACTTGCAGGTCGATAGGTAAATTGGCCATTGTAAATTGCCACTAGTGTAGGTAGGTGGGAGGAGAATGGTGGGGATGTGGTAGGGACTATGGGATCAATGTAGGATTAGTATAAATGGGTGGTTGTTGGTCGGCACAGACTCGGTGGGCCGAAGGGCCTGTTTCAGTGCTGTATCTCTAAATAAAATAAATAAAAATTAAAAATAAACTCCAGGTTGGTTAGCAGGTTAGTCATGTGACTAGCTCCCTGTTTTAAAAACAGCCTCTTCTGCAAGGTTTGTGAATTCCTTCAGGCTCTCCAGATTCAATGTGGGGGTGGAATGCTGGCTCCATGAGTCTCAGTGTCTCGATCATCTCTATTGACAAAAATCTATCTGGCTAATTGAATCAGGGAATACTCCCATTTTCTTCTACATGCACTTGTCTTTTGGAATGCAAATGTGCAGCCATGTTTTCAGCCACTGTTGTGGTATTTTTAAGGATTGTATAAGATTAAAAGAAAAAGCCTATAAAGTTGCCAGAAATAGCAGCAAACCTGAGGATTGAGAGGATTTTAGAATACAGCAAAGGAGGACGAAGAAACTGATAAAGGGAGAATAGAATATGAACGTAAGCTAGCAAAAAATATAAAAATGGTCTGTGAAAGCTTCTACAGGTATGTAAAAAGGAAACGCTTGGCTAAGACAAATGTGGGTCCATCACAGGCAGAATCAGGAGAATTTATAATGGCAAATAGAGAAATGGCAGAGAAGCTAAATGATTACTTTGTGTCTGTCTTCACTGAGGAAGATACAAGAAATATCCCAGAATTAGAGATCTAATTCTAACGCAATGGGAGTGGTGGTCTGAGGTGCATTTGTTTTAATGCAAGAAGTGTAGTAGGTAAGGCAGATGAACTTAGGGCTTGGATTAGTACCTGGGAGTATGATGTTATTGCTATTACTGAGACTTGGTTGAGGGAAGGGCATGATTGGCAACTAAATATCCCAGGATATCGATGCTTCAGGCAGGATAGAGAGGGAGGTAAAAGGGGTGGAGGAGTTGCATTACTGGTCAAAGAGGATATCACAGCTGTGCTGAAGGAGGGCACTATGGAGGACTCGAGCAGTGAGGCAATCTAGGCAGAACTCAGAAATAGGAAGGATGCGGTAACAATGTTGGGGCTGTACTACAGGCTTCCCAACAGCGAGCGTGAGATAGAGGTACAAATATGTAAACAGATTATGGAAAGATGTTGGAGCAACAGGGTGGTGGTGATAGGAGATTTTAATTTTCCCAACATTGACTGGGATTCACTTAATGTTAGAGGTCTAGGTGGAGCAGAATTTGTCAGGAGCATCCAGGAGGGTTTTCGAGAGCAGTATGTAAATAGTCCAACTCGGGAAGGGGCCATACTGGACCTGGTGTTGGGGAATGAGCCCGGTCAGGTGGTTGAAGTTTCAGTAGGGGACTACTTTGGGAATAGTGATCACAATTCCATAAGTTTTAGAATACTCATGGACAAAGACGAGAGTGGTCCTAAAGGAAGAGTGCTAAATTGGGGGAAGGCCAACTATACCAAAATTCGGCAGGAGCTGGGGAATGTAGATTGGGAGCAGCTGTTTGAAGGTAAATCCACATTTGATATGTGGGAGGCTTTTAAAGAGAGGTTGATTAGCGTGCAGGAGAGACATGTTCCTGTGAAAATGAGGGATTGAAATGGCAAGATTAGGGAACCATGGATGACAGGTGAAATTGTTTCAAAGAATGACAGGTGATCTCATTGAAACCTACAAAATACTGAAAGGGATAGACAGGGTAGATGCAGGTAAGATGTTTCCCCTGGTTGGGGAGTCTAGGACCAGGGGACACAATTTCAAAATAAGGGGGAAGCCACTTAGGACAGAGATGAGGAGAAATTTCTTTACTCAGAGGGTTGTGAATCATTGGAATGATACTAACAGGGTGATTTTCTGGACTGGGAGAAAAGAACAGGGGAGAGGAATCATTGGAAATGTAGCTGTGGAAGCTCAGTCATTGAGTATGTTTAAAGCAGAGATGACAGATTTCTAAATACCAATGACATAAGGGGATAGTGTGGGGAAAAAGGCATTGAAGTGGATGATCAGCCATGATTGTATTGAATGGCGGAGCAGGCTTGATGGGCTGAAGGGCCTACTTCTGCTCCTGCTGCTATGTTACTATGTGTTGCCCAAAGGGGTTTAAAGTTTCTTCACTATCAGCCTGCAATACGTTGGGAATGGACATCCCAATAAACGTGATTTTTGGGAGGTTTGCAGTTTGCACATTTCCGTGACTGCTTCGGGCGGCTTTGTTCCTGTTGAAGTCTGCAGTGGGGAGGGTTAGATTTAATTAGCTCTGGTTTGGAGTTCTGATCATGGGAGTTGGCAGTGGGTGGATCCACTCTGAACTCTTTCAGTGCTCTGGTGAGTCGTGATGGTTGTTTCCCTTTGCTCCTGACTGTGGAGGTAGATTCTTTGCTAATCTTCCCTTTGTCCTCTGGGACACTCCTGCTTGCCAGGTATTTGCCCAGATTCCACTGCACTCCCCTGCGGCACTTCGACTAAGTGAACAAAGAACAGTACAGCACAGGAACAGGCCATTCGGCCCTCCAAGCCTGCGCCTATCTTGATGCCTGCCTAAACTAACACCTTCTGCACTTCCGGGGCCCATATCCCTCTATTCCCTTCCTATTCATATATTTGCCAAGATGTCTCTTAAATGTCGCTATCGTATCTGCTTCCACCACCTCCCCTGGCAGCAAGTTCCAGGCACTCACCACCCTCTGTGTAAAAAAAATTTGCCTCGCACATCCCCTCTAAACTTTGCCCCTCTCACCTTAAACCTATGTCCCCTAGTAACTGACTCTTCCACCCTGGGAAAAAGCTTCTGACTATCCACTCTGTCCATGCCGCTCATAACTTTGTAAACCTCTATCATGTCGCCCCTCCACCTCCGTTGATCCAGTGAAAACAATCCGAGTTTTTCCAACCTCTCCTCATAGCTGGACCAGGCAACATCCTGGTAAACTTCTTCTGTACCCTCTCCAAAGCCTCCACGTCCTTCTGGTAGTGTGGCGACCAGAATTGCACGCAATATTCTAAGTGTGGCCTAACTAAAGTTCTGTCCAGCTGCAGCATGACTTGCCAATTTTTATACTCTATGCCCCGACCGATGAAGGCAAGCATGCCGTATGCCTTCTTGACTACCCTATCCACCTGTGTTGCCACTTTCAGTGACCTGTGGACCTGTACGCCCAGATCTCTCTGCCTGTCAATACTCCTAAGGGTTCTGCCATTTCCTGTATACTTCCCACCTGCATTAGACCTTCCAAAATGCATTACCTCACATTTGTCCGGATTAAACGCCATCTGCCATTTCTCCGCCCAAGTCTCCAACCGATCTATATCCTGCTGTATCCTCTGACAATCCTCATCATTATCCGCAACTCCACCAACCTTTGTGTCGTCCACAAACTTACAAATCAGACCAGCTACATTTTCCTCCAAATCATTTATATATACTACAAACAGCAAAGGTCCCAGCACTGATCCCTGCGGAACACCACTAGTCACATCCCTCCATTCAGAAAACCACCCTTCCACTGCTACCCTCTCTTCTATGACCGAGCCAGTTCTGTATCCATCTTGCCAGCTCACCTCTGATCCTGTGTGACTTCACCTTTTGTATCAGTCTGCCATGAGGGACCTTGTCAAAGGCTTTACTGAAGTCCATATAGATAACATCCACTGCCCTTCCTTCATCAATCATCTTCGTCACTTCCTCAAAAAACTCAATCAAATTAGTGAGACACGACCTCCCCTTCACAAAACCATGCTGCCTCTCGCTAATAAGTTCATTTGTTTCCAAATGGGAGTAAATCCTGTCCTGAAGGATCCTCTCTAATAATTTCCCTACCACTGACGTAAGGCTCACCGGCCTATAATTTCCTGGATTATCCTTGCTACCCTTCTTAAACAAAGGAACAACATTGGCTATTCTCCAGTCCTCTGGGACCTCACCTGTAGCCAATGAGGATGCAAAGATTTCTGTCAAGGCCCCAGCAATTTCTTCCCTTGCCTCCCTCAGTATTCTGGGATAGATCCCATCAGGCCCTGGGGACTTATCTACCTTAATGCTTTGCAAGACACCCAACACCACCTCCTTTTTGATAATGAGATGACCCAGACTATCTACACTCCCTTCCCTCGGCTCATCATCCACCAAATCCTTCTCTTTGGTGAATACTGATGCAAAGTACTCATCTAGTACCTCACCCATTTCCTCTGGCTCCACACATAGATTCCCTTCTCTGTCCTTGAGTGGGCTAACCCTTTCCCTGGTTACCCTCTTGCTCTTTATATACGTATAAAAAGACTTGGGATTTTCCTTAATCCTGTTTGCCAATGACTTCTCATAACCCCTTGTAGCCCTCCTAACTCCTTGCTTTAGTTCCTTCCAACTGTCTTTATATTCCTCAAGGGATTCGTCTGTTCCTCGCCTTCCAGCCCTTACGAATGCTTCCTTTTTCTTTTTGACTCGGCTCACAATATCCCGTGTTATCCAAGGTTCCCAAAACTTGCCAAACATATCCTTCTTCCTCACAGGAACATGCTGGTCCTGGATTCTAATCAGCTGACGTTTGAAAGACCCCCACATGTCAGATGTTGATTTACCCTCAAACAGCTGCCCCCAATCTAAATTCTTCAGTTCCTGCCTAATATTATTATAATTAGCCTTCCCCTAATTTAGCACCTTCACCCGAGGACTACTCTTATCCTTATCCACAAGTACCTTAAAACTTATGGAATTATGGTCACTATTCCCGAAATGCTCCCCCACTGAAACTTCGACCACCTGGCCGGGCCCATTCCCCAATACCAGGTCCAGTATGGCCCCATCCCTCGTTGGACTCTCTTCATATTGTTTCAAGAAGCCCTCCTGGATGCTCCTTACAAATTCTGCCTCATCCAAGCCCCTAGCACTAAGTGAGTCCCAGTCAATATTGGGGAAGTTAAAATCACCCACCACTACAACCCTGTTACCTTTACATCTTTCCAAAATCTGTCTACATATCTGCTCCTCTACCTCCCATTGGCTGTTGGGAGGCCTGTAGTAAACCCCCAACATCGTGACTGCACCCTTCCTATTCCTGAGCTCTACCCATATTGCCTTGCTGCATGACTCCTCTGAGGTGTCCTCCCGCAGTACAGCTGTGATATTCTCCTTAACCAGTAATGCAACTCCCCCACCCCTTTTATATCCCCCTCTATCCTGCCTGAAGCTTCTAAATCCTGGAACATTTAGCTGCCAATCCTGTCCTTCCCTCAACCAAGTCTCTGTAATCGCAACAACATCATCGTTCCAAGTACTAATCCAAGCTCTAAGTTCATCTGCCTTACCTGTTATACTTCTCGCATTGAAACAAATGCACTTCAGACCACCAGTCCCGCTGTGCTCAGCAACATCTCCCTGCCTGCTCTTCCTCTTAGTCTTACTGGCCTTATTTACTAGTTCCCCCTCATTTATTTCACTTGCTGTCCTACTGCTCTGGTTCCCACCCCCCTGCCACACTAGTTTAAACCCTCCCAAGTGACGCTAGCAAATCTCGCAGACAGGATATTAGTGCCCTTCCAGTTTAGATGCAACCCGTCCTTCTTGTACAGGTCCCATCTGTCCCTGAAGAGATCCCAATGGTCCAGATATCTGAAACCCTCCCTTCTACACCAGCTGTTCAGCCACCTGTTTAGCTGCACTATCTTCCTATTTCTAGCCTTACTGGCACATGCCACGGGGAGTAATCCCGAGATTACAACCCAAGAGGTCCTGTTTTTTAACTTTCTACATAACTCCCTAAACTCCCCTCGTCAAGACCTCGTCACTCTTCCTGCCTATGTCGTTGGTACCGATGTGTACCACAACCTCTGGCTGTTCACCCTCCCCCTTCAGAATGCCCCTGTCCATTCTTGTGAATCTTTTCTGCACCCTCTCTAGCTTAATCACATCTTTCCTGTAGTGCGGCGACCAGAACTGCACACAGTACTCCAAATGCGGCTTAACCAACGTCATGTACAACTGTAACATGACGTCCCAACTCTTGTGCTCAATGCCTCGGCCAATGAAAGCAAGCATGCCATATGCCTTCTTCACCACCCTGTCTACCTGTGTTGCCACTTTCAGAGAACTATGTACTTGCACCCCAAGGTGTCTCTGTTCAACATCACTCCCCAGGGCCCTGCCATTCACTGTATATGTTGGTTTAACTTCCCAAAATGCATCACTTCGCACTTGTTTGCGTTAAATTCCATTTGCCGATTCCTTTCCCACTTTCCCAGTTGATTGATATCCTGTTGTAACCTTCGACAACCTTCTTCACTGTCCACTATCCCACCAATTTTGGTGTCATCTGCAAACTTACTAATCATGCCCCTTACATTCACATCCAAGTCATTAATATATATGACAAACAACAGAGGGCCCAGCACCAATCCCTGCGGCACACCACTGGTCACCGGCCTCCAATCTCAAAAACAACCCTCCACTACCACCCTCTGCCTCCCATCACCAAGCCAATTTTGTATCCAATTTTCTAGCTCACCCTGGATCCCATGTGTTCGAACATTCTGGACCAGCCTACCATGCGGGACCTTGTCAAAGGCCTTGCTAAAGTCCATGTAGACAATGTCCATCGCCCTGCCCTTGTCAATCCTCTTGGTCACCTCCTTGAAAAACTCAATCAAATTCGTGAGACATGATTTCCCACGCACAAAGCCATGCTGACTATCCCTAATCAGACCTTGCCTTTCCAAATGCATATAAATCCTGTCTCTCAGAATCCCTTCCAATAACTTTCCCACCACTGATGTAAGGCTCATCGGCCTGTCGTTCCCTAGCTTATCCCTGCTGCCCTTCTTAAATAAAGGCACAACATTAGCTATCCTCCAGTCTTCCGGTACCTCACCCATGGCTAACGATGATACAAAAATCTCTGCCAGGGCCCCAGCAATCTGCTCCCTTGCTTCCCATAGCATCCTAGGATACACCTGGTCGGGCCCTGGGGATTTATCCACCTGAATGTGCTTCAAAACCTCCAACACCACCTCCTTTGTAATGTTGATATGCTCCAGGATATCGCTGTTCCCTCCCTTGAACTCACTAGCTTCCATGACCTTCTCCACGGTAAATACAGATGAGAAATGTTCATTTAAGACCTTGCCCATTTCCCGCGGCTCCACAGATAGATTGCCACACTGATCCTTAAGGGGACCTACTCTCTCCCTAGCTACCCTTTTACTTTTAAAAGGTCATTCAACAGGGTTGGGGGTGGGGGGGAGGTGTTGGTGAGTGTGGTCGTGGAGCTCTGCGTGAGGTCAGGGATGTCAGTGAGTGGGGTCGGAGAGGTCAGTGAGTGAGGTCGGGTCAGGGAGGTCAGCGTGGGGTCAGTGAATCAGGTCGGGGGTTCGGGGAGGTCATTGAACGGGGTCGGGGAGGTCATTGAACGGGGTCGTGGAGCTCTGCGTGAGGTCGTGGAGCTCTGCGAGTGGGGTCGTGGAGGTCAGTGAATGACGTTGTGTCAGGGAGGTCAGCGTGGGGCCAGTGAATCAGGTCGGGGGGTCTGCGTGAGGTCAGGGATGTCAGTGAGTGGGGTCGGGGAGGTCAGTGAGTGAGGTCGGGGGTGCAGATTGGGGTCGGTGGGGCAAGAGTGGGGTCAGGTGGTCAGATTGGGGTCGGGGTTACCGTGAGTAGTGTCATGGGGGCAGTGAGAAGCACTGGAGGATGCGTTGAGTCAGTTGGGGTGGGAGATCAGGGTGGATACAGTAATATCAGGGAGAGTATGAGAGCGAGATCTGTATCTGAGGGAAATATTAGGCAATGTCTGAACCTTGCGTCTGGCATTTGCTCCTCAGGGCTCTGGGTCAATGCAGCGTGGATGTGTATAAGAAGATCGGAGGCCTTTACCCTGAGATGAGTGTCCATGAGAGATCACTGGATTTCCTCATCGAACTGCTGCACAAGGACCAGCTGGATGAGACTGTCAATGTGGAGCCTCTCACCAAGGCCATCAAATACTATCAGGTACCAGACCAGGGCATAGAGCACACACTGGGGCCCAGAGGCACTGTCAGTGGTTTATTCCAGTTTACAGTCAGTGAGTTATCGCTAGTGACTGAGCCCAGGGTCAGGGTCAGTGAGTTACCTCTGTTTATTGTCGGTGGATTCACCCTGCTGACGGTCAGTGGTTTATCCCTATGATCCCTGAATCCAGTCAGTGACTTATTACTGGTTACTGAGTGGGAAGGTACAGTCACTGAGTTATCACTGGTTGTTGTCAGTGGATTACCCCTAGTTACTGAGCTGGGAGTATTGTTAGTGTCTCTGGAGCCTGGGGGTGGGGGGCGGGGAGACGGGTGAGGCCTGGGGGCAATATCCATACCTTGCCACTCAGGTGTTGACCTGAGATGTGGATTTTCATTCTGCAGTGCGTGAGCACATTCAGGCTGGTGTTGGATTGATTGATAAGACACTCAGTACCACTGACTCCAACACCTTTGAAGTGGTTTAGATCAGACTTATTCTAGTTTCAAGTGTGGTGATGTGTGTAAAATGATTCTCTGCTCTCTCCTCAGCATCTCTACAGCATTCACCTATTGGAGCAGGGTGAGGATTGTACCATGCAGCTGGCTGATCACATCAAGGTACGAGTCTCACTCATTCGCTGCATCTAGTTCAGGCAATACCAGACAGAGAATCTCCGCTCTGGGAATGGACTAGCTTCAGTACTGGCATTACAGAAATAGGAGCAGGAATAGACCATCTGGTCCATGGACCCTGTTCTGCCCTTGAATAATCATGGATGATCCTCAACCTTCATTTTTTCCCACGCTATCCCCAATCCTTTAATTCCAGTAGAGTCTTGTCTATCTCAGCTCTCTGTGGTGCAGAATTCCAAATATTCACAACCCTGAGTGAAGAAAGTTCTTCTCACCTCTGTCCGAAATAGCCGATCCCTTTTTCTGAAACTACACCTGCAGTTAAAAATTTAACGCTTGATTGGCACCCCATTTACAAACATAACCTTCACTCCCTTGGTCCATCGCCCTGTAGGTTACGGCACCTCAAGTGCATATCTAGGTGTGTTTTAAATGTGATGAGGGTCTCTGCCTCAACCACCTTTTCAGGCATTGAGTTCCAGATCCCACCACCCTCTGGGTGAAAAATTTACTCCTCAAATCCCCTCTAATCCTTCCACCAATTATTTTAAATCTCTACCCCATGATTATTGACCTCTCTGCTAAGGGAAATAGATCCTTCCTATCCACTCTACCTAGGCCCATCATTATTTAATACACCTCAATTAAATCTCACCTCAGCCTCCTCTGTTCCAGAACAATCCCAGCCTATCCAATCTTACCACACAGTTAAAATTCTCCATTCCTGACAACATCCTCGTGTAGCTCCTCTGTACCCCCTCAAGTACAATTAAATCCTTCCAGCAATGCAGTGGCCAGAACTATGCACATTACTCCAGCTAGGGTCTAACTAGTGTTTTATACAGCAGTTCCAGCATCGCCTCCCTTCACTTGTACTAACAGAAGAACCCAAGAACTAGGAGCAGGAGCAGACCATCCAGTCTCTCGAGCCTGCTCTACCATTCAATAAGATCATGGCTGATCTGATTATGGTCTCAACTCCACTTTCCTTCCTGCCACCAGAACCCTCGACTCCCTTGTAGATCAAAAATCTGTTCAACTTAGCCTTGAACATATTCAATGACCCAGTCTCCACCGCTCTCTGAGGTAGAGAATTCCGAAGATTAACCACCCTCTGAGAGAAGAAATTCCTCCTCATCTCTGTATTAAATTGGAAACCTCTTATTCTGAACCTGTGCCCCTTAGTTCTAGATTCTCCCACGAGTACTCTAGGTGTAGTCTCACCAGTGGCCTGTACAGTTGTCGCAAGACTTCCCTACTTTCATACTCCATCCCTCTTGCAATAAAGGCCAACATTCCATTTGCCTTCCTAATTACTTGCTGTACTTGCAGGGTAATTTTTTGTGATTCATGTACCCGGAAACCCAGATCCCTCTGTACCGCAGCATTCTGCAGTTTCTCTCCATGTAAATAATTTTCTGTTTTTCTATTCTTCCCACCAAAGTGGATAACCTCACATTTTGCCACATTATGCTCCATGTGCCAAATTTTTGCCCACTCACTTAAGCTGTCTGTATTCTTGAGTATTGCTGGCATGTTGTCGAAGCTTGTTGTCTTGCATTCATTAGGGAAATCTGCAAGAATAACCACTGTAAGGGAAGACAACAGTTTATACTACATGTGAAGAGAGTGCTGATTGGTTGGCAAGTGAACCCTGACTGGTAGAGGTGTTGCCATAGAGAATGCACCGGTTTACGGTGACTGACAGTTAACTGCCAAGCTTTGTTTGAAATTTAAACCAGGCAGTTTGACTCTGGTTGGTCAAGGCATTACCCTGAGGAATGAAACAGCAAATGGCTGTCAATTATTTTGTTCAACTGAAGCAGGCACAATGTTTGTACATGTCCTATCTGTCTGCAGAGAACAGGGCCCTGAGTATTAATATATGTATCTTCCAGTACTTGCAAATACACCACACTGTGAGCCCTACTGACAGTCTTAAATTGGTTGTCAGCGTAATTCTTAGCACACTGAGGATTGTTTAGCAAATGTTGTCCAATCACAGAATCACATCTAATGTTGGACACCGTGTTTTGTGTTTTGCAAGCACGGCCTGGTTGCGCATGCCAAGAATTACGCTGGCAACCAATTTAAGATTGCAGGGGAAGGTGCCATTTGAAGGGGACGAGGTGGTGGGGGTAATGGAGGAGTTGTTGTTTTCCCTTACGTTGGTTATTCTTGCAGACAGTCACAGAGTTATACAGCACAGAAACAGGCCCTTCAGCCCATCGTGTCCGTGCCGACCATCAAGCATCTAACTATTCTAATCCCATTTTCCAACACTTACCCCGTAGCCTTGTATGCTATGGCCTTTCAAGTGCTCATCTAAATACTTCTTAAATTTTGTGATGGTTCCTGCCTCTACCACCTCTTCAGGCAGTGTGTTCCAGATTCCAACCACACTCTGGGTGAAAACATTTTACGTCACATCCCCTCTAAACCTCCTGCCCCTTACCTGAAATCTATGCCCCTTGGTTATTGATCCCTCCGCTAAGGGAAAAAGTTTCTTCCTATCTAATCTATCAACGCCCCTCATAATTTTGTATACCTCAATCGTGTCCTCCCTCAGCCTCCTCTGCTCTCAGGAAAACAACCCTAGCCTATCCAGTGTCACTTCATAGCCGGAATTCTCCAGCCCAGATAACATCCTGGTGAATCTCCTCTGCACTCTTTCCAGTGCAATCACATCCTTCCTATAGTGTGGTGCCCTGAACTGTACACAGTACTCCAGCTGTGGCCTAACTAGCATTTTATACAGCTCCATCATAGAAACATAGAAAATCGGAGCAGGAGTAGGCCATTTGGCCCTTCAAGCCTGCTCCGCCATTCATTATGATCATGGCTGATCATCCAACTCAGTCGCCTGTCCCCGCTATCGCCCCATACCCTTTGATCCCTTTAGAACCAAGAGCTATATCTAACTTCTTTTTGAAAACATTCAATGTTTTGGCCTCAGCTGCTTTCTGTGGTAGCGAATTCCACAGGCTCACCACTCTCTGGATGAAGAAATTTCTCCTCATCTCAGTCCTGAAAGGTACCCTTAGACTATGACCCCTGGTTCTGGACTCCCCACCATCGGGAACATCCTTCCTGCATCTACCCTGTCAAGTCCTGTTAGAATTTTATAGGTTTCTATGAGATCCCCCCTCACTCTTCTGAACTCCAACGAATATAATCCTGACTGACTCAATCTCTCCTCATACGTCAGTCCCACCATCCCAGGAATCAATCTGGTAAACCTTCACTGCACTCCCTCTATAGCAAGAACATCCTTCCTCAGATAAGGAGACCAAAACTGCACACAATATTCCAGGTGTGGCCTCACCAATGCCCCGTATAATTGCAGCAAGACATCCCTGCTCCTGTACTCGAATCCTCTCGCTATGAAGGCCAACATACCATTTGCCCTTTTTACCGCCTGTTGCACCTGCATGCTTACCTTCAGCGACTGGTGTACGAGAACATCCAGGTCTCGCTGCATATTCCCCTCTCTCAGTTTATAGCTGTTCAGATAATCTGCCTTCCTGTTTTTGCTGCCAAAGTGAATAACCTCACATTTATCCACAATATACTGCATCTGCCATGCATTAGCCCACTCACTCAAATCACCCTGAAGCCTCTCTGCATCCTCCTCACAACTCACCCTCCCACCCAGTTTTGTGTCATCTGCAAATTTGGAGATATTACATTCAGTTCCCTCATCTAAATCATTAATGTATATTGTGAATAGCTGGGGTCCGAGCACCGATCCCTGTGGTACCCCACTGGGCACTGCCTGCCATTCGGAAAAAGACCCATTTATCCCTTCTCTTTGTTTCCTGTCTGCCAACCAATTTTCTATCCATCGCAATACACTACCCTCAATCCCATGCACTTTAATTTTACATGCTAATCTCTTTTGTGGGACTTTGTCGAAAGCCTTCTGAAAGTCCAAATAAACCACATCCACTGGCTCCCGCTCATCAACTCTACTAATTACATCCTCGAAGAATTCTAGTAGATTTGTCAAGCCGTAAACCCATGCAGACTCTGTCCGATTCTACCACTGTTCTCTAAGTGCTCTGCTATAAAATCTTTGATAATGGAGAATTTCCCCCACTACTGACGTCAGGCTGATTGGTCTATAATTCCCTGCTTTCTCTCTACCTCCCTTTTTAATCGTGGGGTTACATTAGCTACCCACCAATCTGTAGGAACTGTTCCAGAGTCTATAGAATCTTGGAAGATGACCACCAATGTATCCACTATTTCTAGGGCCACTTCCTTAAGTACTCTGGGATGCATACCATCAGGCCCTGGGGATTTATCGGCCTTCAATCCCATCAATTTCCCCAACACGATTTCTCGACTGATATTGATTTCTTTCAGTTCCTCTCTCTCACTCAGCCCAGTATTTCTGGTATTATATTTGTGTCCTCCTTTGTGAAGACAGAACCAAAGTATTGCATGCAATTCTGGTCGCCACACTACCAGAAGGACGTGGAGGCTTTGGAGAGGGTACAGAAGAGATTTACCAGGATGTTGCCTGGTCTGGAGGGCATTAGCTATGAGGAGAGGTTGGATAAACTCGGATTGTTTTCACTGGAACGACGGAGGTGGAGGGGCGACATGATAGAGGTTTACAGAGTTATGAGTGGCATGGACAGAGTGGATAGTCAGAAGCTTTTTCCCAGGGTGGAAGAGTCAGTTACCTGGGGACATAGGTTTAAGGTGCGAAGGGAAACGTTTAGAGGGGATGTGCGAGGCAAGTTTTTTACACAGAGGGTGGTGAGTGCCTGAAACTTGCTGCCGGGGGAGGTGGTGGAAGCAGGTACCATAGAGACGTTTAAGAGGCATCTTGACAAATATATGAATAGGATGGGAATAGAGGGATACGGTCCCCGGAAGTGCAGAAGGTTTTAGTTTAGGGAGGCATCAAGATCGGTGCAGGCTTGGAGGGCCGAAGGGCCTGTTCCTGTGCTGTAATTTTCTTTGTTCTTGTTCTTTGTAAAGAGTGTTCAGGAACAGAGGGATCTGGGTGTGCATGTGCATCGATCTTTGAAGGTGGCAGGACATATTGAGAGAGTGGTTAGTAAAACATCTGGGATCCTGGGCTTCATAAACTGAGACATTGAGTACAAAAGCAGGGAGGTTATGCTGAACCTTTATAAAGCTCTCATGAGGCCACAACTAGAATATTGCATCCATTTCTGGTCACCACACTTCAGGAAGGATGTGAGGGTCCTTGAGAGGATGCAGAGGAGATTTACCAGAATGGTTCCAGGGATGGAGGATTTTCGTTACAAGGTTAGGTTGGAGAAGCTTGGGTTGTCCTCCCTGGTGCAAAGGAGATTGAGAGGAGATTTAATAGAAGTGTACAAGATTATGACAGGTTTAGACAGGTTTATATAAGTCAGGCAAGGAAAACCTGTTCTCATTACCTGATGGTACAAGGACTAGGTTACACAGATTGTAGGTTTTGGGGCAAGAGATGCAGGGGGCATTTGAGGAAGAACGTTGTTTACGCAGCGGGTGGTAATGACCTGGAACTCACTGTCCACAAGGGTAGTGAAAGTGGAGACAATCAGACTTCAAAAGGAAATTGAATAGTCACTTGAAGGAAATAAACTTGCAGGGTTATGGGGATCGAGTGGGGAAGTGGGACTGCTGGATTGCTGTATGGAGAGCCGGCATAGACTCGATGAGTTGAGTGGCCTCCGTCTGTGCTGGTGTTGTAAATGACTTTGACACCCAAACCAGAACACCAACATTTAATATTGTCTCACCTTTTTAAAAATATATTCTGCTTTTCCATTGAACTGGAATGGACCGGGAATGAAATTGGAGTAGGACAAAGAATGGGATTGGATCTGCAGTGAGAATGGACCAGGAATGGGATTGGGATATGAACAGGAATCAGAAACGTAATGTGCTGGGAATAGAATGGGAAGAATGCAACAGAAATGAGATGGGAATGGATATGGGATGGGTTAGGAGTGGGAATGGGCTGAGATTGGGATTGGACTGGGAATGGGATTGGACCAGAAATGGATTGGGAATGGGATTGGACTGGGACTGGGAATGTCAGTAGTTTGTGCTTGTTTAATGAAGTGAGTTTATGTTGCAGTTTACCCAGAGTGCCCTGGACTGTATGGCGGTGGAGGTGGGTCGACTACGATCCCTGTTACAGGTATGGATTTCACATTCCAGCAGGGATAGAGACTGGACCTTTGAACCCTCGCTCTGAAACCCCTCCCACCCCCAATCATTTGCTCGGACCCCCCCCCGACCCCTCGTTCGGACTCCCCCGACCCCTCGCTCGGACCCCCCCGACCCCTCATTTGGACCCCCCACCCCTTGCTCGGACCCCCCCCGACCCCTCGTTCGGACTCCCCTGACCCCTCGCTCGGACCCCCCCCGACCCCTCGCTCGGACCCCCCCCGACCCCTCGCTCGGACCCCCCCCAACCCCTCGCTCGGACCCCCCCCCCCCCGACCCCTCGCTCGGACCCCCCCCGACCCCTCGCTCGGACCCCCCCCCCCGACCCCTCGCTCGGACCCCCCCCGACCCCTCGCTCGGAACCCCCCCCCCCCGACCCCTCGCTCGGACCCCCCCCGGACCCCTCGCTCGGAACCCCCCCCCCCCGACCCCTCGTTCGGACTCCCCCGACCCCTCGCTCGGACCCCCCCGACCCCTCATTTGGACCCCCCACCCCTTGCTCGGACCCCCCCCGACCCCTCGTTCGGACTCCCCTGACCCCTCGCTCGGACCCCCCCCGACCCCTCGCTCGGACCCCCCCCGACCCCTCGCTCGGACCCCCCCCGACCCCTCGCTCGGACCCCCCCCAACCCCTCGCTCGGACCCCCCCCCCCCCCCGACCCCTCGCTCGGACCCCCCCCGACCCCTCGCTCGGACCCCCCCCCGACCCCTCGCTCGGACCCCCCCCGACCCCTCGCTCGGAACCCCCCCCCCCCCGACCCCTCGCTCGGACCCCCCCCGGACCCCTCGCTCGGACCCCCCCCCGACCCCTCGCTCGGACCCCCCCCCCCGACCCCTCGCTCGGACCCCCCCCCGACCCCTCGCTCGGACCCCCCCCGACCCCTCGCTCGGACCCCCCCCCCGACCCCTCGCTCGGACCCCCCCCCCCGACCCCTCGCTCGGACCCCCCCCCCCCCGACCCCTCGCTGTGACCACCCTTGCTGCCCTGATCCCCCACTGATCCCTCAATTTGACCCCCACCCTTCAGCTTGACCCCTTCTCTGACCCTTTGCTCTTGACCCCTGGCTCCGACCGCTTACTCCGACTCCTGGCTGTTTTTCTCCCCAGGCTGGACAGGAAGCCACTGACATGGCCATTCTTCTCAAGGATCTCAACACCTCCTGCAGTGACATCCGGCAGTTCTGTAAGAAGGTTCGGAGACGCATGCCTGGTACAGATGCTCCCGGAATTCCAACGGCACTGTTCTTCAGCCCACAGGCAATGTACCTTCTCCGATTTTATTTGTATTGCACTGCCGACTTGTTTAAGTGAGTGGGTCTTTCAGATTATTTTGCACTGCTGTGCATGCACAATAACTGAAAACAGACAACTTGTTCTGGGCTTGCACGGGAACCTTTGCGGTGCTGTGTGGCTGTATAACTTCGAGGGAAGATTGTCCACAGGTAAATTGCTCATAAGCTATCACAGCAATCTGCCCCCTGTGAATCCGCAACCAAGCTGGGGAGGGGGAGCACACTGGAGTGGGGCTGGGGTGTCCCATGAATGGGAGGGGGTCCCAGTTAACATACAGTTTCTGCTGCAGGTATCAGACACACTGTTGGATTGTCGGAAGCACCTTACCCGTGTAGTGGCTGTGCTGCAGGAGATGGCAGCTGCTGGTGTCCAACTCGCCGCCCCCTTACCAGAGAACGAGGGCCTCTTGCCACGGAAACTGGAAGATGTGGCCTTTAAAGCCTCAGAGCAGGTGAGAATGTCTTCAGGGGCTCAGTCTGAATAGAGGTTTCATGAAACCCCTGCCCCCTCCGCAATACCCCCTCCGCCCCCCCCTCGCGCCCCGCCCCCCCATCCTGCCTCCTCCAACCTGCCCCTTCCCGCCCCCACCCTGCCCCCACCACCCTTCCTCTCATGCCCCCCCCACCCTGCTACCTCCACCCTGCCCCTTGCGCCCCCTCATCCGACTCCCTCCACCCAGCACCTCCCGCCCCCCACCCTGCTCCCTCACCCTGCCACCCTGCCCCCGACGAATGGTGTATCCTTCTGATAGAGTCTGTTTTTCTTGATGGAAGATATTTTTGTTGAGAGTTATGAAATATCTCCTGAAATGTCTGCCACTGTTTTTCTACTATCTTGGTTTTGATCTATTCTCCCAGTCCAATTCAGTGAACACAGTCTTCATACCTTTGTAATTGCCTTCATTTAAGTTTAAGACACAAATTTCAGATCCAAGTATCTCGCCTTCAAACTGAATGTAAAATTCATCATGTTATGATCACTCTTGCCTCGAGGATCCTTTGCGATGAGATCATTAATTAATCCTGTCTCATTACACATTACCAGGTCTAAAATAACCTGTTCGCTAATTGGTTCCGCAACGTATTGTGGTAAGAAACTGTCCCAAATACAGTCTCTGTGTGCCACTTCTGCACATACTGGAAGCTACATATATTAATATACAGGGCCCTGCTCTTTGCAGACAGAAAGGATATGTACAAACATTGTGCCTGTTCCAGCTGAACAAAATAAGTGACAGCCATTCGCTGGTTCATTCCTCAGGGCAATGCCTTGGCCAGAGTCAAGCTGCCTGCTTTAAATTCAAACAAAGCTTGGCAGTTAACGGTCAGTCACTATAAACTGGTGCATTCGCCATGGCAACGCCTCTACCTATCAGAGTTCACTTGCCAACCAATCCGCAC
Organism: Heterodontus francisci; assembly: GCF_036365525.1. Taxonomy (NCBI): domain Eukaryota; kingdom Metazoa; phylum Chordata; class Chondrichthyes; order Heterodontiformes; family Heterodontidae; genus Heterodontus; species Heterodontus francisci. The sequence goes on along the minus strand of NW_027141172.1, from coordinate 939,114 downwards.
TCTCTTCTCATGCAGTATAAGTTGTTGTTTTCCCTTATATTGGTTGTACTTATGGATTGTCCTGATGAGTGCAAGACGGGAAGCTTCAACATGTCTCTATTTTCAGCAATTATCTAATTGAATTATTTAATGAAGTAACAGAGAAAGTTGATGAAGGGAATGTGGTGGATGCTATTTATATTGACTTTAAGGAAGTGTTTGATAAGGTACCACGTAAAAGGCTGATTAACCAAATTGAGGCTCATGGAATAGGAGGGTCAGTGTCCAATTGGATAAAGAATTTCGGGAACATGACCATAATTCCATAAGTTTTAAGGTACTTGTGGATAAGGATAAGAGTAGTCCTCGGGTGAAGGTGCTAAATTGGAGGAAGGCTAATTATAACAATATTAGGCAGGAACTGAAGAATTTAGATTGGGGGCGGCTGTTTGAGGGTAAATCAACATCTGACATGTGGGAGTCTTTCAAACGTCAGTTGATTGGTATCTAGGACCAGCATCTTCCTGTGAGGAAGAAGGATAAGTTTGGCAAGTTTCGGGACCCTTGGATAACGTGGGATATTGTGAGCCTAGTCAAAAAGAAAAAGGAAGCATTCGTAAGGGCTGGAAGGCTGGGAACAGACGAAGCCCTTGAGGAATATAAAGACAGTAGGAAGGAACTTAAGCAAGGAGTCATGAGGGCTAAAAGGGGTCATGAAAAGTCATTGGCAAACAGGATTAAGGAAAGTCCGAAGGCTTTTTATACATATATAAAGAGCAAGAGGGTAACCAGGGAAAGGGTTGGCCCACTCAAGGACAGAGGAGGGAATCTATGTGTGGAGACAGAGGAGATGGGCGAGGTACTAAATGAGTACTTTGCATCAGTATTCACCAAAGAGAAGGACTTGGTGGATGATGAGTCTAGGGAAGGAAGTGTAGATAGTCTCGGTCATGTCGTTATCAAAAAGGAGGTGGTGTTGGGTGTCTTGCAAAGCATTAAGGTAGATAAGTCCCCAGGGCCTGATGGCATCTACCCCAGAATACTGAGGGAGGCAAGGGAAGAAATTGCTGGGGCCTTGACAGAAATCTTTCTATCCTCATTGGCTACAGGTGAGGTCCCAGAGGACTGGAGAATAGCCAATGTTGTTCCTTTGTTTAAGAAGGGTAGCAAGGATAATCCAGGAAATTATAGGCCGGTGAGCCTTACGTCAGTGGTAGGGAAATTATTAGAGAGGATCCTTCAGGACAGGATTTACTCCCATTTGGAAACAAATGGCCTTATTAGCGAGAGGCAGCATGGTTTTGTGAAGGGGAGGTCGTGTGTCACGAACTTGATTGAGTTTTTTGAGGAAATGACGAAGATGATTGATGAATGAAGGGCAGTGGATGTTATGTATATGGACTTCAGTAAAGCCTTTGACAAGGTCCCTCATGGCAGACTGGTGCAAAAGGTGAAGTCACACGGGATCAGAGTTGAGCTGGCAAGATGGATACAGAACTGGCTCAGTCACAGAAGACAGAGGGTAGCAGTGGAGGGTGCTTTTCTGAATGGAGGGATGTGACTAGTGGTGTTCCGCAGGGATCAGTGCTGGGACCTTTGCTGTTTGTAGTATATATAAATGATTTGGAAGAAAATGTAGCTGGTCTGATTATTAAGTTTGCGGATGACACAAAGGTTGGTGGAGTTGCGGATAGTGATGAGAATTGTCAGAGGATGCAGCAGGATATAGATCGGTTGGAGACTTGGGCGGAGAAATGGCAGATGGGGTTTAATCTGGACAAATGTGAGGAAATGCATTTTGGAAGGTCTGATGCAGGTGGGAAGTATACAGTAAATGGCAGAACCCTTCGGAGTATTGACAGGCAGAGAGATCTGGGCGTACAGGTCCACAGGTCACTAAGTGGCAACGCAGGTGGATAAGGTAGTCAAGAAGGCATTCGGCATGCTTGCCTTCATCGGTCGGGGCATAGAGTATAAAAATTGGCAAGTCATGCTGCAGCTGTACAGAACCTTAGTTAGGCCACACTTAGAATATTGCGTGCAATTCTGGTCGCCACACTACCAGAGGGACGTGGAGGCTTTGGAGAGGGTACAGAGGAGGTTTACCAGGATGTTGCCTGGTCTGGAGGACATTAGCTATGAGGAGAGGTTGGAAAAACCCGGATTGTTTTCACTGGAACGACGGAGGTGGAGGGGCGACATGATAGAGGTTTACAAAGTTATGAACGGCATGGACAGAGTGGATAGTCAGAAGCTTTTTCCCAGGGTGGAAGAGCCAGTTACTAGGGGACATAGGTTTAAGGTGCGAAGGGAAATGTTTAGAGGGGATGTGCGAGGCAAGTTCTTTACACAGAGGGTGGTGAGTGCCTGGAACTTGCTGCCGGGGGAGGTGGTGGAAGCAGGTATGATAATGACGTTTAAGAGGCATCTTGACAAATATATGAATAGGATGGGAATAGAGGGATACGGTCCCCGGAAGTGCAGAAGGTTTTAGTTTAGGCAGGCATCAAGATCGGCGCAGGCTTGGAGGGCCGAATGGCCTGTTCCTGTGCTGTACTGTTCTTTGTTCTTAAGGACAGAAAACATGTAAATGTTTGTTTTTCAGACTGGAGGATGGTAGACAGTGGTGTTCCCCAAGGGTCAGTGCTGGGACCACTGCTTTTTTTTCTTGCTATATCTAGGTGACTTGTAGCTTGCAATACAGAGTAAAATTTCAAAATTTTCTGATGACACCAAATTTGGAGGTGTGGCAAACAGTGAGGATGATATGAACTGCCTGCAACAGGACATAGATAGGCGAGCAGAATGGGCAGGCAGGTGGCAGATGGAATTGAATACTGACAAATGTGAGGTGATGCATTTTGGCAGAAGGAATAGGGAGAGGCAAAATATACTTCATTTTACAGTTCTAAAGAGTATGCAGGAACAGAGGGACCTGGGGGTGCATGTGCATCAATTTTTGAAGGTGGCAGGACATATTGAGAGAGTGGTTATTAAAACTTCTGGGATCCTGGGCTTCAACCCTGCCCCATTGTGCCCCCTCGCGCCCCCCACCCTGCCCAATCCGACCTTTCAACCCACTCTACGCTCCAGCCCCCTCGACCCGACCTGCTTTCGACCAACCCATTTCCTCCACTTGACCCTTTCCTCCCAAGGACCAACACTGCCAATTGAGGGCAATTAAGGGCCAGCATGATTCCGACAGCCTCAGATCTATATAAGAACATAGGAAATAGGAGCAGTAGGCCATTCAGCCTGTCAAGCCTGCCCCGCCATTCAATAAGATCATGGTTGATCTGTCCCAGGCCTCAACTTCTCTTTCGGGCCTGCTCTGCATAACCCTCGACTCGCCGAGATTTCAAAAGTCTATCTGCCTCCTCCTTAAATGCATTTAATGACCTAGCCTCCACAACTCTCTGAGGTAGAGAATTCCAAAGATTCACCACCCTCTGAGAGAAGAAATTCCCTCGCATCTCAATTTTAAATGTGTTCCCCCTTATTCTGTAACTAGACAATCCCTTCATCCCAGGAATCAACCGAGTGAACCTTTTCTGAACTGCCTCCAATGCCAGTATATCCTTCTTTAAATACAGGGACCAAAACTGTATGCAGCACTCCAGGTGTGACCTCACCAACAACCTGTACAGTTGTAACAAGACTTCCCTATTTTTAAACTCTAACCCCCTCGCAATAAAGGCCAAAATTCCATTTGCCTTCCTAATTACTTGCTGCACCTACATGCTAACCTTTTGTGTTTAGAGATACAGCACTGAAACAGGCCCCTCGGCCCACCGTGTCTGTGCCGAACATCAACCACCCATTTATACTAATCCTACACTAATCCCATATTCCTACCAAACATCCCCACCTGTCCCTATATTTCCCTACCACCTACACTAGTGACAATTTATAATGGCCAATTTACCTATCAACCTGCAAGTCTTTTGGCTTGTGGGAGGAAACCGGAGCACCCGGAGAAAACCCACGCAGACACAGGGAGAACTTGCAAACTCCACACAGGCAGTACCCGGAATCGAACCCGGGTCCCTGGAGCTGTGAGGCTGCGGTGCTAACCACTGCGCCACTGTTCTTGCTCAAGAATCCCCAGATCCCTCTGTACTGCAGTATTTTGTAGTTTTTCTCCATCTAAATAATAATCTGTCTTTTTATTCTTCGTACCAAAGTGGATTACCTCACACTTTCCCACATTGAACTCCATCTGACAAGTTTTTGCCCACTCACTTAACCTATCTATATCTTTGCAGATTCCTTATGTCCTCATCACAATATACCCTCCCACCTATTTTTGTATCGTCAGCAAATTTGGATATATTACACTCTGTCCCTTCCTCTAAGTCATTAATATAGATATTAAATAGTTGAGGCCCTAGGACCGATCCTTGTGGCACCCCACTAGTTACTACTTTCCAACCTGAAAAAGACCCATTGATCCCGACTCTCTGCCTTCTGTGTGTTAGCCAGTCCTCAATCCATGCCAACACATTACCCCCACTATCCCAATGAGCTCTTATTTTGTGCAATAACCTGTTATGTGGCATTGTATCAAACGCCTTCTGAAAATCCAAATACACTACATCTACCAGTTCCCCTTTATCCACTCTGCTTGTTATATCTTCAAAGAACTCTAACAAATTTGTCAAACATGATTTCCCTTTCATAAAACCATGTTGACTCTGTTTGATTGCTTTATGTTTTTCTAAATGTCCTGCTATTTCTTCCTTAATAATGGACTCTCGCATTTTCCCAATGACTGATGTTAAGCTGACTGGCCTGTAGTTTCCTGCTTTCTGTCTCCCTCCTTTCTTGAATAGGGGCGTCACATTAGCGGTTTTCCAATCCGCTGGTACCCTACCGGAATCCAGTGAGTTTTGGTATATTATGACCAATGCCTCCACGATCTCTGCAGCCACTTCTTTTAAAACCCTTGGCTGCAGGCCATCCGGTCCTGTCGACTTGTCTGTCTTTAGTCCCATCAGTTTGACAAGCACCTTTTCCCACGTGATAGAGATTTTTACAAGTTCCTCCCTCCCATTTACACCTTGTTCATCTATTATTGTTGGGATGTTTATAGTGTCCTCCACTGTGAAGACCGATGCAAAATATTGGTTTAAATTACCTGCCATTTCCCTGTTATTAATTCCCCAGTCTCATCCTCTTATTTAGCTACTCTTACTTTAACTACTCTCTTCCTTCTACTATACCCGTAGAAGGTCTTACTGTTTGTTTTTATATTTCTTGCTAATTTACTCTCATATTCAATTTTTTCTCTCTTTATTAGTTTTTTAGTCATCCACTGCTGGTTTCTAAAAATTCCCAATCCTCTGGCCTACCCCTCGTTTTCACCGCTTTGTACACCTTTGTTTTTGTTTTGATATTCTCCTGAACTTCCTTTGTTATCCACGGGTGGTTCATTGTTCTCTTCGAGTCCTTCCTTCTAACTGGAATAAATGTTTGCTGAGTGTTATGAAATATCTGTTTAAAAGTCTGCCACTGCTCATCTACTGACTTCCCCTGTCGTCTATCTTCCCAGCTCGCTTTAGACAACTCTTTCTTCATTCCTCTGTAATTGCCCTTGTTTAAGTTGAAGACACTGGTTTGAGACCCGGGTTGCTCACCCTCAAACTGAACTTGAAATTCTTCCACGTTATGATCACTTCCCCCTAAAGGATCCTTAACTAAGAGATCTCTTATTAATCCTCCCTCATTACACAATACCAAATCTAAAATAGCCTGTTCCCTGGTAGGTTCTGCAATGTATTGTTCTAAGAAACAATCCCTGAGGCACTCTCCAAATTCATCTTCCATGTTACCTTTGCCAATTTGATTTGTCCAGTCTATATGCAGATTAAAATCACCCATGATAATTGCAGTGCCCTTCTTACACACCTCCATTATTTGCTGATTAATATCTTGTCCTACAGAGAGGCAACTCCTCAGGGGCCTATAGACCACTCCCACCCATGATTTCTTTCCCTTGCTATTCCTTATTTCCACCCAAACTGATTGATTCTACATCATGATCTATTACACCTATATCATTACTCACAACTGCACTGATCCTTTCCTTTAATAACAAAGCTACCCCACCTCCTTTTCCTTTCTGCCTCTTCTTCTGGAACGTCGAATAACCTTGAACATTAAGATTCCAGTCCTGGTCATTCTGCAACCACGTCTCTGTGATAGCTATCAAATCATATTCATTTATTTCTACCTGTGCCGTCAGCTCATCTATCTTGTTACAAATGCTGCGTGCATTCAGATAAAGAGCCTTGAGCTTTGACTTTTACCATTTTTACCTACTCTGGTTCTAATTTCTGCTGTACTCTTGTGCTTGTATTCTCTGTCCCTTCCTGTCACACTCTGATTAATATATGCCCCTTCACTATCCTGCACCTCTGCTCTTTCATTACTTTTCGACGACTTAAACTTCCTTTCAATTGAACCCTCCCCCCCACTATTTAGTTTAAAGCCTTATCTACAACCCTAGTTATACGATTCACCAGGACACTGGTCCCAGCATTGTTCAAATGAAGCCCGTCCCAACAGAACAGCTCTCTCTTTCCCCAGTACTGGTGCCAGTGTCCCATGAATCGGAACCCATTTCTCCCACTCCAATCTTTGAGCCACACATTTACCTCTCTAATCTTATTTACCCGATGCCAATTTACACGTGGCTCAGGTAGTAATCCGGAGATTATTATCTTTGTGGTTCTGCTTTTCAATTTAGCCCCGAGCTGCTCATAGTCCCTCAGCAGAACCTCTTTCCTAGTCCTATCTATGTCGTTGGTACCTACGTGGATCACGACAACTGGATCCTTTCCCTCCCACTCCAAGTTCCTCCCCAGCCCAGAAGAGATGTCCTTAACCTTGGCACCAGGTAGGCAACACAGCCTTCGGGACTCTCTATCTTTGCTGCAGAGAACAGTATCTATTCCCCTAACTATGCTATCCCCTATTACAACTACATTTCTCTGCCCTCGTCCACACCGGGAGCAAGAACCTCGTACCTATTGGATAAGGGCACTGGCTGAGACTCCTCCAAAGCTAAATTCTGGATCCCCATACCTGCCTCACTCGCAGTCACACCCTCCTGTCCCTGACCATGGTCCAAATTTGATGTAATTAATCTAAGGAGTGTGATTGTCTCCTGAAATAGTGTGTCCAGGTAACTCTCCCCCTCCCTGATGTGTCACAGTGTCCACAGCTCGGACTCCAGATCATTAACTCTGAGCCGAAGCTCCTCGAGCAGCCAACACTTGCTGCAGATGTGGTCACCGCGGATCGCACCGGCGTCCAGCAGCTCCCACATATTACAGCTGTAACACATCGCCTGCCCAGCCATCTCTATTCTATTTAATTCATTCATTTAGATCTCAGTATTTCAAAAAAAAACTATTTAAAAAGTGTACTCTTCAACTGTAATGACTTCGCCTAATTTAAATCACTTGGTCAAAACAAAAAATAAAACAAGAGACATGGAAGCAGGAAATACCCACCAATCACTTATCAGATCTCCAGTGATGTCACACTTCGATTTTTGCTGGTCAAGCAGGTCCACAGAACAGAACCAGGCGCTCTCACCACCACCACCCTCACCACCACCACTCTCACCACCACCACCCTCACCACCACCACCCTCACCACCACCACCCTCACCACCACCACCCTCACCACCACCACCCTCACCACCACCACCCTCACCACCACCACTCTCACCACCACCACCCTCACCACCACCACCCTCACCACCACCACCCTCACCACCACCACCCTCACCACCACCACCCTCACCACCACCACCCTCACCACCACCACTCTCACCACCACCACCCTCACCACCACCACCCTCACCACCACCACCCTCACCACCACCACCCTCACCACCACCACTCTCACCACCACCACTCTCACCACCACCACCCTCACCACCACCACCCTCACCACCACCACCCTCACCACCACCACCCTCACCACCACCGCCCTCACCACCACCACCGTCACCACCACCGCCCTCACCACCACTGTCACCACCACCACCACTCTCACCACCACCACTCTCACCACCACCACTCTCACCACCACCACTCTCACCACCACCACTCTCACCACCACCACTCTCACCACCACCACTCTCACCACCACCACTCTCACCACCACCACTCTCACCACCACCACCCTCACCACCACCACCACTGTCACCACCACCGCCCTCACCACCACCACCACTGTCACCACCACCACTCTCACCACCACCACCACTGTCACCACCACCACTCTCACCACCACCACTCTCACCACCACCACCCTCACCACCACCCTCACCACCACCCTCACCACCACCACCACCACCCTCACCACCACCACCCTCACCACCACCACCACTCTCACCACCACCACTCTCACCACCACCCTCACCACCACCACTCTCACCACCCTCACCACCACCACTCTCACCACCCTCACCACCACCACCACTGTCACCACCACCACTCTCAGCACCACCACTCACCACCACCCTCACCACCACCACCACCCTCACCACCACCACTCTCACCACCACCACTCTCACCACCACCACCCTCACCACCACCACCCTCACCACCACCACCCTCACCACCACCACTCTCACCACCACCACTCTCACCACCACCACCCTCACCACCACCACCCTCACCACCACCACCCTCACCACCACCACCGTCACCACCACCGCCCTCACCACCACCACCACTGTCACCACCACCACCACTCTCACCACCACCACTCTCACCACCACCACTCTCACCACCACCACTCTCACCACCACCACTCTCACCACCACCACTCTCACCACCACCACTCTCACCACCACCACCCTCACCACCACCACCACTGTCACCACCACCGCCCTCACCACCACCACCGCCCTCACCACCACCACCACTGTCACCACCACCACTCTCACCACCACCACCACTCTCACCACCACCACCCTCACCACCACCCTCACCACCACCCTCACCACCACCCTCACCACCACCCTCACCACCACCACCCTCACCACCACCACCACTGTCACCACCACCACTCTCACCACCACCCTCACCACCACCACTCTCACCACCCTCACCACCACCACCCTCACCACCACCACCACTGTCACCACCACCACTCTCACCACCACCACTCTCACCACCACCCTCACCACCACCACCACCCTCACCACCACCACCACTCTCACCACCACCACCCTCACCACCACCACTGTCACCACCACCACCACCGTCACCACCACCACCACCACCACCACCGTCACCACCACCACTCTCACCACCACCCTCACCACCACCACCCTCACCACCACCACCCTCACCACCACCACTCTCACCACCACCACTCTCACCACCACCACTCTCACCACCACCACTCTCACCACCACCACTGTCACCACCACCACTCTCACCACCACCCTCACCACCACCACCACTCTCACCACCACCACCCTCACCACCACCACTGTCACCACCACCCTCACCACCACCACCACCCTCACCACCACCACCCTCACCACCACCACCACCACCACCCTCACCACCACCACTCTCACCACCACCCTCACCACCACCACTCTCACCACCACCCTCACCACTCTCACCACCACCACTCTCACCACCACCACTCTCACCACCACCACTCTCACCACCACCACTCTCACCACCAGCCTCACCACCACCACCCTCACCACCACCCTCACCACCACCCTCACCACCACCACTCTCACCACCACCACTCTCACCACCACCACCACTCTCACCACCACCACTCTCACCACCACCACTCTCACCACCACCACTCTCACCACCACCACCACTCTCACCACCGCTGTCACCACCACCGCTCTCACCACCACCACTGTCACCACCACCACTGTCACCACCACCGCCGTCACCACCACCGCCGTCACCACCACCGCTCTCACCACCACCGCTCTCACCACCACCGCTGTCACCACCACCGCTGTCACCACCACCGCTCTCGCCACCACCCTCACCACCACCACCCTCGCCGCCACCACCCTCACCGCCACCGCCACCACCGCTCTCACCATCACCGCCCTCACCACCACCACCCTCACCGCTCTCACCCTCACCACCACCACCCTCACCACCACCACCCTCACCGCTCTCACCCTCACCGCCACCACCCTCACCACCACCACCCTCACCGCTCTCACCCTCACCGCCACCGCCACCACCGCTCTCACCATCACCACCACCACCGCTCTCACCCTCACCGCCACCACCCTCACCACCACCACCCTCACCGCTCTCACCCTCATCGCTCTCACCCTCACCGCCGCCGCCCTCACTGCTGCTTCTGGCCTCAGGCCTCGGCTCCTTTTATCCCTGGCTCCTCTCGCCTGTTCCCGCTCTCACTGTTGTTTCTGGTCTCAGGCCTCCACCTTGTTAGCTTTGTCCACGGTTTCTCTAAACTGGTCATGACCTTTCAGTGATCCATGCACGATATCAGGATCATTTCTTCTCTCAGTTACTGTTAGCATCATTCCCTGTGGATGATAACCGTGCATGACACTGTATCCTTGTCAAATGGATTGTATTCCTCTCCTATCTTAACCCTTACACAGATTTACGTGTCATCCAGAAACTTACTGACCCTGTTCCTGATATCGCTGTCCAGGTTGTTAATAAAGACCATGAGGAATGACATGTTTCGAACTGATCCCTGGGGGACACCAGTAGTACTGTGTCCCCAGGCTGAACCACATCTGTTAACTACAATGATCAGATCTAGTTCCTAATCCAGCATTTCCGGTTCCACCTAATATCACAAGATTCCATCCTGTGAAGTCACCGAATCTGAGAAACCTGATCAGAGGCTTTCGGAAACGTCAGGTTGATGCTGTCGACCCTACTATCCTCATCTACCAGTGGCCTCCTCAAAACCATTCTCAGATTTGTTGAGTATTACACATTTTCTGGAAGTTATGTTGTGAATTGCTAATACCCCTTTCCCTGTCGCAGTGATCATAAAGTACATGGCTTATGATCTTTTCCAGCAACTTCCCAAGAATGGATGACAGGCTGATAGGCCTGCAGTTTCCTGATTCTAATTTGTCATGGAATTATAGAATGTTTAAGGCACAGAAAGAGGCCACTTGGCCCATCGTGTCTGTGCCGGCCAAAAAACAATCCACCCATTCTAATCCCACCTTCCAGCATTTGGTCCGTAGCCCTGCCTGCAGATTACAGCACTTGAGGTGCATATCCAGACTCCTTTTGAATGAGTTGAGGGTTTCTGCCTCTACTACCCTTTCAGGCAGTGAGTTCCAGAACCCCACCACCCTCGGGGTGAAAAAGTATTTTCTCCTCTCTAATCTTTCTACCAATCACTTTAAATCTATGCCCCCTCGTCACTGACCTCTCTGCTAAGGTGAATAGACTCTTCACCTCCACTCTATCCAGGCCCCTCAAAATTTTGTACATTTCAATCAGATCTCCCCTCAGCCTTCTCTGTTCCAAGGAAAACAATCCCAGCCTATCCAATCTTTCCTCATAGCTGCATTTTTCCAGTCCTGGCAACATCCTCGTAAATCTCCTCTGTACCCTCTCTGATGCAGTTACATCCTTTCTGTAATGAGGTGACCAGAACTGCACACAGTACTCAAGTTGTGGCCTAACCAATGAGTTGTACAGTTCCAGCATAACCTCCCTGCTCTTATATTCTATACCTCGACTAATAAAGGAAAGGATTCCATATACCTTCTTAACCACCTTATCGACCTGTCCTGCTACCTTCAGGGATCTGTGGACATTCACTCCAAGGTCCCTCACTTCCTCTACACTTCTCAATATTTTCCCATTAATCGTGTATTCCTTTGCCTTGTTTGACCTCCCCAAATGCATCACCTCACACTTCTCCAGGTTGAATTCCATTTGCCACTTTTCTCTCCATCTGACCAGACCATCAATATCTTCCTGCAGCCTACAGCTATTCCTCGCTATCTACCACACGGCCAATCTTTGTGTTGTCTGCAAACCCTTGATCGTGCCCTCGACATTTATGTCCAAATCGTTAATATATACCACAAAAAGCAAGGGACCCAGTACTGAGCCCTGCGGAACACCACTGGAAACAGCCCTCCAGTCGCAAAAACACCCGTCAACAATTACCCTTTATTTCCAGCCACTGAGCCAATTTTGTATCCACCTTGCTACATTTCCCTGGATCCCATGAGATAATGTTTTTTTAGCCAGTCTGCAATGTGGGACCTTGTCAAAAGCCTTGCTAAAATCCATGCAGACCACATCAACTGCACTACCCTCATCTATCTTCCTTGTTACTTCTTCAAACAATTCGAACAAGTTGGTCAAACAAAGAACAAAGAAAATTACAGCACAAGAACAGACCCTTCGGCCCTCCAAGCCTACGCCGATCCAAATCCTCTATCTAAACCTGTCGCCTATTTTCTAAGGGTCTGTATCTCTTTACTTCCTGCCCATTCATGTAACTGTCTAGATACATCTTAAAAGACGCTATCGTGCCCGCGTCTACCACCTCCGCTGGCAACGCGTTCCAGGCACCCACCACCCTCTGCGTAAAGAACTTTCCACGCATATCCCCCCTAAACTTTTCCCCTTTCACTTTGAACTTGTGTCCCCTTGTAATTGAATCCCCCACTCTGGGAAAAAGCTTCTTGCTATCCACCCTGTCTATACCTCTCATGATTTTGTACACCTCAATCAGGTCCCCCCTCAACCTCCGTCTTTCTAATGAAAATAATCCTAATCTACTCAACCTCTCTTCGTAGCTAGCGCCCTCCATACCAGGCAACATCCTGGTGAACCTCCTCTGCACCCTCTCCAAAGCATCCACATCCTTTTGGTAATGTGGCGACCAGAACTGCACACAGTATTCCAAATGTGGCCGAACCAAAGTCCTATACAACTGTAACATGACCTGCCAACTCTTGTACTCAATACCTCGTCCGATGAAGGAAAGCACGCCGTATGCCTTCTTGACCACTCTATTTACCTGCGTTGCCACCTTCAGGGAACAATGGACCTGAACACCCAAATCTCTCTGTACATCAATTTTCCCCAGGAATTTTCCATTTACTGCATAGTTCACTCTTGAATTGGATCTTCCAAAATGCATCACCTCGCATTTGCCCTGATGGAACTCCATCTGCCATTTCTCTGCCCAACTCTCCAATCTATCTATATTCTGCTGCATTCTCTGACAGTCCCCTTCACTATCTGCTACTCCACCAATCTTAGTGTCGTCTGCAAACTTGCTAATCAGACCACCTATACTTTCCTCCAAATCATTTATGTATAATCACAAACAACAGTGGTCCCAGCACGGATCCCTGTGGAACACCATTGGTCACACGTCTCCATTTTGAGAAACTCCCTTCCACTGCTACTCTCTGTCTCCTGTTGCCCAGCCAGTTCTTTATCCATCTAGCTAGTACACCTTGGACCCCATGCGACTTCACTTTCTCCATCAGCCTACCATGGGGAACCTTATCAAATGCCTTACTGAAGTCCACGTATATGACATCTACAGCCCTTCCCTCATCAATCAACTTTGTCACTTAAAGAATTCTATTAAGTTGGTAAGACATGACCTTCCCTGCACAAAACCATGTTGCCTATCACTGATAAGCCCATTTTCTTCCAAATGGGAATAGATCCTATCCCTCAGTATCTTCTCCAGCAGCTTCCCTACCACTGACGTCAGGCTCACCGGTCTATAATTACCTGGATTATCCCTGCTACCCTTCTTAAATAAGGGGACAACATTTGCAATTCTCCAGTCCTCCGGGACCTCACCCGTGTTTAAGGATGCTGCAAAGATATTTGTTAAGGCCCCAGCTATTTCCTCTCTCGCTTCCCTCAGTAACCTGGGATAGATCCCATCCGGACCTGGGGACTTGTCCACCTTAATGCCTTTTAGAATACCCAACACTTCCTCCCTCCTTATGCCGACTTGACCTAGAGTAATCAAACATCTGTCCCTAACCTCAACATCCGTCATGTCTCTCTCCTCGGTGAATACCAATGCAAAGTACTCGTTTAGAATCTCACCCACTTTCTCTGACTCCACGCATAACTTTCCTCCTTTGTCCTTGAGTGGGCCAATCCTTTCTCTAGTTACCCTCTTGCTCCTTATATATGAATAAAAGGCTTTGGGATTTTCCTTAACCCCGTTTGCTAAAGATATTTCATGACCCCTTTTAGCCCTCTTAATTCCTCGTTTCAGATTGGTCCTACATTCCCGATATTCTTCCAAAGCTTCGTCTTTCTTCAGCCGCCTAGACCTTATGTATGCTTCCTTTTTCCTCTTAGCTAGTCTCACAATTTCACCTGTCATCCATGGTTCCCTAATCTTGCCATTTCTACCCCTCATTTTCACAGGAACATGTCTCTCCTGCACGCTAATCAACCTCTCTTTAAAAGCCTCCCACATATCAAAAGTGGATTTACCTACAAACAGCTGCTCCCAATCTACATTCCCCAGCTCCTGCCGAATTTTGGTATAGTTGGCCTTCCCCCAATTTAGCACTCTTCCTTTGGGACCACTCTCGTCTTTGTCCATGAGTATTCTAAAACTTACGGAATTGTGATCACTATTCCCAAAGTAGTCCCCTACTGAAACGTCAACCACCTGGCCTGGCTCATTCCCCAACACCAGGTCCAGTATGGCCCCTTCCCGAGTTGGACTATTTACATACTGCTCTAGAAAGCCCTCCTGGATGCTCCTTACAAATTCTGCTCCATCTAGACCTCTAACACTAAGTGAATCACAGTCAATGTTGGGAAAATTAAAATCTCCTATCACCACCACCCTGTTGCTCCTACATCTTTCCATAATCTGTTGACATATTTGTACCTCTATCTCACGCTCGCTGTTGGGAGGCCTGTAGTACAGCCCCAACATTGTTACCGCACCCTTCCTATTTCTGAGTTCTGCCCATATTGCCTCACAGCTCGAATCCTCCATAGTGCCTTCCTTCAGCACAGCTGTGATATCCTCTTTGACCAAGTCTTCCCTTAACAAATCCATGCTGACTATCCTTGATTAACCTGTGCCTTTCTAAGTGACAGTTTATCCTGTCTCTCAGAATAGATTCCAATAATTTTCCCACTCCTGAGGTTAGACTGACTGGTCTGTAATTATTCGGTCTATCCCTCACTCCCTTTTTAAACAGAGGTAAAACGTTAGCAGTTCTCCAATCCTCCGGCACCACACCTGTATCCAGTGAGGACTGGAAAATGATGGTCCGACCCTCTGCTATTTCCTCTCTCACTTTTTTTAACAGCCTAGGGTACATTTCATCCGGCCCTGGTCATTTAGCAACTTTCAAGGATGCTAATTCCATTAATACTTCCTCTCTCCCTATGTTTATCACATCCAATACTTCACACTTCTCCTCTTTAACTACAATATCTGCATCTTCCCCCTCTTTTGTGAAGACAGACACAAAGTATTCATTAAGAACAATTCCAATATCTTCCGCTCCTACACAGATTATCTTTTTGGTCTTTTATGGGCCCTACTCTCTCCTTAGTTATCCTCTTACTCTTAATGCATTGATAAAACATCTTTGGGTTCACCTTGATTTTGTTTGCCAATATTCTTTCATGCCCTCTCTTTGCTTTCCTAATTTCCTTTTTGATTTCACCCCTCCACTTTCTCTACTCCTCTCTGCTTTCTGTAGTATTGAGTTCTCGGTGTCGGACATGAGCTTTCCTTTTCTACCTTATCTTACCCTGTCGGCTCCTTGACATCCATCGGGCTTGAGATTTGGCCATCTCACCCTTTTACTTTATCCCCTATTTTGAAAGTAGGAATACATGAGCTTGCATCCAGTCTAAGTGAATTAGCTCTGACTCTATTCAACTATTTAAGAAAAAGGCTAGGGGCTCACATAGCACTGTCCCATCCCCTTAATCACCCTTAAATGCGTGGGGCACCCGAAAGCCCAATGCATTTTGATCTAACCCAAATGGCATTTTTCTTTTTTTTAATTTGTTCAAGGGATGTTGGTGTTGCTGGCTAGGCCAACATTTATTGCCCATCCCTAAATTGCCCTTCAGAAGGTGGTGGTGAGCTGCTGCCTTGAACCACTGCAGTCCATGTGAGGTCAGTATACCCACAGTGCTGTTAGGAAGGGAGTTCCAGGATTTTGACCTAGCGACAGTGAAGGAACGGCGATATAGTTCCAAGTCAGGATGGTGTGTGACTTGGAGGGGAACTTGCAGGTGGTGGTGTTCCCGTGCATCTGCTGCCCTTGTCCTTCTAGGTGGTGGAGGTCGTGGGTTTGGAAGGTGCTGTCGAAGGAGTTTTGGTGAGTTGCTGCAGTGCATCTTGTAGATGGTACACACTGCTGCCACTGTGTGTCAGTGGTGGAGGGAGTGGATGTTTGTGGATAACAAAGAACAAAGAACAAAGATAATTACAGCACAGGAACAGGCCCTTCGGCCCTCCAAGCCTGCGCCGATCCAGATCCTCTCTCTAAACATGTCGCCTATTTTCTAAGGTTCTGTATCTCTTTTCTTCCTGCCCATTCATGTATCTGTCTAGATACATCTTAAAAGACTCCATCGTGCCCGCATCTACCACCTCCGCTGGCAATGCGTTCCAGGTGCCCACCACCCTCTGCGTAAAGAACTTTCCACGCATATCCCCCCTAAACTTTCCCCTTTCACTTTGAACTCGTGTCCTCTAGTAATTGAAACCCCCACTCTGGGAAAAAGCCTCTTGCTATCCACCCTGTCTATACCTCTCATGATTTTGTACACCTCAATCAGGTCCCCCCTCAACCTCCGTCTTTCTAATGAAAATAATCCTAATCTACTCAACCTCTCTTCATAGCTAGCGCCCTCCATACCAGGCAACATCCTGGTGAACCTCCTCTGCACCCTCTCCAAAGCATCCACATCCTTTTGATAATGTGGCGACCAGAACTGTACGCAGTATTCCAAATGTGGCCGAACCAAAGTCCTATACAACTGTAACATGACCTGCCAACCCTTGTACTCAATACCCCGTCCGATGAAGGAAAGCATGCCGTATGCCTTCTTGACCACTCTATTTACCTGCGTTGCCACCTTCAGGGAACAATGGACCTGAACACCCAAATCTCTCTGTACATCAATTTTCCCCAGGACTTTTCCATTTACTGTATAGTTCACTCTTGAATTGGATCTTCCAAAATGCATCACCTCGCATTTGCCCTGATGGAACTCCATCTGCCATTTCTCTGACCAACTCTCCAATCTATCTATATTCTGCTGTATTCTCTGACAGTCCCCTTCACTATCTGCTACTCCACCAATCTTAGTGTCGTCTGCAAACTTGCTAATCAGACCACCTATACTTTCCTCCAAATCATTTATGTATATCACAAACAACAGTGGTCCCAGCACGGATCCCTGTGGAACACCATTGGTCACACGTCTCCATTTTGAGAAACTCCCTTCCACTGCTACTCTCTGTCTCCTGTTGCCCAGCCAGTTCTTTATCCATCTAGCTAGTACACCTTGGACCCCATGCGACTTCACTTTCTCCATCAGCCTACCATGGGGAACCTTATCAAATGCCTTACTGAAGTCCACGTATATGACATCTACAGCCCTTCCCTCATCAATCAACTTTGTCACTTAAAGAATTCTATTAAGTTGGTAAGACATGACCTTCCCTGCTCAAAACCATGTTGCCTATCACTGATAAGCCCATTTTCTTCCAAATGGGAATAGATCCTATCCCTCAGTATCTTCTCCAGCAGCTTCCCTACCACTGACGTCAGGCTCACCGGTCTATAATTACCTGGATTATCCCTGCTACCCTTCTTAAACAAGGGGACAACATTTGCAATTCTCCAGTCCTCCGGGACCTCACCCGTGTTTAAGGATGCTGCAAAGATATTTGTTAAGGCCCCAGCTATTTCCTCTCTCGCTTCCCTCAGTAACCTGGGATAGATCCCATCCGGACCTGGGGACTTGTCCACCTTAATGCCTTTTAGAATACCCAACACTTCCTCCCTCCTTATGCCGACTTGACCTAGAGTAATCAAACATCTGTCCCTAACCTCAACATCCGTCATGTCTCTCTCCTCGGTGAATACCGATGCAACGTACTCGTTTAGAATCTCACCCACTTTCTCTGACTCCACGCATAACTTTCCTCCTTTGTCCTTGAGTGGGCCAATCCTTTCTCTGGTTACCCTCTTGCTCCTTATATATGAATAAAAGGCTTTGGGATTTTCCTTAACCCTGTTTGCTAAAGATATTTCATGACCCCTTTTAGCCCTCTTAATTCCTCGTTTCAGATTGGTCCTACATTCCCGATATTCTTTCAAAGCTTCGTCTTTCATCAGCCGCCTAGACCTTATGTATGCTTCCTTTTTCCTCTTAGCTAGTCTCACAATTTCACCTGTCATCCATGGTTCCCTAATCTTGCCATTTCTATCCCTCATTTTCACAGGAACATGTCTCTCCTGCACGCTAATCAACCTCTCTTTAAAAGCCTCCCACATATCAAATGTGGATTTACCTTCAAACAGCTGCTCCCAATCTACATTCCCCAGCTCCTGCCGAATTTTGGTATAGTTGGCCTTCCCCCAATTTAGCACTCTTCCTTTAGGACCACTCTCGTCTTTGTCCATGAGTATTCTAAAACTTACGGAATTGTGATCACTATTCCCAAAGTAGTCCCCTACTGAAACGTCAACCACCTGGCCTGGCTCATTCCCCAACACCAGGTCCAGTATGGCCCCTTCCCAAGTTGGACTATTTACATACTGCTCTGGAAAACCCTCCTGGATGCTCCTTACAAATTCTGCTCCATCTAGACCTCTAACACTAAGTGAATCCCAGTCAATGTTGGGAAAATTAAAATCTCCTATCACCACCACCCTGTTGCTCCTACATCTTTCCATAATCTGTTTACATATTTGTACCTCTATCTCACGCTCGCTGTTGGGAGGCCTGTAGTACAGCCCCAACATTGTTACCGCACCCTTCCTATTTCTGAGTTCTGCCCATATTGCCTCACAGCTCGAATCCTCCATAGTGCCTTCCTTCAGCACAGCTGTGATATCCTCTTTGACCAAGTCTTCCCTTAACAAATCCATGCTGACTATCCTTGATTAATCTGTGCCTTTCTAAGTGACAGTTTATCCTGTCTCTCAGAATAGATTCCAATAATTTTCCCACTCCTGAGGTTAGACTGACTGGTCTGTAATTATTCGGTCTATCCCTCACTCCCTTTTTAAACAGAGGTACTACGTGAGCAGTTCTCCAGTCCTCCGGCATCACACCTGTATCCAGTGAGGACTGGAAAATGATGGTCCGACCCTCTGCTATTTCCTCTCTCACTTTTTTTAACAGCCTAGGATACATTTCATCCGGCCCTGGTTATTTAGCAACTTTCAAGGATGCTAATCTCATTAATACTTCCTCTCTCCCTATGTTTATCACATCCAATACTTCACACTTCTCCTCTTTAACTACAATATCTGCATCTTCCCCCTCTTTTGTGAAGACAGACACAAAGTATTCATTAAGAACAATTCCAATATCTTCCGCTCCTACACAGATTATCTTTTTGGTCTTTTATGGGCCCTACTCTCCTTAGTTATCCTCTTACTCTTAATGCATTGATAAAACATCTTTGGGTTCACCTTGATTTTGTTTGCCAATATTCTTTCATGCCCTCTCTTTGCTTTCCTAATTTCCTTTTTGATTTCACCCCTCCACTTTCTCTACTCCTCTCTGCTTTCTGTAGTATTGAGTTCTCGGTGTCGGACATGAGCTTTCCTTTTCTACCTTATCTTACCCTGTCGGCTCCTTGACATCCATCGGGCTTGAGATTTGGCCATCTCACCCTTTTACTTTATCCCCTATTTTGAAAGTAGGAATACATGAGCTTGCATCCAGTCTAAGTGAATTAGCTCTGACTCTATTCAACTCTTTAAGAAAAAGGCTAGGGGCTCACATAGCACTGTCCCATCCCCTTAATCACCCTTAAATGCGTGGGGCACCCGAAAGCCCAATGCATTTTGATCTAACCCAAATGGCATTTTTCTTTTTTTTAATTTGTTCAAGGGATGTTGGTGTTGCTGGCTAGGCCAACATTTATTGCCCATCCCTAAATTGCCCTTCAGAAGGTGGTGGTGAGCTGCCTTCTTGAACCACTGCAGTCCATGTGAGGTCAGTATACCCACAGTGCTGTTAGGAAGGGAGTTCCAGGATTTTGACCTAGCGACAGTGAAGGAACGGCGATATAGTTCCAAGTCAGGATGGTGTGTGACTTGGAGGGGAACTTGCAGGTGGTGGTGTTCCCGTGCATCTGCTGCCCTTGTCCTTCTAGGTGGTGGAGGTCGTGGGTTTGGAAGGTGCTGTCGAAGGAGTTTTGGTGAGTTGCTGCAGTGCATCTTGTAGATGGTACACACTGCTGCCACTGTGTGTCAGTGGTGGAGGGAGTGGATGTTTGTGGATAACAAAGAACAAAGAACAAAGATAATTACAGCACAGGAACAGGCCCTTCGGCCCTCCAAGCCTGCGCCGATCCAGATCCTCTCTCTAAACATGTCGCCTATTTTCTAAGGTTCTGTATCTCTTTTCTTCCTGCCCATTCATGTATCTGTCTAGATACATCTTAAAAGACTCCATCGTGCCCGCATCTACCACCTCCGCTGGCAATGCGTTCCAGGTGCCCACCACCCTCTGCGTAAAGAACTTTCCACGCATATCCCCCCTAAACTTTCCCCTTTCACTTTGAACTCGTGTCCTCTAGTAATTGAAACCCCCGCTCTGGGAAAAAGCCTCTTGCTATCCACCCTGTCTATACCTCTCATGATTTTGTACACCTCAATCAGGTCCCCCCTCAACCTCCGTCTTTCTAATGAAAATAATCCTAATCTACTCAACCTCTCTTCATAGCTAGCGCCCTCCATACCAGGCAACATCCTGGTGAACCTCCTCTGCACCCTCTCCAAAGCATCCACATCCTTTTGATAATGTGGCGACCAGAACTGTACGCAGTATTCCAAATGTGGCCGAACCAAAGTCCTATACAACTGTAACATGACCTGCCAACTCTTGTACTCAATGCCCTGTCCGATGAAGGAAAGCATGCCGTATGCCTTCTTGACCACTCTATTTACCTGCGTTGCCACCTTCAGGGAACAGTGGACCTGAACACCCAAATCTCTCTGAACATCAATTTTCCCCAGGACTTTTCCATTTACTGTATAGTTCACTCTTGAATTGGATCTTCCAAAATGCATCGCCTCGCATTTGCCCTGATGGAACTCCATCTGCCATTTCTCTGACCAACTCTCCAATCTATCTATATTCTGCTGTATTCTCTGACAGTCCCCTTCACTAATCAGTCCACCTATACTTTCCTCCAAATCATTAATGTATATTACAAACAACACTGGTCCCAGCACGGATCCCTGTGGAACACCACTGGTCACATGTCTCCATTTTGAGAAACTCCCTTCCACTGCTACTCTCTGTCTCCTGTTGCCCAGCCAGTTCTTTATCCATCTCGCTAGTACACCTTGGACCCCAAGCGCCTTCACTTTCTCCATCAGCCTGCCATGGGGAACCTTATCAAACGCCTTACTGAAGTCCATGTATATGACATCGACAGCCCTTCCCTCATCAATCAACTTTGTCACTTCCTCAAAGAATTCTATTAAGTTGGTAAGACATGACCTTCCCTGCACAAAACCATGTTGCCTATCACTGATGAGCCCATATTCTTCCAAATGGGAATAGATCCTATCCCTCAGTATCTTCTCCAGCAGCTTCCCTACCACTGACGTCAGGCTCACCGGTCTATAATTACCTGGATTATCCCTGCTACCCTTCTTAAACAAGGGGACAACATTAGCAATTCTCCAGTCCTCCGGGACCTCACCCGTGTTTAAGGATGCTGCAAAGATATCTGTTAAGGCCCCAGCTATTTCCTCTCTCGCTTCCCTCAGTAACCTGGGATAGATCCCATCCGGACCTGGGGACTTGTCCACCTTAATGCCCTTTAGAATACCCAACACTTCCTCCCTCCTTATGCCGACTTGACCTAGAGTAATCAAACATCTGTTCCTAACCTCAACATCCGTCATGTCCCTCTCCTCGGTGAATACCGATGCAAAGTACTCGTTTAGAATCTCACCCATTTTCTCTGAGTCCAAGCATAACATTCCTCCTTTGTCCTTTAGTGGGCCAATCCTTTCTCTAGTTACCCTCTTTCTCCTTATATATGAATAAAAGGCTTTGGGATTTTCCTTAACCCTGTTTGCTAAAGATATTTCATGACCCCTTTTAGCCCTCTTAATTCCTCGTTTCAGATTGGTCCTACATTCCCGATATTCTTTCAAAGCTTCGTCTTTCATCAGCCGCCTAGACCTTATGTATGCTTCCTTTTTCCTCTTAGCTAGTCTCACAATTTCACCTGTCATCCATGGTTCCCTAATCTTGCCATTTCTATCCCTCATTTTCACAGGAACATGTCTCTCCTGCGCGCTAATCAACCTCTCTTTAAAAGCCTCCCACATATCACATGTGGATTTACCTTCAAACAGCTGCTCCCAATCTACATTTCCCAGCTCCTGCCGAATTTTGGTATAGTTGGCCTTCCCCCAATTTAGCACTCTTCCTTTCGGACCACTCTCGTCTTTGTCCATGAGTATTTTAAAGCTTACGGAATTGTGATCACTATTCCCAAAGTAGTCCCCTACTGAAACTTCAACAACCTGGCCGGGCTCATTCCCCAACACCAGGTCCAGTATGGCCCCTTCCCGAGTTGGACTATTTACATACTGCTCTAGAAAAACCTCCTGGATGCTCCTTACAAATTCTGCTCCATCTGGACCTCTAACACTAAGCGAATCCCAGTCAATGTTGGGAAAATTAAAATCTCCTATCACCACCACCCTGTTGCTCCTACATCTTTCCATAATCTGTTTACATATTTGTACCTCTATCTCACGCTCGCTGTTGGGAGGCCTGTAGTACAGCCCCAACATTGTTACCGCACCCTTCCTATTTCTGAGTTCTGTCCATATTGCCTCACTGCTCGAGTCCTCCATAGTGCCCTCCTTCAGCACAGCTGTGATATCCTCTTTGACCAGTAATGCAACTCCTCCACCCCTTTTACCTCCCTCTCTATCCCGCCTGAAGCATCGATATCCTGGGATATTTCATTGCCAATCATGCCCTTCCCTCAACCAAGTCTCAGTAATAGCAATAACATCATACTCCCAGGTACTAATCCAAGCCCTAAGTTCATCTGCCTTACCTACTACACTTCTTGCATTAAAACAAATGCACCTCAGACCACCAGTCCCTTTATATTCATCATCTGCTCCCTGCCTGCTCTTCCCCTTAGTCACACTGACTTCATTATCTAGTTCCTTACGGGCTTTTGTTACTACCTCCTTACTGTCAACTGACCTCAATTGGTTCCCATCCCCCTGCCACATTAGTTTAAACCCTCCCCCACAGCCTTAGCAAAAGCACCTCCAAGGACATTGGTTCCAGTCCGGCCCAGGTGTAGACCGTCCAATTTGTAATAGTCCCACCTCCCCCAGAACCGGTCCCAATGTCCCAAAAATCTGAACCCCTCCCTCCTGCACCATCTCTCAAGCCTCGCATTCATCCTGACTATTCTTTCATTTTTACTCTGACTATCACGTGGCACTGGTAATCCTGAGATTACTACCTCTGAGGTCCTACTTTTTAACTTGGCTCCTAACTCCCTAAACTCTGACAACTGGCTGTTCACCCTCCCCCTTTTGAATGTTCTGCAGCCGATCTGAGACATCCCTGACCCGTGCACCTGGGAGGCAACATACCATTCGGGAGCCTCGTTTTCGACCACAGAACTGCCTATCTACTCCCCTTACAATCGAATCCCCTACGACTATAGCCCTTCCACTCTTTTTCCCGCCCTTCTGAACAGCAGAGCCAGCCACGGTGCCATGGACCTGGCTACTGCTGCCTTCCCCTGGTGAGCCATCTCCCTCAACAGTATCCAAAACGGTATACTTGTTTTGGAGGGAGATGACCACAGGGGACTCCTGCGCTGTCTTCCTGCTCTTTCTCTGCCTTTTGGTCACCCATTCCCTTTCTCCCTCAGCAATCCTAATCTGCGGTGTGACCAATTCACTAAACGTGCTATCCACGACCTCCTCAGCATCGCGCATGCTCCAAAGTGAGTCCATCCGCAGCTCGAGAGCCGTCATGCGGTCTAACAAGAGCTGCAGTTGGACACACTTCCTGCACGTGAAGGAGTCAGGGACATCAGCCATGTCTCTGAGCTCCCACATTGAGCAAGAGGAGCATGACACGGGTCTGAGATCTCCTGCCATTTTTAATCTTAAGCTTAACTTAGTTAAATGAAAAAGGAACGAAAAGTTTTTACCAATCACAATAAAACCAGAGAAATCGAAAAAGCCTTACCTTATAAACACCCCACCGAGTCCTTTTTTTTTGGTTAGAGGAGGAGGGCGGGTGGGAGACACGACAAGTGTGGTGTCTCGGGTTCAGAAACCGCCCAAATATATAGTGTTTTACTTACCCAGCAGCCCCCTGGCCTCCGCCGAAAAACAAAAGGAAATTAAATTTACTTTCAAACTGAATTTCCCAGCTGCTCACTCGCTCACACTCTGCTCCCAAAAAAGCTGCTGCAATGAAAGGAAAGTTATTTTAAACCGCCCAAATATATAGTGTTTTACTTACCCAGAAGCCCCCTGGCCTCCGCCGAAAAACAAAAGGAAATTAAATTTACTTTCAAACTGACCTTCCCAGCTGCTCACTCGCTCACACTCTGCTCCCGAAAAAGCTGCTGCAATGAAAGATGGGGTGCCAATCAAGCAGACTGCTTTGTCCTGGATGGTGTCGAGCTTCCTGAGTGAAGTTGCAGCTGCACCCATCTAGACAAGTGGAGAGTATTCCATCACACTTCTGCCTTGTGCCTTGTAGATGGTGGACAGGCTTTGGGGACTCAGGAGGTGAGTTACTCGCCGCAGAATTCCCAGCCTCTGACCTGCTCTTAGAGCCATTTTATTTATGTGGCTGGTCCAGTTCAGTTTCTGGTCAATCGTAACCCCCAGGATGTTGATAGTGGGGGATTCAGCGATGCTAATGCCATTGAATGTCAAGGGGAGATGGTTAAATTCTCCCTTATTGCAGATGGTCATTGCCTGGCACTCGTGTGTTACTTGCTACTTGTCAGCCCAAGCCTGGATGTTGTCCAGGTCTTGTTGCATATGGACATGGACTGCTTCAGTATCTGAGGAGTTGTGACTGGTCCTGAACATTGTGCAATCATCAGCGAACATCCCCACTTCTGACCTTATGATTGAAGGAAGGTCATTGATGAAGCAGCTGAAGATGGTTGTTTTTTTTTTATTTAGAGATACAGCACTGAAACAGGCCCTTCGGCCTACCGAGTCTGTGCTGACCATCAACCACCCATTTATACTAATCCTACACTAATCCCATATTCCTACCACATCCCC
The DNA here is from genome assembly GCF_036365525.1 of Heterodontus francisci. NCBI lineage: Eukaryota > Metazoa > Chordata > Chondrichthyes > Heterodontiformes > Heterodontidae > Heterodontus > Heterodontus francisci. The sequence goes on along the minus strand of NW_027141172.1, from coordinate 913,571 downwards.
ACCTGTCCCTATATTTCCCTTCCACCTACCTATACTAGGGGCAATTGCTAATGGCCAATTTACCTATCAACCTGCAAGTCTTTGGCATGTGGGAGGAAACCGGAGCACCCGGAGGAACCCCACGCAGACACAGGGAGAACTTGCGAACTCCACACAGGCAGTACCCAGAATAGAACCCGGGTCGCTAGAGCTGTGAGGCTGCGGTGCTAACCACTGCGCCACTGTGCCGCCCATTCTAGGACACTAGCCTGAGGAACTCCTGCAGTGATGTTCTGCGACTGAAATGATTGGACTATATGTTCAAACATTATCAATGCTATTTAAACAATTCCATTTTGTGTTTGATTGGAATGTGTAAAGGGAGCTTTATTCTGTACCTTGTTTTTTTGTTCACCTTTTTCCAACACCTTGCAGTTTTTCCAGTATTTAATAAACATTAATTGTTTTTGATGGGATCTGGTTCCTAGGTATATGGATCTCTGGCAACAAGTCCGTATGAGTGTCTTCGACAATCCTGTAATCTTATCATCATAACAATGAACAAGATGGCCACAGCCATGCAGGAGGGAGAGTATGACTCTGAGAAGCTGCTGATGAAGGTAAGAAGCACTGGCCCTGAGTGACAGCCTCTGTGTAGGAGTGCTGTTGGGGAGGGGATGATCACTGGGTATGGGGACTGTGAGGGCTTGGTCCTGGGCACAGTGTTTCGGGAGGGGCGATTGTTACATGGGGCGTGGGGGAGACTGGGAGCAGAGGGGGTTGTTGAGTGCAGGGGGTTCCCCTACCCACTCTCTCACTCCCCTGCCCACCTCCCTTTCCCTCACCCCCCTGCCCACCTCCCTTTCCCTCACCCCTCTGCCCACCTCCCTTTCCCTCATCCCCCTGCCCACCCCCTTTCCCTCACCCTCCTTCTCACCCCCTCTCCCTCAACCCCCTTCTCACCCCCTCTCCCTCAACCCCCTTCTCACCCCCTCTCCCTCAACCCCCTTCTCACCCCCTCTCCCTCAACCCCCTTCTCACCCCCTCTCCCTCAACCCCCTTCTCACCCCCTCTCCCTCAATCCCTTCTCACCCCCTCCCTCATCCCCCCCGCCCACCTCTCCTTATCAGATAATAACACCATGAGCGGCTGAGTCTTACTGCTCCCCACCACTTCCTGCCCCATATTCCAAGTTGAATGCTGTTTTCCTGTGTGAACTTTAACCCTTGACTGCATTTCCAGCCGCCACCTCCAGTTGAGCTGAGAGCTGCTGCCCTTCGAGCAGAGATCACAGACGCTGAGGGACTGGGACTCAAACTGGAGGATAGAGAAACGGTCATCAAAGAGCTGAAGAAATCCCTGAAGATCAAGGTAAGGTGGGGAGGAGCAGGAGGGGGGACATGGGGCAATGTTGGGGGGGAGGCGTGGGGCATTGAGGGGGGAGGCGTGGGGCATTGTGGGGGGAGGCGTGGGGCATTGTGGGGGGAGGCGTGGGGCATTGTGGGGGGAGGCGTGGGGCATTGTGGGGGGAGGCGTGGGGCATTGTGGGGGGAGGCGTGGGGCATTGTGGGGGGAGGCGTGGGGCATTGTGGGGGGAGGCGTGGGGCATTGTGGGGGGAGGCGTGGGGCATTGTGGGGGGAGGCGTGGGGCAATGTTGGGGGGAGGCGTGGGGCAATGTTGGGGGGAGGCGTGGGGCAATGTTGGGGGGAGGCGCGGGGCATTGAGGGGGGGGAGGCGCGGGGCATTGAGGGGGGGGAGGCGCGGGGCATTGAGGGGGGGGAGGCGCGGGGCATTGGGGGGGGAGGCGCGGGGCATTGGGGGGGGAGGCGTGGAGTGGTTGACTGGAGGATAGGAAAGGGAGAAAAGGGGGAGGGGTGGCGGTATTGATCAAGGAGAGCAGTGGAGTGCTGGAGAAAAAGGATGTCCCAGAGGGGCTGAGGACTGAATCAATTTGTCTCAAGCTCAGGAACAAAAAATGTGCAGTTACATTGCTCGGTGTTGTCTATAGACCACCAGCTAGTGGGAAGGACGTTGAGGAACAAATTTGCAAGGAAGTTCCAGAGAGGTGCAAAAATTATTGGGTAGTTATAATGAGAGACATTAATTATCCAAATGTAGACTGGTAAAGTGCAGAGAGGGGCCAGAGTTCCTAGAGTGTGTTCAGGAAACTTTTCTACAACAGTATGTTTCTGGCACAATGAAAGTGCAAACACTGCTCGACCTGGTTCTTGGCAATGAGGTGGGCCAAGTGGATCAAGTATCAGTAGGACAGTATATATATTAATGACCCTAGACCTTGGTGTACAGGGCACAATTTCAAAGTTTGCAGATGATACAAAACATGGAAGCATTGTGAACTGTGAGCAGGATAGTGTAGAACTTCAAAAGGACATAGACAAGTTGGTAGAATGGGCAGACAGGTGGCAGATGAAGTTCAATGCAGAGAAATGTGAGGTGATTCATTTTGGTAGGAAGAGCATGGAGAGACAATATAAAATAAAGGGTACAATTCTAAAGGGGGTGCAGGAGTACAGAGACTTGGTGTATCTGTGCATAAGTCACTGAAGGTGGCAGGACAGGTTGAGATTGCAGTTAATAAAGCATACAGTATCCTGGGCTTTATTAATAGAGGCGTAGAGTACAAGAGCAAGGAAGTTATGTTGAACTTGTATAAGACACTAGTTCGGCCTCAGCTGGAGTATTGTGTCCAGTTCTGGGCGCCGCGCTTGAGGAAAGACGTGAGAGCATTGGAGAAAGTACAGAAAAGATTCACGAGAATGGTTCCAGGGATGAGGAATTTCAGTTATGAAGATAGATTGGAGAAGTTAGGACTGTTTTCCTTGGAGAAGAGAAGGCTGAGAGGTGATTTGATAGAGGTTTTCAAAATCATGAGGGGTCTGGACAGAGAAGATAGAGAGAAACTGTTCCCACTCGTGAAAGGATCGAGAGTGAGAGGGCACAGATTTAAAGTATTTGGTAAGAGAAGCAAAAGTGACATGAGGAAAAACTTTTTCACACAATGAGTGGTTAAGGTCTGGAATGCGCTGCCTGAGAACGTGGTGGAGGCAGATTCAATTGAAGCATTCAAAAGGGAATGAGACAGTTATATAAAAAGGAAGAAGGTTTGGGGGAAAAGGCAGGGGAGTAGCACTAGGTGAAATGCTCATGAGGCGAGCCGGTGCAGACATGATGGGCCGAATGGCCGCTTCCTGTGCTGTAACAATTCTGTGATTCTGTCCGGGACGAGGAGACGAGGGGGTGGAGGTGGTGTGAAGGGAGGGGTTGGGGCAAGGGAGGGGACGCGAGTGTATGGGGCTGAGGGAAGAGATTAAGGGTGGAGAAGGGATGGGGTAAGAACAGGCCGGGGGAGGGGATCAAGAAGATGTGTGGGGAAGATGAGGAGCAGAGGGGAAAGGGAGGTGTCACAGAGAGGATGGGTGGGGGCATGGAGAAGGGGATGAGGTGATGGGGTGCGGAGTGGAAGTTGAGGAGGGGACAAGACAGGGGCATAAAGGAGAGGACTGGGGGAGCAGGAGATGAGGGGGTGAAACTGAGGGGTCTAGGCAAGGTGAGGGAAAATGAGGGGAGGAGGCAAGGTGGGTCGATTAGGCGGGGAGGGGTCAATGAGGGCAGGAGGAGTGGGGAGTCGATCAGGAGGGGAGGTGGCGAGGAGGATTGATGAGGTGAAGAGACGAGAGGGGGGCCGACGAGGAGGGGAGGAGGCGAGGGGGGCCGACGAAGAGGGGAGGAGGCGAGGGGGGCCGACGAGGAGGCGAGGGAGGCCAACGAAGGGGAGGAGGCGAGGGGGGCCGACGAGGAGGGGAGGAGGCGACGCGGGTCGACGAGGAAGTGAGGAGGCGAAGGCATTCGCTGAGGAGGGAATGAGGCAGGGGTGTCGATGAGGTATTGAGGCGAGGGGGCAATGGGGGAATGAGGCTATGTTTAGAATGGATAAGTCACCTGGTCCAGATGGCTTGTATCCCAAATTGCTAAAGGAAGTGGGGATGGAGATAGCGAAAGGGCTTGTCATAATCTACCAATCTTCCCTGGATATTGGGGAGGTGCCAGTGGATTGGAGAGTGTCAAATGTGACACCCTTATTGAAGAAAGGGCAAAAGGACAATCCTAGTAACTACAGGCCAGTTAGTTTAACATCAGTGGTGGGTAAGGTTTTAGAAACAATAATCAGGGAAAATATCAACCAACGCTTGGAGAGGTTTGAGTTAATTAAGGATAGTTAGCACGGATTTGTAAAAGAGATCATGCTTGTCTAATCTAATCGAATTTTTTGATGAAGGGAATGTGGTGGATGTTGTTTATATATATTTTAAGAAAGTCTTTGACAAAGTATCACATAAAAGGCTGGTTAACAAAACTGAGGCTCATGGAATAGGAGGGTCAGTGTCCAATTGGATAAAAAATTGACAACGACCAAAAACAGCGAGTTAGAATAAATGGTTGTTTTTCAGACTGGAGGATGGTAGATAGTGGTGTTCCCCCAGGGTCAGTGCTGGGACCCTGCTTTTTTTTTTTGCTATATATAAGTGACTTGGATCTTGGAATACAGATTAGAATCTCAAAATTTGCCAATGATACCAAACACGGAGGTGCGGCAAAAAGTGAGGATGATATGAACCACCTGCAACAACACATAGATAGGCTAGCAGAATGGGCAGAGAGGTGACAGATGGAATTTAATACTGACAAGTGTGAGGTGATGCATTTTGGCAGAAGGAACAGGGAGAGGCAAAATATACTTAATGTTACAGTTCTAAAGAGTGTGCAGGAACAGAGGGACCTGGGGGTTCATGTGCATCAATCTTTGAAGGTGGCAGGACATATTGAGAGAGTGGTTAGTAAAACATCTGGGATCTTGGGATTCATAAACAGAGGTATTGAGTACAAAAGCAGGGAAGTTCTGCTGAACCTTTATAAAGCTCTGGTTAGGCCACAACTGGAATATTGCATCCAGTTCTGGTCACCACACTTCAGGAAGGATGTGAGGGTCCTTGAGATAGAGCAGAGGAGATTTACCAGAATGGTTCCAGGGATGGAGGATTTTAGTTACCAGGTTAGGTTGGATAAGCTGGGGTTGTTCTCCCTGGAGCAAAGGAGATTGAGAGGAGATTTAATAGAAGCGTATAAGATTATGACAGGTTTAGACAAGTTAGACAAGGAAAAACTGTTCTCATTATCTGATGGTACAAGGACTAGGCAACACAGAGTGAAGGTTTTGGGCAAAAGATGCAGGGGGAATGTGAGGAAGAACTTTTTAACGCAATGAATGTAACGACCTGGAACTCGCTGTCCATGAGGGTGGTCGAGGCAGAGATAGTCAATGATTTCAAAAGGAAATTGGATGGCTACTTGGAGGAAATAAACTTGTAGGGCTACAGGGATCGAGCAAGGGAGTGGGACTGACTGGATTGCTCAGCAGAGAGCTGGATGGGCCAAATGGCCTCCCTCTGTGCCCTAAATGACAATGAGGAGGGAATGAGACAAGTGGGCGTTAAGGAGTTGGGAACGAGGCGATTGACGGACAGACAGTGAGGCGGGTGGTTGCTAAGGAGAGTCGAGGCAAACAGAGTGGGGGCATGAGGGGATGATTCAGGAGGATGAGGTGGGGGGGGGCAATGAGGAGAAAACTCAGCAAGTGTTGGGGGAAGGTTTATGTGAACACGTGCTGAAATGCCTGTCTCCTAGGGCGAGGAGCTGAGTGAGGCCAGTGTGCGTCTGAGTCTGCTGGAGAAGAAGTTGGATTGTGCGTCGAAAGAAGCCGATGATCGTGTGGAGAAAATCCAAGTCAAACTGGAGGAGACACAGGGCCTGCTCAGGAAGAAGGAGAAGTGAGTGAGAGCCTGGCAGAATGCGACTCAGGGGAGGGGGATTTTGGGTAGTCAATTGGGATCAGGGTCACGGTTTGGGGTCAGGGATCGGTGTTGATTTTAGAGACAGTCAGTCGAGTGCTTCCTGGTCTGAGGAAATGGGGTCCGGATCGGGAATTGGGGTCGTGGTTAGGTTGCTGCCTGGGGAAATAAAATTCGGAAGAGAAGGAGTTTGAGAGTTTTTCAGTGTGATTGTATGTGGTGATGTGATGAAGTGTTTAAAATGGTGAAAGGATGGGACAGGTGGATAGAAGCAGATGATTTCCAGTAATTGAGGGTCGACAACGAGAGGCCAGAGATAGAAGATTAAATGGAAGTGATTGAGGACAGAGCAGGAGAGAGTTGTGAAGCTGTGGCATTCACTTCCAGAATTAGTGGTTGAGGCAGAAACTGTGTTGATATTCAAGACTGGAGAGGGGGAGGAAGGAAAGGAGGATGGAAACAGGGCAGATAAATGTGATTAGGATTTTATGCTCGTGTGGAGGATAAATCCTAACACGGAATGGAGAGGCTGAATGGCCTGTTTCTGTGTTGTAATTTCTATTTCGGAAATCAGAACCTCTAATTGTCTGTGAGAGAAGCTAACTGTGTGTCTGTATCTGAGACTCTGTATGTCTCTCTCTCCGTCAGTCTGTCTGTGTATGTGTCTCTCTCCGTCAGTCTGTCTGTGTATGTGTCTCTCTGTCGGTCTGTATGTGTGTTTCTCTCTCTCTCTCTGATGGCCCGTGTGTATCTCTCTGTCGGTCTGTGTGGTGTGTGTGTCTCTCTGACAGTCTGTGTGTGTGTCTCTCTGACAGTCTGTCTGTGTGTCCCTCTGACAGTCTGTGTGTGTGTCTCTGACAGTCTGTCTGTGTGTCCCTCTGACAGTCTGTGTGTGTCTCTCTGACAGTCTGTCTGTGTGTCTCTCTGACAGTCTGTCTGTGTGTCTCTCTGACAGTCTGTCTGTGTGTCTCTCTGACAGTCTGTGTGTCTCTCTCTGACACTGAGATGAGAAATTTCTTCACCCAGAGAGTGGTGAGCCTGTGGAATTCGCTACCACAGAAAGCAGTTGAGGCCAAAACATTGAATGTTTTCAAAAAGGAATTAGATATAGCTCTTGGATCTAAAGGGATCAAAGGATACGAGGCGAAAGCCAGAAAAGGTTAGTGAGTTGGATGATCAGCCATGATCATAATGAATGGTGGTGCAGGCTGGAAGGGCCAAATGGCCTACTCCTGCTCCTATTTTCTATGTTTCTACATTCTGTGTCTCTCTGACTGTCTGTGTCTCTCTGACAGTCTCTGTGTGACTCTCTCTGACAGCCTGTCTCTGTGTCTCTCTGACTGTCTGTGTCTCTCTGACTCTGTGGGTGTCTCTGACAAGTCTGTGCATGTCTCTGACAGTCTTTGTCTGTGTCCCTCTGACTGTCTCTGTGTCTCTCTCTGACTGTCTGTGTCTCTCTGACTGTCTCTGTGTCTCTCTCTGACGGTCTGTGTCTCTCTTTCTGACGGTCTGTGTGTCTCTGATAGCCTGTGTGTGTGTGTGTGTCTCTCTCTGACTGTCTGTCTCTCTCTGACTGTCTGTCTCTCTCTGACTGTCTGTGTCTCTCTGACTGTCTGTGTCTCTCTGACTGTCTGTGTCTCTCTGACAGTCTTTGTCTGTGTCTCTCTGACTGTCTCTGTGTCTCTCTCTGATGGTCTGTGTCTCTCTCTCTGACGGTCTATGTGTCTCTGATAGCCTGTGTGTGTGTCTCTCTCTCTCTGACGGTCTCTGTGTCTCTCTCTGACGGTCTCTGTGTCTCTCTCTGACTGTCTCTGTGTCTCTCTCTCTGACGGTCTGTGTGTCTCTGATAGCCTGTGTGTGTGTGTGTCTCTCTCTGACGGTCTCTGTGTCTCTCTCTGACGGTCTGTGTCTCTCTCTCTGATGGTCTGTGTGTCTCTGATAGCCTGTGTGTGTGTGTGTCTCTCTGACGGTCTCTGTGTCTCTCTCTGACGGTCTCTGTGTCTCTCTCTGACGGTCTCTGTGTCTCTCTCTGACGGTCTGTGTCTCTCTCTCTGACGGTCTGTGTGTCTCTGATAGCCTGTGTGTGTGTGTGTCTCTCTCTGACTGTGTCTCTCTGACAGTCTTTGTCTGTGTCTCTCTGACTGTCTCTGTGTCTCTCTCTGACGGTCTGTGTGTCTCTGATAGCCTGTGTGTGTCTCTCTGACGGTCTCTGTGTCTCTCTCTGACGGTCTGTGTCTCTCTCTCTGACGGTCTGTGTGTCTCTGATAGCCTGTGTGTGTGTGTCTCTGACGGTCTCTGTGTCTCTCTCTCTGACGGTCTCTGTGTCTCTCTCTGACGGTCTGTGTG